>NC_092743.1:100477643-100800335 GCF_047496795.1 Chiloscyllium punctatum | reverse complement strand
CTTGTTAACAAGTTAATTAAGGAATTGAATAGGCTATTTATTACCAGGCAGCAGGTACCCTATTCTCTACTCCCTCCTTCATCCTGGTTAGCTATTTGTCAACCTGTCCTGAAGGCACAAGGATCCCTCTGACATCTTGATATTGAAATCCTATCTGCAACTTGAACCTCTGGCCATTTGAAAATCCAACCCAATGAATCAGTGACCTGTTTTACATCTCTTCCCGTCTTTATTCCATTAATAGCAATGTACAAAATTGACAGGCACAGAAAGACCCACTGAAGACCACACCCTCTGATGGCTACAGCACCTTGGCTTAACACAATTTCCTTCCATTACACCTCCACCACCCTCATCCCTGATATTCATGCTACCTCTTGGGAGAAGGTGAAAATGGATGATTTTCTTGCCCTCTTATGCTGTCACAACCAATCAAAATATCCTAGAGGGAGGAAAATCCTTCACAATGTGATTTAGTCTAGTAATTTGATGGTAGACAATATAAACATTGTTTAAGTATTTTGATGATGTATTTTATATTGACAGATAACTGAATGCAGACTGCACAAATCAAATAAACTGTTAAATATTAAGGCTGTTGCAGTTGAGCAGATCTTCTGGGAAAAAAATCTAGCTTTGGATGTTGAGTTGCGGTTATCTTAAAATAAGGGGCTTATATATCCACACAGTAAATCACTAGACAGAATCTTCTGTTATTGCTACTGGTGTGCATTGAGGCAAGAAGGGATTTAATTAATCAGGATGGTGGTGGACCTGAGCGGAGCCACATTCTTGTCTTTGTCATAAGTATGTTCTGGAACGAAAGGCCTAAGGTTGACATTTCCAGGCTGTCAACAATTGAGGTCCCTAAGTGGACATCTAAGGACCTCATAGGGGTCTAATCTTAGTAACACAGGAATTTACCCAGTTACAAATGAATCTGTGACCAAACAACACACAGTGGATGTCAAATGTTGCAGGCCACTTGTTATCTCAGTGGGCTTAGTTCCCTTCATCAAAGACATTCAATGCTTGATGAAGAGAGCTATCGCCCTGTCATGGTTTCCGACCCTCTGAAACCCATCTCCCTGTGATCTCCACCTCTGAAATCCAGTCAGTTCCCCAACACAACTTAACATTTTACTATATCCTTAATATTACTGAGCCCCTGAGGGTGGGAGGAATGATAGAGGGGAGAGAGGTAGAATTCTCCAGTAGTCATGGCCGCCTCAGCATCACCACTGAGTGCAAGAGCTGCTAGCTGGCCTCTGATTGACTTCCAGTTCCCACTCAATGGGACCTTCTCCCCTGGGCTTTTCATTGAGTTGAAAGCCCAGCAGTGACCTCACCACTGCCTGGTGAAATGTGGTTTGGAGCAAATTTCCAGGAACAGGCAGAATAGGACTCTCACCAGCTTTCCATCCAGCAGGCATAATCTCTGATACTACAACAAGATTCCAGCCAATATTTGTAGACAGATGCAGAAAATGTAACACTTAGAAGGAAAGGAAACAGTTTTTAAAAATTGCTAATGCTTGGAAATTAATGTAATGGTCATACTGGAACTCCATCTTGAAATATGCAAGATGAGTTGGACCAGTATGAGTCACTCACAAGTTTTCCTAGTGTTCCCTCTGGGTATCTGTGCTGCTAGTTTTAACTTCCCTCACATTTTGAATGGATTGTTTGCTTCATCCAATGGTTCTAGAAGAGTTTTGTGTGATTCCAACAGATGCCAAACTTTGCTGAGTCTTCTTCTGTGCTGATCATATGGTGACTCCTCATGAAATGTTTCTGGCTCTCATCAGAACTAAAGTTTGATCATAACTTCTGCATCCAATTTACTTTGACTTCTTTTGGGTCTTTCAAAACCATATCCTAGTTTCTTATGTTAAACTGGAAATTTAAGTGTTGTCACATTTAGTAAAGATAACCCCGCTGCAGGCAAAACTCGTATCAAATGATTGTGGCTAATCACTTCGTCTGCAACAGATCCACTTGTGTGTATTGGTTGAAGTTAATACTGATGGCCTCCAGCGTTTCAGTGATGCAGGAGAAAAGGCATTCAAGGAATAAAAGTTTAATTCTAAGTGGAATCGTACTGTTAAAAATTTAAAATCTTGGGAATTTTAAATTATCAGTAGCAAATAGAAAGTAAACCAATGTCTTTTTGTAGCCGTCTGGCTGAAGTGGGAAGTGAAATGTTTAATATCCAGGAAATGAATCACTTGACCCTTGGTAATGAGTGCAATTATATTTCCCACTGCCAGAAATGAACCACCTGGTATGAACCACATGTTATGAAACATTCCACCAACAAATAAGTCACTTAGGAGGGACTACAAATTTGTTAATTCAAAATAAAAAGAAAAGAAAGAGCATGCGTTTACTTAGCATCCTTCATGATCTCAGAAAGCCCCAAACTACCTTACAATAAATGAAGTATTTTTGAAACCTAGTCACTTTTGGAATACAGGAGCCATTTGTACACAGCAAGCTCCCACAAACAGTAACGCAGTAAGTGACAACTTGTGGGATAAATGCTTCAAGAATTTTGTTGCAATGAGTCTATAACAGCATACCAATATTAAATATCTCAAGCACCGAGAAGGCTGCAGAAGACTTGAGAAACCAGTCAGCTGACATTAACAGTCAGCTGTTAAGTGGGGTTTACTTTTGTCAACCAATGTATTACGTCTCGGCAAAAGTGAGGACTGCAGATGCTGGAGATTAAAGTCGAGAGTGTGGTGCTGGAAAACACAGCAGGTCAAGCAGCATCTGAGGAGCAAGAGAATCGACATTTTGGGCAAAAGCCATCCTTTCAGTTGCGAGTCCCACCAGTCAACAACTTGTTCATTGAAGGATATTGCACTCCTAGGTAAACAAAAACAATTTGCATTTAGATGGCACCTTTCAAAGCAAAAGAATGCCAAAGTGCTTTGCAGGACAAACAGCAATGTGACACTGTGCCACATAAAGTATTACGACTGTTGCAGAAGGTTGTGGTTCTGAAAAGGTTATTGTTGAATTTGCATTAAAGACAAGAAATGCTGGAGATCACAATTGGCCAGGGAACATCCATGGAGTGAAAGCAAGTCAACGATTCAAGCCTAGATGACGCTTCAACAGGGCTGATGTGAAGTGTGGAGGGGCAGCATTTTTGCAGTAGTTGGGGGGTTGGAGTGCTGGGGGAGAAAGGGTGCTGATAGTACAGTTTAAGTGATCAGAATGTGAGTATGGCAGAACAATGGTGTGTCTAACAGCAAGACTAAGAAGAACAGACAATCCCGCTGGGGTGGAGGGAGAGTAGGGAGGCTATGGCAACAGAGAATGTAACAAGTAAAGCTAAAAAGCAAGGAAGGAATGGAAGTGGGTCCACAATCTGAAAGCGTTAAATTCAATATTAAGTCCAGAAGGCTTTAAAGCGCCTAGTCTGAAGATGAGATATTGTTCCTCCAGTTTGCACTGTGATTCACTTTAGCATTGCAGCATGCTAAGGACAGACAAATGGGCATGCAGGCTGCATGCTGTCTTACACTAACTGGCTAAGGAAGGTCAGGGTCATGCTTGTGCACGGACTGACAGTGTTCTGCAAAGTGGTTACCCAACCTGTGTTTTGTTTCTCCAAAGTAGAGTAGGCCACACTGGGTGCAGCAAATACAATACACAAGATTGGAGAAGGTACAGGCGAAATGCTGCTTCACCTGGAAAGACTGTTTCAGTCCTTGGATGGAGAGCAGGGAGGAGGTGAAGGGGCAGGTGTTGCACCTTCTGTGGAAGTGGGAGGGAGGTTGATGTTGTTGGTGGTTGTGGAATGGACTAGGGGTCCTGGAGGAAATAATCCTTGTGAAATGCAGACAGGGAAGTAAGGGAAAGATGGTGGCATTTTTCTGGCATTGTCTGAAATGGCAGAGAATGATTCTTTGAATACAGAGGCTGGTGTGATGAAAAGTGAGAACGGGGGAATCCGATCACACTGTTGAGAGTGATGGGAAGGAGCAAGGATGAAAGCAAGGGTGAAAGCTTGGATGTGGTTGACGGCCCAGTCAACTACAGTGGGTGGGAAACCACAGTTATTGACGTGTTGAACTTGCATTAGCTTAAGCAAACCTAATGATGTTACACACATTTTGAATGGAAGCAACTGAGTTCTACCTGAGTACTACTTGAAGACCCAAAGGAAGCAGGTGCTTTCTGTATAGCTTCTGAGAACCCTCAGTCATTATGCCTGATGTCTAATATCAAATGTCTTACTATATCACTCACGAAAACAGTTTGTTTACTAAATGTCTTCTGTTTAGGCTCACCAGGGATCTATCCTGTACCATTGACAATTAGGCAGGATCTAGACACAATATAGACAAAGGAGGATTGATGGCAATGAACTACCTCATCCCTAACTCAGTACAACGTATTGGCAGTGGTGGCAAATTCTATATGGTAGCAGCAGTGCTGAGGTGTGAATTCATTTTCAATATCTCTACTATAAAGGAGAAAGGTCCAGAAAAACTAGAAGAAAGATTGTTTTAAAGTTTGAGTTCACCATTTTAACAGTGCAACCATTGTAAGAAGATGCTCAGCAGCTGAAACACAAAAACCAAAAGATGTATAACAGTACCCATGAAAGCAGCAATGGGGCAAGCACCAAAGACAAAGATTCACCAAGCAGCCTGCAAGAGGAGCAAGGAAGAGAATGTGGGCTTGGAAAAAAGAGAAAAACCAGGCACACTTCATAAAATCCAGAAGCCTTTGCAAAAAGACTCCAGTAAACAAGTGAAGTCTTTATCACCAAGATTAGATATTGGTAAGCGAAAACTTTACAAAAATAATTCAACGAGAAGGATGGGAAGGGAAGAGAGTAAAAAACTAGTTTAAACAAGTGCAGATTTGGAAAAGATAGATTAAAGAGTCTAGCAGAAGGAGAAAAGTGTGAGGAAACCTAAAATTAAGACAATTACAAGGAATGGATACATTCCAACAAGTGAGTAAAATTTCAAAGGATGAGCCAACTGTTTGTGGTTAACTTGAAAGGTTTCAAACTTACTATCAAATTTATATGAAAAAAGTATTATTGTGCAAAGACTTGTGATAGGTCAGAATATTGGACAGAATATAAAAACAGCCAAGAAGTATTAAAAGATTGGTAAGAAGGAAAAACACCTAGAGTATAAAAAAAAGCTAACCAGAAATATAAAAATTAAAGATTTTATATAAATATTCATCGAAGAAGAGCTGAAAAATGGCAGATGGAGTTCAATCTGGATAAATGTGAAGTATTGCATTTTGGTACAACAAACAGGGACAGAACTTACATAATTAATGGTAGGACTTTGGGTAGTGTTGTAGAACAGAGGGATGCAAGGATTCAGGTACATAATTCTTTGAAATTTGCATCACGCATAGACAGGGTGGTTAAAAAGGTGTTTATCATGCTTGCCTTCATTGCTCAGTCCTTCAATTATAGGAGTTAGGACGACATGTTGAGGTTGTACAGGATGTTAGTGAGGCCACTTCTGAAATACAGTACTGTGTTGAGTTCTGATCGCCCAATTATAGGAAGGATATTCTTAAGCTAGAGAGAGTTCAGAAGAAATTTACTAGGATGTTGTCAGGTATGGAAAGTTTCAATTATAAAGAAAGGCTGGATAGGCTTTTTTCACTGGAGCATAAAGGGTTGAGAGGTGATTTTACAAACCTCTATAAGATCATAAGGGGTCAAGATAGGGTTAATGGTAAGTGTCTTTCTCCTAGGATCAGGGATTTCAAGATTAGGGGGCATATTTTTAAAGGTGAGAGGGAAGAGATTTAAAAAAGACATGGGGGCAAATATTTTACATTGAAGGAGGTCCACATATGGAATGAATTTCCTGAGGAAGTGGTGGATGTGGGTACAGTCGCAATGTTTAAAAGACACTTAGGTAAGTACATGAATAGGAAATGTTTGGAGGAATATGGCAAGGAGCAGGTAAGTGGGCCTAGGTTAGTTTGGGATTATGTTTAGCATGGACTGATTTGACCGAAGGATCTGTTTCTGTGCTGTACGACTCTTGTGACTCTATGGCTCTATAAGAAAAGAGTTAACAAAGTAAGCACTTGCCCTACACAAAGGGATTATAGAGAATTAATAGTGGAGAATAGAGATGATGGATGGATTGAACAAGTGTTTTGCTGCAATTTTTACTATGAAAGATACAAGGAAAATCCTGACAGCAGCTATGAATCAAAGAATGGAAGGGACGGAGGAATCCAGGAAAATTACAATCACTCGAGAAGTAATAATAAGTAAATTGTTGGAGCTTCAGGTCCTGAAAGACCTCATCTTAGGCTCTTTAAAAAAATGACAAGTGAAATAGTTGATATTTTAGTTTTAATTTTTGAAAAAAAATCCCTAGAATTGTGGAAGGTCCTATTAGATTGGGAGATAGCAAATGCAACTCCTTTATTCAAAAAGGGAAGGAAGCTGAACACCAGAAACTACATGCCAGTTGGCTAACATCTGTCATTATCATAATATTAGAAGCAATTATAAAAGTTGTTGTAGCATTGCACTTAGGTAAGTTTGAGTCAATGAGGCAGCATCAACATGGATTTATGAAAAGGGATCCATGTTTAACTAATCTCTCAGAATTCTATGAGGAAGTAAGATTTGCTGTTAGTAAAATGCACCTGGTGGGGGTACAGTATTTAAACCTCCCAAAGACATTTGGTAAGTGCCACAGCAAAGGGGCATTTGGAAAATAAAAGCTCCTGATGTAAAGTTGCATCATGTAGCATGGATAGAAAATGAACTGACTGACAGGAACAAGGAAATTACCATAAATAGGTTCTTTTTCAGGTTGCCAGGATGTAATGAATGATGTATTTCAAGATTGGGAGTCAGATTTTTAAGGTGCGAGGAGAGAGATTTTAAAAATGATGAGGGGCAAATCTTTTTACACAGAGGCTGGTTCGCATGTGGAATGAACTTCCCGAGGAAGTATGCAAAGGTGAGGACTGCAGATGCTGGAAACCAGATGGACCACCACAAGAATTGCAAAACCTGCGCCCACACCTCCTCCCTCACCTCCATCCAAGGCCCCAAAGGAGCCTTCCACATCCATCAAAGATTCACCTACACATCCACCAATGTCATTTATTGTATCTGTTGCTCCCGATGCAGGCTCCTCTCCACTAGGGAGACTGAATGCCTCCTCGCACAGCACTTCAGGGAACATCTCCGAGACACCCACACCAATCAACCGCACTGCCCCGTGACCCAACGTTTCAACTCCCACTCCCACTCTGCCGAGGTCATGCAGGTCCTGGGCCTCCTCCACTGCCACTCCCTCACCACCCGACGCCTGGAGGAAGTACGCCTCATCTTCTGCCTCGGGACCCATCAACTCCAGGGCATCAATGTGGACTTCATCAGTTTCCTCATTTCCTCTCCCCCCACCTTGCCCCAGTTCCAAACTTCCAGCTCTGCACTGTCCCCATGACCTGTCCTACCTGCCAATCTCCCCTCCCACCTATCCGCTCCACCCTCCCCTCTGACCTATCACCTCCATCCCCACCCCCATTCACCTATTGTACTCTTTGCTACCTTTGCCCCAGCCCCACCACCACCTCCTCCCTCCCCCCATTTATCTCTCCACCCTGGAGGCTCCCTGCCTCCATTCCTGATGAAGGGCTTTTGCCCGAAACGTCGATTTTCCTGCTCCTTGGAGCCTGACCTGCTGGGCTTTTCCAGCACCACTCTGATCTAAACTCTCCTTCCTGAGGAAGTGGTGGGTGTGGGCACACAATTACAATGTTTAAAATACATTTGGATAAGTACATGAATAGGAAAGATTTGGAGGGATATGGGCCAGGACAAAGCAAGTGGGACGAGTTTAGTTTAGGATTATGTTCGGCATGGACTGGTTTGACCCAGGGGCTTGTTTCACTACTGTATTACTCTATGTCACTATATGCCTCAGAAATCAATGCTAGGAATGAACTAGGAATAAATGACTTGGATAAAGGGCTGGTTGCCAAATGCGCTAATGACAGAAAAGAAAGTTGTGCAGCAGACATGAAAGGCAATTAAAATTATATAGATAGGCTAAATGAGAGGGTAAAGATCTGGTAAACGGAGTACAATGTGAAAAAGTTTGAAATTGTCCATTTTGGCAAAAAATAACAAAGGATGTTTCCGGTTATGGGAAAATATCGAACCATTGTCACTATTTAAAAATATGATGTCACCCATTTAATATATGAGATTTTTATTTGTTCTCACAGAACTCCATACACCTTTGGAACTCTTTTACTGAAAAGGTGGTGGAAGCACAGTATTTTAATATTTTTAAAGTTAAAAATCACACAACACCGATTATAGTCCAATAGGGTTATTTGAAGGTATAAGGTTTCTTGTACTTTCGAATGAACCTGTTGGATTATAACCTGGTGTTGTGCGATTTTTAACTTTGTCCAACACAGTCCAACACTGGCACCTCCACATCACAATATTTTAAGGTAAAGGTGAAAGATTCTTGCCGAGCAATGGGGTAAAATGTTATCAGGGAAGTGGGAATCTGGATTTGTGATCCTCAGTCAAGTCAGCCATAATAAATGGTGGAGCAAGCTCGAGAGTGAGGTTGGCTTTATCCTTTTTTTTATTCATATGTTTGCAATTAAAAGGACTGTCACAGTAATTAAGCTACTATTTTGATGGAAGCATTTTTTAAAAGACTGCAAACAGAGAACTTTAGTTAAAATTTGTGTCGCGGAAAATGTGTTCTGTTTTGACAGCTGAAAGGTGGTAAAGTGTTCACTGTAGCTGGGAAATAATAGGAAAATACCATCTTGGCTAAAGAAGGCAGGAAAACTCTAAGAAAGGTGGGAATCCACCATGTGATCATTAAGAAAAGTTGGATTAAGAAAAGAGACAGTATTGCAAGGAAACAAAATTTAAGGGCTTGAAAGCAATAGATTATTATACAACAACATTTACTTGAATTAAAAGTTTTATTGAACAAGTTAATATAGTATTGAGATTTATGAAGATGCACAGACAAAGAAAATACAGAGTCTGGTAAAGTATAACCACTGAATTTGAAACAACATTGTAGAATGCAAGGTTAAAGAACAGATTATAGATAGTATGGAGATGATACAGATTTAAAACAGCTTTACAGTACCATGAATAAATAAATACATTATACAGAAACAGAAGAATAAGTAATAATTCCTCAAAAATTCAAAGTGAGAGATGGACCATACAGAACACAAGAGTAGACTTCTTGGAGAAAGCATTATTTCAGATACAGAACTGCTGCAAAATTAAACACTAATTTTGAAGCATAACGTATTAATAGATTATTGTACTCTATATGTCCTATTGAGGATTATGTTATTCACTACTCTTTTTTTTTAAAAAGCATAGATATTCAGATAATCTTCATTGTGAGAATGAATCAAATCCTTGAACAAGCAGAAGTTAACAGAATAATTCAATTTCCAGAGAAATTATAGACAATTTCATTCAAGAGCTCTATACCTTTTCTACAGCTCTGCTCTTTTCAGATCATGCTGGAAGCAGAAATGTCAAAAGTCAAAAACAGATCCTGAGCAGAGAAGATCAACCCTGCATTAAGAGAACAACAGAGCCTATTTACATTATAAGGTGTGAATTCTGTAAAGAGGACTGTGACAAGTCAACACTGGGGATAAGCCAAGTACCAGATGCTAAGAAAACGTTTCAATACTGTAGGAAAACAAAGCCTCAAATGACAAATGAATACTATATTTATAAAAGTGGAGATCACTTCTGGAAGATTTTCCAGAAATAAGACACGGGTTAAGAGCAGAGAAAAAGCTGGTCGTCATACATACAAAAAGGTCTGTACAGAAGAGCACCCATTACCATTAGAAAATATATTAGTCAAGATACTTTCATTGCCATTTCTAGGGGAAAATACTGCTCCAGGTGAACTTTAACATACAGAATTTGTTTATGTCAATGAACATGTTGCTTTTAAGCTTGATGGAGAAGCAAGTGTTACTTCCGAGCTACAAAACAGAGGGATATGGAAGTCCTTGTCCGCCAATCACAAAATGCTTGCATTTAGGTTCGGCGGAAAATAGGAAAGGGAAATGGAATGTTGGCATTTATTTCAAAGGGAATAGAGCATAAAAATAGGGAGGGTTTGCTACAAGTATTCAAGGCATTTGTCAGACCATGGCAGGAGTATTGGAAAGGTTTGGGACCCTTATCGAGGGAAAGAAATACTGACATTGGAGGCAATCCAAAGAATGTTCTCTAAGCTGATACCAGATATGAAGTGATTATCATATGAGGAGAGTTTGAGTACAATGGGCCTATACTTGTTGGAATATAGAAGAATGAGAAATGACATTATTGAAAAGTGCAAGATTCTTAAGGGATTTGACATGGTATCATAGAATTACATTGTCAGAGAATCCCTACAGTGTGGAAACAGGCCATTGACCCACCAAAGAGTATTCCACCCAGACCCATTCCCCTTTGACTAATGCGCCAAACACTATCTGCAATTTAGTATGACGAATTCACCTAACCTGCACATCTTTGGACTGTGGGAGGAAACTGGAGCATCCGGATGAAATCCACGCAGACGTGGGGAGAATGTGTAAACTCAATACAGACAGTTGCCCGAGGCTGGAATTAAACCTGGATCCCTGGTGGTGTGAGGCATCAGTCCTTGCAGATAGGTTGGTTTCCCTTGTGGGAGATGTAAGATCAGAAGACGTAATCTCAGAGTAAGGAGTCACACTGAAATGAGAAGAAATTTCTTCTCTCACAGAATTGTAAATCTGTGGAATTCTTTACCACTAAGGGTTGTAGAGACTGGGCCATCAAGTATATTCAAGGCTGAGTACATAAATTTTTAATCAGTAAGGGCATCAAAGCAAAAGGGAGGAAAGTAGAGTTAAGGATTATCAGATCTGTCGTGATGTCATTGAATGGTAGAGCAGACTTGATGGGCTGAACGGCTCATTTCTGCTCCTAATGGAATGCTACAAGTTACACTGCAATAATACACATCATAAAGGTGAAAATATGTACATTGTTCAAAATCAAAAATCATGAACCTGTCCGAACGCATCTTAAATGAATCTACTGTACCTGCCTCTACTACCTCTGCTGGCAACGTGTTCCAGGCACTTACCACCCTCTGTGTAAAGTACTTGCCGCATGTATCCCCCTTAAACTTTTCATCTCTCACCTTGAAAGCATGACCTCTCGTTATTGAATCCTTCACCCTGGGAAAAGCTACCCTGTCTATACCCTTCATGATTTTGTAGACCTCAATCAGGTCCTCCCTCAATCTCCTTTTTTCTAATGAAAACAAACCTAACCTACTCAATCTCTCTTCATAGCTAGCACCTTCCATACCAGGCAACATCCTCATAAACCTTCTCTGCACCCTCTCCAAAGCATCCACATCCTTTTGGTAATGTGGCGACCAGAACCGTACACAGTATTCTAAATGCGGCCGAACCAATGTCTTGTACAATTTTAACATGACCTGTCAGTTCTTGTACTCAATACCCCATCCGAAGAAGGCAAACATACCATATGCCTTCTTGACCACTCTATCCACCTGTGCAGCAAACTTCAGGGTACAATGGACCTGCACTCCCAGATCTCTCTGCTCATCAACTTTTTCCCAAGGCTCTTCCGTTCATTGTAAAATTTGCTGTAGAAATAGACTTGCCTAAATGCATCACCTTACATTTGTCTGGATTGAGCTCCATCTGCCACTTTTCTGCCCAAATCTCCAGTCTATCTAAATTCTCCTGTATTCTCTGACAGTCCCTTATGCTTTCTGCTACTCCACCAATCTTCGTGTCATCTGCAAACTTGCTGAATATACCAACAGTGCCCTCTTCCAGGTCATTTATGTATATCACAAACAACAGTGGCCCCAACATTGATCCCTGTGGAACACCACTGGTCACCTTTCTACATTTTGAGAAACTCCGTTCAACTACTACTCGCTGTCTCCTGTTGCTCAACCAGTTCTTTATCCACCAAGCTAGAACACCCTGCACACCATGTGACTTCACTTTCTCTATTAGTTTACCATGAGGAACCTTATCAAACACCTTATTAAAGTCCATGTATATGACATCAACAGCCGTTCCTTCATCTATCAACTTGGTCACTTCCTCAAAGAACTGTATTAAGTTGGTAAGGCACGATCTCCCCCGCACAAAACTATTTTGCCTCTCACTAATAAGCTCATTCTTTTCTAAATACAAATAGATCCTTTCTCTCAGTACCTTCTCCAGCAACTTTCCCACCACTGACGCCAAGCTCACTGGTCTGTAGTTACATGAAATATCCCTGCTACCCTTCTTGCACAGGGGGACAACAAGAGCAACCTTCCAATTCTCTGGCACCTCACCTGTGTTTAAGTATGTCACAAAGATGTCTGTCAGGCCCCCAGCTATTTCCTCTCTCGCTTCCCTCAGCAACTTGGGATAGATCCCATCCGGTCCTGGGGATTTGTCCACCTTAATAACCTCTAGCCTACCCAACACATCTTCCCTACTTATGTCAACGTAATCCAGACTAATCAAACTTCTATCACTAATCTCAACATTCATCATGTTCCTCTCCTCAGTGAACACTGTTGCAAAGTAATCATTCAGAATCTCACCCATTCTCTCAGGTTCGACACACGGCTTTCTTTCATTATCCTTAAGTGGACCAATCCTTTCTCTAGTTACCCGCTTGCTTCTTATATAAGCAAAAAATGCTTTGGGACTCTCCTTAATTCTGTTTGCTAACATTATTTCATGACCCCTTTTAGCCCACTTGACTCCTTGTTTAAGACTGGTCCTACTCTTCCGATATTCCTTCAGGGCCCATTCTATTCTTAGCTGCCAGAACCTTATGTCCACTTCCCTTTTCCTCTTGGATAGTCGCACGATTTCTCCTGTCATCCACAGTTCACGAATCTTGCCTTTCCTATCCTTTGCCTTCAATGAGACATGCCAATCCTGCCTTATCTTAAACCTATCTTTGAAAGCCTCCCACATATCAAATGTGGACTTCCCTACTTGATCATCTACCTGAACAACAAATTGGAAATGCTAGGCTGCATACGACTCCATATGAGCCAAACCAATATCCAAGGATTCAGAGTACGGTCAAGAAGAATAAATTACCTAGTTCAAGCATTCAGGATACTGTGATTTGCTTATTCCAGAAATACAGGATAGAGCAAGGAAGAAAGTGCTTGTTTCAACAGAGCAGCTGTCTCCCATAGTAGTCATTCATGGGATCAAAAATCTCATGATGATGTTGCAGGACAAGTACCTGAGTTCACAAGGAAGACAATGGAGGAGGATGAAGGCTGAAAATTTCCTCCCAAACTCCTGGCTCAGACCATTTTTCCTTGTCCCTTCACAATCACTGCCACAGGTCTATAAACAAGGCCATGAACATTATCTCAATGCAAATTCCACAGCATTGGAAATTCAGGAGATTAAAGGTCATCCAGAGAAGATAACTGACCAGTGACTAGGTCTACCAGGAGGGATGTTCTCCACAGAAGATATTCAAATATATAAAAGATTACCCAATGAGAAACGTTCCCTGCATCAACGTCAAAGTCAAAAATCCTCAAGCCGATGACTTTCTGAAAAACAGAGAGTATTCTTGGAAAACTGATATATCCAGACTGCCTGAACTTCTAAAGTCAGACTTGTGGGGAGCTGGAGTAGTAGAAAGTAAAACATGGAATATATTTGTACACATGAAAATGCAATTGTTACGCAAAGGGGGAAGTGGGAAAATGTTGTACAAGGTAATGGTTCTGAAAGAGGTCATACTAAACTTGCATTAATCCCCCAATCTGATGATATGACCTAGTCTTTGGGTAGAGGCAGTTGTATACTACCTGAGTACCCATTGGTATTCTATATAGTTTCTGGGTCCTCAGTGATTACACATGACTAATAATGTAAACTGTACGTATTGCTGCCATAGAATGAACCAGCTTGTTTACTAAGACAAGTGCCTCTTCTGTTTAGTCCAGACTTATCATCAGCGATCTATCAAATACCACTAATAATCAGATATGTCTTAAACCTGGTATAAATTAAGGAGGATTGGTGATACTGACCTTCCCCCCAACAATCCTAGCTCAGTTCCATAACCTGGCAAGTACCATAATGACTGGTGATCAAAAACAGGCTTGAAGGAGTCTTAAAGTAAAAGAGATTGGTTAGAAGAGGGAGAACCGAAAAGGTTTATGTAGTGTATTCCAGAGTTAAGGCTTAGCAAGCTGAATACACAGCTGCAAGTTTGAAGTGATGGAATTGAAGATGGACAAGAGATCAGAATAAGTGGAGCCAAATATACCTTTCCATTAAGACCCAGAAATGAACCTTCTAAAGTCAATTGTTATGCAGATTGTTTAAAACCTGGTACATTCTCCTCAATTTACCATAGTTTCTAAATCTCTTCTAACCTAATGATTAACTTTTGCATTCTATAAGGTGCTTTCAGCAACTTTTTAGAAGTTTTATCTGTGTAGCTTAAATGGTAAACCAGTAAGAAGTAAAAATGTTAACGTTTCCAATATCATTTTCCACGATATTCACTGGATCCACATGCAAAGATGTGGCAAGAACTTTACATTGTTAAGTGTTGATGGATGAACCTCTTAAGTCAAACTTCTTTGTTCCACTCTGCTGACTAGCTACCTCCGTTATTAAAAGTCCATATGAGTCATTAAAAATATGATATTAACTTGGATTTACTACAATCATTTTGTACTGTTAGAGCTAATTCAATTGAATTTACTTGAAATACTGTAAATAAAGCTTCCTCTATCCTTCAAGAGCACAATGGGGTTGTCTCTTCTGAAGTAATATCATGACACACTTCAAACAAAAAAAAGTATTGTCATTGCTAAAAATTCCTACCAACAATTTCTACATTTAAATATCTGCACAATAGGTGATTGGAGATTTCTTGTCCTTCTGGAACCAATTCCAGGCAGTGAGTTTGCATTGAGGTAATGTTTATGACCTTGTTTGTAGACCAGTGACAGTGATCGTGAAGGGGACAAGGAAAAATGGTCTGAACCAGGAGTTTTGTGGAAAATTTTCAGCCTTCATCCTCCTCCACTGTCTCATCGCTCTGTATGAACAGTACCGACTCCACCATGTGAATCTATTAAACTTCAGAGTCCTTTTCCAATGTGGATCTAATCCAGTCTATTATACACCATATGTTGGTGCAAGAGGACCAGTAGTGCTGCAAGTTGAAAGAAAACATCTTCTTTTATTGACTTAAGTTTGGGTGTCATGAAGAGAAAACAGTTTCTGTATTGTTCCTAGTTACAAGATTGCATGCTTAAAGTAAGCAATTCAAGGTCTGTTGAAATGAATGTGTGGTGAACTTCAGGCAATGAGTGCACTATTTAATTGGGAATTTGTTATTTTAATTGCACTCCCTATTGAAGGAAAGCCACAGAAAGTTAGTGGAGGCAGAAGCAAAACAGAATATTAGTGAAAAATATTTAGAACACTGGTTGCAATTTTCAGTGGGAAATAATTTAGTTTCTTATTCTATTCTCCAAAAAAGTGCCTGATGGCTTGAGTTGAAATAGATATTCTATTTTATCGGATTCCTTTTTTTCCCCTTTATCGTTTCACAGCATGGTAGCATTTGGTTTTGACAGCTGACATGTGCGTTTGGCATGCCCTCTCAACTATTGTCTTCCTCATACAGCTGTTTTCCAGACATGTACGAATAATCGTTCTCTTGTGCCTTGTACTTAGAGAGCGATGTTTGCTTTGGAGTCTAGCCAAAAACTGAAGGCAATGTTATATGCTGGCATATGTTGGGTTGACAGTGGGGGTTCAGTCAGGGCAATTTATTGAATTATGGGGAGATGGTGGTATAATGGTAATGTCACTAGACTAGTAATCAAGAAGTCCAGTCTTATGCTTCACGGCAGCCGATGGAATTTCAATTCAATTAATAAATCTGGAATATTGCACTACTCTCAGTAACAGTGACCATGACAGCTATCATCCTTTGTTTTAAAAAGCTATCTGTTCACTCATATCTATTAGAGAAAAGAATCCAGTCTGGTGTACAAGTGGTCTCCACCCTCCACAGCATTATGGTTGATTTTTAACTGTCTTCTGAAATGGCCTTGCAAGCCTCTCAGTTCAAAGTCAAGAAGGGATGGGCAATGAATGTTGGTCTTTCTAGTAATGCCCATGTCCCAGTAATGAATAAAAAATAAAATGCATGCTTCTAGTTAGTTGTGGAATATTTTGAATATTCACTTAGGTAACTGATTGAAACGTATAGGATTATGAAAGGATTGGACACTCTGGCAGGAGGAAACATATTTCCGCTGATGGGGGAGTGCCGAACCAGAGGACACAACTTAAAAATACGGGGTAGACCATTTAGGACAGAGATGAGGAAAAACTACTTCACCCAGAGAGTGGTGGCTGGGTGGAATGCTCTGCCCCAGAGGGCAGTGGAGGCCCAGTCTCTGGATTCATTTAAGAAAGAATTGGATAGAGCTCTTAAAGATAGTGGAGTCAAGGGTTATGGAGATAAGGCTGGAACAGGATACTGATTGGGAATGATCAGCCATGATCATATTGAATGGCAGTGCAGGCTCGAAGGGCTGAATGGCCTTCTCCTGCATCTATTGTCTATTGTCTATTGTCTATTATCTGTGGATCTGAATTGTAGAGATGTCCCGATTGATAGACAAGGTTCAGAGTAGGTAAAAACAATGACTGCAGATGCTGGAAACCAGATTCTGGATTAGTGGTGCTGGAAGAGCACAGCAGTTCAGGCAGCATCCAAGTAGCTTTGAAATCGACATTTCGGGCAAAAGCCCTTGTGTTGTCAGGCAATCACATTTGATATGCCCTAACAGCTGCTGATAGCTAGGCTTCCATCTTACACCAAATATTGAAATAAACCTTTTTCTTTCTTCTGCGAAAGGGCATAGGAACATAGGAAATGGAGTTGGTAATTTAACCTCAAATGTCTTCACTGAGATTGTGGCAACTGACTTCATGTGATTTCTTTTGCCCGAATTCATCTTAATAGCCTTAGATATTAAACATCTGTCAAACTCAGATTTAGAATTAATAATTGATATAACACTATTGCCATAAAGAGAGTTCCAAATTCCTAATAAACTTTTGTGAAGTGTAAGAAGTGCTTTGTAAGCTTTCTCCTGAAAGGTCTTGATTCTAATGGTTAAACTATTTTCCCAGGTCTTGGATTCCCAGCTAGTGGAAAAGGCTTCTTTCCAACTATTCAATTTGCTCCCATCACACCTTGAAAAGTTTCATCAAATCACCCCCTTATCTTTTAAATTCTGGAAAATAAAATCTTAGTTTGCATAATCTCTCCTTGTAACTTAACCTCCACGATACAGGTGTCATTCTGATAAACCTACAATACACTTTCTCCAAGGCCAGTCATGCAATGTGATTGTACATAACACAGCCAGTGTGATTTCACGAGGGATTTCTACAGCTGAAGCATGATTTCAACTGCTTTATATTCTAGTCCCCCTTAGAGATCAAGGCCAGAATTACTTCTGCATTTTTTATGTTTTTGCACCGCTCCATGATGAATTAATGATCCTTGTGTATTTAGAGTTTAGAAGGTGAAGAGTTGATCTGATTGAAACCTTCAGGTTAATAACAGGAAAAGCCAGGATAGATAAAGATGAATTATTTCCACTGGTTGGGGATTCTAGAACGAGGCAGCATAGTCTAAACATTACGGCCAGATGATTTCAGGAGGAAGCACTTCTACACACAAAGGATAGTAGATGTTTGGAACTGACTTCCTTAAACAGCAGTTGATGCTGAATCAGTTGGTAATTTAAAATTTGAGATCATAATTTTTTGTTAAGCAAAGGTATTCGGGTATATGAGCCAAAAAGGCATGTATTATGGAGTTAGGTCACAGATCATTTGGAGGGGCTGAATGGCTTATTCCTGTTTCTGTGTTCCTATAGGCATCCACTAGACTCTCTGGATCTCCCTTGTTTCTAGTCTTCACCAGTTTGGCGAAAAATGATTGATCTCACATTTGTCCAAAGAGCTCTCCACTGTTTTGGGATAGGCAAGAGGAATATATTCTTGACTATGGATATTTCATTTTTGTACTCACAAAATAAATACAAATGACAGAGGTCACATTCATTCATTAATCCAGATGCCTAATGCAGACTAAGATTCCATTGCAGCTAACAAAACCCAACATTCTCTTCTCTTTAACTCCCAAGAAGTTCATTCCAAATACTGGTCACTTGCTGAGTGAAGAAGAACTTTCTGGATTCACAGAACCATCGACCATAGAGCATGGAAGGAGGGTGTTCCCCACATCGAGTCTGTATGACTCTTATTAGCTGCTAGCCACTTTGCTGCTGCTTCATCAGCTCCTCTGATTGTTTCTCTTTGGCAACTTCATCAAATTTCCTTTTGAAAGCCATTGAATCTCCATCCATCATCAAATAGGCACTACACTGCAAATCCTAAGCACGTGTTGCTTAAAAAAATGCTTTTCTTTGTGCTATTGCTTGTTCTTATTGCCAACCACCTTAAATCTGTGCCCTCTCATTATAGTCTCCTCAGCCACTAGGAATAAGATTGTCCTTATTTATTTTGTTGAAACCCTTCATGATTTTCAACACAATGGCCAGATAATCTAGTGAAATTATCTTTTAGCCAGTAATTTTATCCTTAATTAAAGATTCCCACACAGTTTCCCTCCCTCAGAAGTTTAGCTACATCATGGCTAATTACAGGTAATGAGTTTTACTCCCATTTTTATAAATTCCCTCTCATTAAAGCTTTCTAGGCCAAACTCTAACCTACAGTAATATATTACCTTCTAATCCAACTGTGGAGCCCCACATACTTTTACAATATACAGTACAGAAGTTGACCATTCAGTCCAACTGGTCTATGGGTTGTTTTATGCATTTTGTGTACGAAAGACAAACTGACATGATATAACATGTAGGCCACAGCAAAGTAAGTCACATGGTCCATGATTTTATAACCTTGGGTCCATATCTCAAACTCCCTCTCTAGTCCCATGAGCCACTTAATAACCAACAGTGTAAACAAGGAACAACCAGAGCTCAGTAAACCTGTGAAAAACATTACTTCATTGTATCAAATGGAATTTAGTCAAACATCTTTAATTACAGTAATAGGCCATTTAATCCACTGGTCCTTGCTAGTGATTATGCTCCATGTGACTTTTGGAGTTCCCTAGCTTGGCGATTCACCCTAACCATACCCTTAATGATCTTATAAACTCAGTAAGGTTACCCCTCAACCTCAGCTGCTCCAGGGAAAATAGCCACAGACTATTCAGTCTCTCCCTATAGCTCAAACCTTCCAACCCTGGCAACATTCTGGTAAATCTTTTCTGAAATCTTTCAACTTTCACAACATCTTTTCTATATCGTGGAGACCACTTTCAAGGAACCTTTCAAGGATCCTTGTTTACACTGTTGGTTATTAAGTGGCTCATGGGACTAGAGAGGGAGTTTGAGATATGGACCCAAGGTTATAAAATCATGGACCATGTGACTTATTTTGCTGTGGCTTACATGTTATATCATGTCAGTTTGTCTTTCGTACACAAAATGCATCTACATTAATATTTATGAGCACAAGTTAATATATCTTCTGATGAATGAAGGTTTTTGCTTCCGCGCTTTCCCATAAGGCCATACTAAATATTTGTTCATTTTTTATGTGAACTTTGTTCTAACATCTGTCATGACTTAAATTGTGTTTGTATAAATGTTAGCTGTGAACCTTTGTTTTGTCTTGAAGTCGTGTAGTGCAATTATTTTTTCCTGTGGTATTTTAGTATTAATTTTAATATGTGGTGTGCATATTATAATAAGTGATAAAAATAGCACCCATCATCATCTGATTTTTAATAACTTGCACTTAAGTGAACTAAAATAGAATTTAAAAAGGAAAACACTGACTTAGATGGTCAACTGGCAGAGAAGTTGATGTTTCATGTGTAACCCTTATTCAGGACTGGGGTGGGTATGGGGGGAGCTGTAGATAAAAGGGCTCGGTGGGTGGTGAGGTGGGGCTAGGTGATGACAGTGGAGGGTACGAGCTGGTTGGTCAATGCAAGGAATGAATCCAGTTGGTGGCAGGGAGCAGTGGAAGGGAAGGGGAAGGGATGGGATGAGAGATGGGGGATGGGAAGGGAGGTTATTTGAAATTGGAGAACTTAATGTTGAATTCTCTGGGCTGCAGGGTGCACAGGCGGAAGATGAGGTGTTGTTCCTCCAGTTTGCAGTTTGATTTGTTGTGGTAATTGAGGAGGCCAAGGATGGTCATGTCGGAAAGAGATTGGGAAAAGGAATTAAAATTGGTGGTGAGTGGGAGGTCAGGTCAGCCACTGCGGGCCAGGCTGAGAATCTCAGCGAACCATTCCCTAAGTTTACGTTTGGTGTTTGCAGTGTAGAGAAGACCACACCGGGAGCACCTAACGCAGTAAACTAGATAGGAAGGGAGGCAGGTGAACATCTGTCTCACCTGGAAGGACTTTTTGGGGCCCAGGATGGAGGTGAGGGGATGTGGGGGGCAGGATTTGCCTCTTTTCTGGTTGCAGGGGAAGGTACCTGGTGGTTCGAGGTTGGGGGAGTGGGGGGAGGGGGGGGGTGCGTGGCGCGAACCTAGGATTGGCAAAGGGAACGGTCCTTGTGGAAGGTAGAGAGAGGGGTGGGGAAGGGAAGTGTTTAAGGATGATGCATTGGATGCTGAGACTAGTGGAGTGGTAGGTGAGGAAAAGGGGGACTCGTCTTTATTGCATTTGGGGGGGAAGTTTAGAGCAGTGGAATGGGGAATGGAGGTGGTGCATTGGAGGGCAGTCTGGATGACAAAAGGGGGGAAAAGCACGTTGTTTGAAATAGGTGGAAATCTGGGATGCTGGGAGTGGAATGTCTCCTTATCTGAGCAGATATGGTGGAGGCAGAGGAATTAGGAGAATGGGATGGAGTTCTTGCAGATACTGGGTGAGAGGAGGTGCAGTCCATGTGGTTATGTGAGTCTGTGGGTTTATAGTAAATGTCCGTCTGGAAACTGTCACTGGAAATAGAGAGGTCAAAAAAATGGGAGGGAGGTGTCCAAAATGGACCAAGTGAATTTAAGGGCAGAGGGGAAGCTGTGGGCAAAGTAGATGAACTGCTCCCGTTCAGCCTGGGTGCAGGATGTTGCACCGATGCAGTCATCGATGTAACAGCAGAAGAGTTGGGGCACAGTGCCTGTGTAGGTATTGAAGAGGGACTGTTCAACGTAGCTGACAAAGAGGCAAGCGTAGCTAGGGCCCATCCAAGTGCCCATGGCCTCCCCCTGGTTTTGGAGGAAATGGGAGGAGTTAAAGGAAAAGTTATGAAGGGTGAGGACCAGTTTGGTGAGTTGGAGGAAGATATTAGTGGAAGGGGTCTGGATGGGTCTGTTGGAGAGGAAGAATTAGAGGGCCTGGAGGCCATCCTTGTGGGGTATGGACATGTATAAGGACTGCACATCCATAATGAAGATAAAGGGCCACGGAACTGGAAGTTACTGAAGAGATGGAAGGCGTGATTGGTGGCACAGATGTAGGTGGGAAGTGCCTGAACCAAGGGAGAGGGAATGGAATTGAGATAGGATGAGATGGGTTCAGTAGGGCAGGAGTATGCAGAGATGATGGGTCAGCTGGGGTGGTTGAGCTTTTGGATCCTGGGAAACAGGTAGAACTGGGCAGTGCATCTGGGGGACTTGGAGGCAGTGAAAGGGAATCACTGGAGGCAATAAGGGCATGGAGAGTGAACATGATTTTGCCCTGATGGGTCACAGTGGGGTTGTGGTCAAGGGGTAGGTAGGACATGGATAAATGCATTGGTGCAGTGCCCTGCTCCAGGGCTGAATTGGGCAGTTCATCGACTTTGCCCACAACAGCCACACTGCCCTTAAATTCACCTGGTCCATCTTGGACACCTCCCTCTCAGCCTGGAGGACTCATCATTGAGTTCTCCAATTCCAAATAACCACTCTGCTCATCCCCCAGGTCCTTTCCCAGCCCCTCCCATTCCCTTCCATTCCTCTCAGCCACCTACCAAATTCAATCCTTCCATTGACCAACCAGGTCGTACTGTCTACCTGTGTCCATCTAGCCCCACCCTCACCACGCCACCCCCAGCCCCATTTATCTGCATCTCCCCTTACACCAACACCCAATCCTGAATACACCCAAAATGTCGACTTCTCCATCTCCTGATGCTGCCTGACTTGCTGTGTTCTCCAAGCTTCCTGTTTGCCTGACTTGGATTTCAGCATGTGCAGTTTTTTTGTCTCTAACCATGATAGTCACCTGATCTGGTTGTACCAAGCTTATAAAACCATCAATAAGCAAAGATCAGACTGAACTGAAAATGTTATGGTTGTAAAAAGGTATTGAAACTCAAATTTGTGTCTCCTTTTTGATTCACACCTTTCTGGAAAATGTGTATGTTCGGATGGAAGTCATCTGCAGATTATCAGCTTTAAAAAAATGAAGCCAGACCTGGGAATACACAAGTGAGCTGTATTTCAGGAAACAGTTTTTGGGCAGTGAGGGAGCTAAGACTGATTCATAAAAGCAGTACTGGAAGGCTTATTCTCTCTCCCTGTTTTTCTCAATCTCTCGAAAAACAATACGCCATAAAAAGGAAAATTGGAGAAATATCAATTCACTGAGTACTCAAGGAAATGTAAAAATTCTGGCACTGCGGAGTATTAAAAAAATCCAGTAAAGAACCATAGCTTCAGGTTAAATCTTAATACATTAATAGTTCAAAGTATTATTTTTTTAACTGCCTATTCTTGATATTATTTCTTGCACTAGACACACTCCCCCTTTCAAATACTATGTGCGTGTCTGATCAATTTTGCATTTTATCAATTTTCTCAGGGTAAATAATAAAATTCCTCTATCACTCAAGAAAAACTTGTAATTGGCTGCTGAATTTTAACTAGTATAACTTTATAATTTAAATATGATTTAGTTGTGTATTAAAAAGAACTATAAATCTTTGATATGGCTAACTGACAGAGTTAAACCAAGAAAAACTGGTTCAGCTCTCCATCTCTAGTTGTAACAAAATGGTACGTTTTAAGAGTCTTGCCTGTTTCCATATTTTGTAGAGCAGCAGTAGCTAAGTTGGTTTACTACATACTATAGTCTTTCACATTCTAGATCTAGGATGCCATCCCCAGTGTCATAGAAGGGGAGCAAAACCATGGTCTTGTCCCCACCCCTACTGGAAGTAAAAATAGTATTTGGGTCTGGGCTAGACACATGAGAACATTCTTCACAGATACAGGAATGTATTCACATCATTATGCATCCCTGGTCAATTCCATCCCTCAACCAACATGACTATATTGGATAAACTGATAACTATCTCATTGTTGTCTGTGAGAGTTTGCTGTCTGCAAATTAGCCAACATGTTCCATGTTACACCTGTGGCTACATTTTTAAAAGAGCACTTCATTGGCTGTAAGGTGCTTTGAGACACCCAGAGGACATGAAATCTGACCTTTTCACAAGTTTTCCATTCAATTTTTCTGGCCAGTTAACTTTCGCGTCTACTTTCTACAATTAATCCAATTATGCCGAAAGAATGTGCTCACTTTTACTGGGAGCTTAGTGCACAAGGTCTGAAGTTCAGGATGAGAGGGATGAGCAACTACCAAGTTGATAGAACAGTGCACTTTCTCTCTTCTGATGGCTTGAGACTCTCTCCCTTTTTTCACAGCTGACATGTTGCCCAGTTTGTAGAACCAAATCCCAGGTGCATTAGAGATTGACTCAGCTCATCAATAAACATAAAATCCATCCCAATGGTTGTCCCCACAATAAGGTAGATGCTGAAAATAAATGTATTTGTGATTTTTGGTTAATTCAATTGTGATTTACAAAGAAAATATTCACAGAATTACATTGTATTTTAATTTATTGTAAATTATAGAATTATACATAAAGGAAGAGACCTTTGGGCACATCATGTCTTTGTTAGCTCTTCTGAAGAAACAACCTATTTGAGTCATAGAGTCATAGAGGTGTACAGAATGGAAATAGACCCTTCAGTCCAACTCATCCATGCCAACCAGATATCCCAACCTAATCTAGTTCCATTTGGCAGCACTTGACCCATATCCCTCTAAACCCTTCCTATTCATATAGCCATCCAGATGCCTTTTAAATGTTGCGATTGTACCAGCCTCCACCATTTCCTCTGCGTAGTTCCATGCTGCTCATTCCTCATCACTCTGCAGATGTCTCTTTCTTGAGTGTGCCTCCAGTTCCTTTTTGAAAATTATTATTAGTCTTCCTCCACTAAACTCAACAACTTTCTTCATCTTGTAAAAGAAAATTCATCTTTTTTTGGCTGGTTACCTTAAAATTGTGCCTTTCAGCTCCTGATACCATTGCAACATTATTTTAAAAGCCTCTAAAAAGTACGGCTTCCTCCTTTCAGTCCTAAAGAAGTCACACAAATTTTGCAGTGTCAAGGTCTGATATATGGATCTCAATGTTAATTGAATCAGTTTATGTATGCTAAAAATAAGATATACTCCATTTGCACATAGTTTTTATATGCCAAAAGGTCTGTTCACAATTTTCCCACAAATTTTGATGTATATCAACGTATTCTGAAATATGAACACAAAAAGTTTGAATAATTTCTGAGGCCAGGAAATTCTGCCATTAGTTTGGTCACTATTTCCCATGGCTCGTTGACCTCCCATCAATGCAAACTGTTCTTCTCTTTCAAATTTTTCTACGAGTTTTAGCAACTTATTTTTAGAATGTACTGACTGGAGCCAAAAGATTATCTGATTGGAAGGGCTAAGTAATGATGGAATGACTGTGTACTGCTGTAATAGGTAATTTAACAAAGTGGTCACAAAGCAAAACTCAGTCACTTGAGCATTGTTTCTTTGTGTAATGGTGAGGACCATTTGATCAGGCCAGATATTCAATTAGATGTTTTCCAGTTCACAGCAAAGGAATAAATGAACTCAGTGAGAATTCTCTGGTTTCCATTAAATATTAAATATAGATAAAGCACAGAATCATAATTCATAGACCAGTCTAGAAAACTGGGAAAGAAGATTGGGACATTGATTTCCTCCAGTCAAGGTTGTGGGAAATGTGAACAAGTCTTTAGACAAAACTGCTTCACAAATCAATTACCTGAAAAAAAGGGGTGACTTCTCTTCATGTACTCAAGCTGACTAAATTAACATTGAGATCCTGATTATTACTATCTCTCTTGGTGGAAGGATTGTGAACCTGAGGACACTGACTTTAGGTGATTGACAAAAACAGCAATCTGATCTGGAATGTGGGCACTGAACCAATTACCTTCTGTTTCAGAGAGAAGAAAGGCACTGAAACATGGTTGACTTGTTGCTTCAATCCAGTTTTAACATTTTGTGGTGGATGTAGCTTTAGGCCCTGAGCCCTGTCTGAAGTGAACAGAAAAAGGTACAAAAGTCTGTTTATGAAAGTGATGGAAAAGTAGGTAAGCCAGACTGCGCTTAAAAGAAACTAATACTTATGAAAGGAAAATAATGTTTTGTTATTAAGGAAATGAGCCTCTTTTTGACTTAGTTTTTAACATGTCCGGGGGCCCACAAACAGAGAGACTGTTGATGAATTTGACATTTGAATTAAGTAGAGTCATAAAAATTAAATTTGCATTACATATGTGGTAATACAATCTCGTAACTTTTCATCATCTTTGCCTTACGCTATTGCTGTCAAAATTTCTGCACTAACACTCATGAAAAATCTGATGGTTATAACTGGGACTGCTGCTCTTTGCCAAGTCATTATTCATGGGGTTCAACCAAAGGTCACCCATGCAACACAGGGCATAAATTGATTGCCTATTGCTAGGTGACGGAACAAAGGCAAAAGGGAAAGATGCAGCTTGTTGATCGAGAACAGGAATAACAGCATTCGTTTTCCTTTAACTAAACTTGCAGGAGGCTTGTCTGACAGATGGAACATGCACTTTAAAACAAAGCTTAATGTCTGTGCTGCCCCCCCCCCCTCCCCACCTCCCCCCCCCCCCCCCAAAGAAACAAGAGTATCTCACGTCAGATATTGAACACCACGTTTTTTTTACAGGGGATTAATGCTAGAGACTGCAATAAACTCCACCCAATCTGATGAGGTCAGATGATGGTAAAGAGAACATCTTAAGGTCTTGTGGAGGGGACAACTTAACAACAGTCTCCTCATAGACTTAGTAACAATATTTATTTTACTAATGTGACCTTGTATTTGATGGCTATCATACATGAAACGGCACCTTATTTAAGATTAGAGACGCTTCTCATTAAGGCTCAGTTGATGGCAGTGGTTAGCATCACAATCCTGAATTCAACAACCTCGAGGCAGCCTAGAGGTAACCTGGTACAGGTCTACAACAAAATGAACAGACTGCATGTTGTATACCTCAGATTCACACACAGATGACACTGCTTTCTGTGGATGCAAACTTCTCATTTTTGGCTAAATCCATGAACAGGAGAGGTTCCAAGCAAGGCATATAGTGGCGAAGCTTACCGATCCTCTAGCTATGGATAGCGGCGATTTGGCCTATCGAATCCATACTGATTGTCTGAAGAGTATCCCACCATGACCCAGGCCCCTACCCTATCCACATAACCCTGCATTCCCATGGTTAATCCATCTAACCTATCCATCCTTGAACATCATGGGCAATTTAACCTGGCCAATCCACCTAACCTGCACATCCATGAACTGTGGAAGGAAACCGCAGCACCGGGCAGAAACCCATGCAGACACGGAGAACGTGCAAACTCCACACA
Source organism: Chiloscyllium punctatum (assembly GCF_047496795.1). NCBI lineage: Eukaryota > Metazoa > Chordata > Chondrichthyes > Orectolobiformes > Hemiscylliidae > Chiloscyllium > Chiloscyllium punctatum. The sequence goes on along the minus strand of NC_092743.1, from coordinate 100,773,406 downwards.
GACAGTCACCCCCAAGGCTGGAATTGAACCAGGGTCCTGGGTGCTGTGAGGCAGCAGTGATAACCACTGAGCCACTATGCTGGTGCCAGTGCCAATGCAGTGCAGTGCAGTGCAGTGCAGGCAGCTGGTTAACGGTCAGTAGTGTTCTAACAAAATTAGGATAGCAGCCCAGGATATCCCATCTATCTGGTGTTGCCGGTCAATCAGAGGCTAGCAACTTCAGAATTCAGTAGAGACAATGATTGCTGCAAGGAAAACAGCTTCTCAAACACCTATCATGAAGGATCATCAACAGGAAAGGCAAGTGCTGTTTGCCGATGTTTCAGGAGAAAGGAGCAAGGTTTTCAGAGAAGGGCAGCCAAATGCTTTTCCCCTTGCCCCAAGTCAAGTGCCTTCATATTACACAAATTAATGTAGATTGAGCGACTATCCCACAACCTGAACTGACAGCCTTCTTAAACTTATTTGCCAGTTCGGTAGACTGATGCTTTCTCATCCCAGCTGCAGCTTTAGTAATTGGAGTCCAAGCAGGATCATTAATTGGCCGCTAAAGGGCATAAATTGGCAGTGGGGCAGATAGGCCAAATATGGGCCTTCTCAGAAATTAATTGTGCATGGGAGGGAAGATATCTTGTATACCACCATCCAACCTGTTTAAATTCATGTCTGACCTGTGGACATGCTGTCCCTTTGCCCAAATGATTCCACCGAACGTTTGCAACTGGTTTTATTCACTGAGTTTAAAATTTCTGCAAATGCAGTTTGTAACTCTTGCTATAGTTTGCTTAGTTTTTCCTGAGTACATACCCAGACTGAAGCAATCAAGACTTAAGGGGTAACTTTTTTACGCAAAGGGTGATGCGTGTGTGGAATGAGCTGCCAGAGGAAGTGGTAAAAAAATGGCACAAATACAACATTAAAAGGCATCTGGATGGGTACATGAATAGGAAGGGTTTAGAGGAATATGGGCCTAGTCCTCGCAAATGAGACTAGATTAATTTAAGATATCGAGTACTGTACATCTCTATGACTCTATGACTATGAGAGCAGTGAGTATCATGAGTAAACAGCCTCACATAATCAACTGAAGAATAGACTGGGTAGATGGGCTATTGATAAATTAAATTAAGAGTGTGGGAAGAATTGCAGATAAGATATTAAGTTATAGGAATAGATAGATCTTGTGGAGTTCTTCATTTTCAGAGGTGAACCTCTTAGGATACAATTCCAGCTGTTGTGACCAATGCGGACAGAAACAAATTTTATTTATACAACATTTTTAATGTGGGAAATCTTTGTAAAATATCGCAATTCCTTTCTTTAGACAAAATTTGACACAGAGTCACATGTTTAATATTAGGCATGGTGAGTGAAAGCTTGGTGAAAGATGTAGATGTTAAGGAGGGTAGAGAAGTAGAGAGATTTAAGGAGGGAGTTCCAAAACTTGGAACCTTGACAAATGAAGGCATAGCCACTAATGGTGAAATGGAAAATGCTGGAATTAGAGGGGGCTTTAAGGTTGGAGGGGATTATAGATGGAGATTGGGGGTTGGGATTAGGAGTGGAGTACAATGCCGTCTGTGGATGTTAAAACTGAGCCATTTTGGATTGGGAACCATTAGATGAAGGGTGAATGGGACTTGATACAAGTTAAGAGTTTGGGATGAGCTCAAAAAATAAAGAGTGAAAGATGTGCAGTCAGTAAGCAGAATACTGGAACAGTCAGCAATGTTCACAGGCCCTGAGTAAGTAAATAAAAATTGCCCCCATTGTAAAATGTTGGATCATCTCCTGAAATCATGGGATTCTGTGGGGAATGAATTTTGGATTATTTATTTTGTTTCTTATAAGTGAACATTGACAGGCTTTTTTAAATCTAACAACATACAAGGGATGGTGAGAGACGATATCTTTTGGAATTCTGTAGATTCAGATCAGGCGTCCATGCGATCTGATCTCCCTTTGGCATACCTCTTTATGTACATGCTCAGTAGCTATTTTTAGAGTAAATATACAATTAACCACTTTCTCCTTAGATGATACACATCAGCTTCTCCCAAATAAATGTTTACAAAATGTGGAATGCTGCATCAGGACAACATCAACCAGTCCTTGCAGTTGAAAGAAGTATCATTGAAGATTCACAAGGACAAGTCTGAAACTTAGTAATTATTGTTCCGAAGCTGTGTTATCCAAAATTTGAATTTCTATTATCATCTGCTGGCTTTAAACATTCTAGAAAGAACATTTTTCAAAGCATAAAATGTACTGGCTACAGCACCAACAATTTTGCATTCAGAAAGAACAAGATGTTTGAGATACTAAATTTTTCAGAGAGTGGTCACAAGACCCAGATTGCAGGTGAAAGAAATATTGGTTTTAAATTCCACAGTCACTGAGTACTTATCACATTGCAATAGGTTTTGATCTCTCCCTCTGAAAACATTCTCATTGAGGTTTGTGAGTTGAAAACCCATTGGAAGCTCTAATTGCCGCAAGTGGAATGTTCATAAAAATCTACATTACTTTCACCAGAAGAAGAGAATTCAATCAGCCATGGCTGATCTAGAAAGAAACCATAGTGCCAATATCTTGCATGAAAATGACTTCGGCTGCAGGCATACACTTGGATCGCCATACTATAGGAAGTTTTGGTCGCCATACTATAGGAAGGATGTGGAGGCATTGGAACGAGTGCAGAGGAGGTTTACCAGGATGTTGCCTGGCATGGAATGAAGATCATATGAGGAAAGGCTGAGGCACTTGGGGCTTTTCTCATTGGAGAAAAGAAGATTTAGGGGAGATTTGATAGAGGTGTACAAGATGATTAGGGGTTTAGATAGGGTTGACAGTGAGAACCTTTTTCCACTAATGAAGTCAGCTGTTACTAGGGGACACAGCTTTAAATTAAGGGGTGGTAGGTATAGGACAGATGTTAGGGGTAGATTTTTTACTCAGCGGGTTGTGAGTTCATGGAATGCCCTGCCAGTAGCAGTGGTGGACTCTCCCTCTTTATGGTCATTTAAGCGGGCATTGGACAAGCATATGGAGGTTATTGGGCTAGTGTAGGTGAGGTAGGCTGCGGTCGGCGCAACATCGAAGGCCGAAGGGCCTGTACTGCGCTGTATTTTTCTGTGTTCTATTTTTCTATGTTCTATGGATAACTTATGAATAACTCCTTTCTCTGAATTGACCAAAGTAGTTTTAAGTTAATGGTCTGTAGAATTTTACATTTTTTGATTGTCTGTGTAGGTGTTATTTTTCAAGAAGTGTTGTTAAACATACTTAAACATAGTTTGAATTTTTGTAACTAGCCTTTGCATCTTTGCTTATTTGAGTGTTTTTGAAATAAACTATTTACTAACTTAAGAAACCTGACTGTAAGTAGAGATAATCATATGTAGATATATATATAAATATATAGGTCTTGCATATAAATTATAAATAATTATCCACAATAACTCCCTTTAAAGTCAAACTTTGTCGTGGCCTTTAGAGGAGTGGGAAAAAGAAAGGAATCAATCCATCATTCTTAACTGGATTGTAACATTATTTACAATATTTCATGCAAGCTTTTGAATCTTGCCATCAGGCTAAAATCTGGGTTAGGAATCTGCACCATATGGGCAATAGTCCATTGGGGTGATCTTCTGCAAATTTGTTAAATAATGGCTTGAATGGCCTCTACATACAATTCAGAATTGTGGTGGGTGGTCTTGCAAAGCTGGAGGACCAGTCTTGAAAGGGCCAGTTGCCTGTGACTGAAGCATCTAATGTTGAAGAGTGTGGTGCTGGAAAAGCACAGCTGATCAGGCAGCATCCGAGGAGGAGGAAAATCAACGTTTCTGGCATAAGACCTTCATCAAGAATCAAGTCCACTCCAATTTCCTTACATTTAAGTGAGATAAAAATAAAGGAAAAGATTGTTTTTGAAGCCACGCGACCCTGTGTTGGATGCAGCACCTCCAAAAGGGAGCTAAGGAAATTCCATCATCTAAGAAGTCAGAAGAGGGCAGAGCAAATGAGGCCTCTGCCTGGAGTACAGCCTTGTGTCTTTTCTCAATTATCCGGGAGTTTGGAATGTTCAGTTGCTTTCTCCATGGCAATGCCTCAAATAATTAGAACTGACTTGCCAACCAATCAGCACCTTTTCTATGTTAGTAAAAGTTGCAATTATTTGAAAGTAGGCATCTAAAAACTAAAGATGCTACAATGGCAGAGACAAAAGTGAAAGGAGAAAGCAATAATTGTCAGTGAATTTGGGATGTTGAGTGTCCAAACTGTTGCCCTCTTCTGAAGGCAAGAAACAAATCCTACATTTTCCCCGACTTTTGTCCGGATCAGTGCAAAACAAGTTGCTTTGGCAGTATATCTTTCTTTACAACAATAATCATATATTGCTTAGTTTTTCTGATTCAATGAACAGTTTAATCAAATTTATGATAATCTTTGGGATAGAGTGTAGTTTCTCTTAGAATAGAAATGACAGAGGAATGGCACTAGGTGCATTACTCATTTTGCGAAACAGCACATACGGAGTGGGATGTGTGGCCTCATTCTGTGCTTTAACAATTCTATGATTATGTATTCACTTAATCTGCCTGTCGGGGAAAATGTAGGATTTGTTTCTTGCCTTCAGAAGTAAAGAGTGCAACAATTTGGACACTCAACATCCCAAATTCACTGAGAATTATTGCTTTCTCCTTTCATTCTTGCCTCTGCCTCTGACAGCATTCAATCTCATTAATGTTCCCCATATGATTTGCCTTCCAAAAGATCAACACCGGAGAATTTCAAATGTATTCATTGCAGTCCTTTGATTCCTTGAGAACAAGAAATCAATGAGCAATATCATTAACTAGGAGAGGTCACCATAGCAAAGGGACAAAATTCAATGTTACATCTGTAGCAGAGTGCAGGAAGATAGCTCTGAGCCTGTCTCAGGCTGTTGCAAAGAATAAGATTATATCAGAACAAACGACAAACAGATTCCATGCCCACTGAATATATAGATCTGAAAGTGTTTTCAGAATGAGAGGCCTAGAGACGTATTTGGACAAATCAAATTAGCTTCACATGAAGTGAGTTGTTTACTTGTTGCGTTAGCAGCTAATTTAGATTTTTTTTAATTTTATATGAAAGAAGCTGAACAATTTTAATAGTTCAGCTCCTGTTCTATATTTTAATTGCTTACACGGTGGCACAGTGGTTAGCACTGCTGCCTCACAGGGATAGAGACCCAGGTTCAATTCCCACCTCAGACAGCTGTCTGTGTGGAGTTTGCACATTCTACCTGTGTCTGCGTGGGCTTGCTCCAGTTTCCTCCCACAGTCCAAAAAATGTGTAGGTTAGGTGAATTGGCCATGCTAAATTGCCCATAGTGTTGGGGGAATGGGTCTGGGTGGGTTGCTCTTCAGAGGGTTGGTGTGGACTTGTTGGGCCGAAGGGCCTGTTTCCACACTGTAAGTAAAATCTTACTGAGAAGGTCGGCTGACAGAGCTACTTTTTAAATCCATTTTCCTCACAAGATCAGTGTATGGTGACATGGTGGTTAGCACTGCTGCTTCACAACACCAGACTCGATTCCAACCTTAGGTGACTGCCTGTGTGGAGTTTGCATGTTCTCTGCATGGGTTTCCACGAGGTTCTCCAGTTTACTTCCACAGTCCAAAGGTGTACAGATTAAGCAGATTAAAGATGCTAGCGTGTCTGTAATGTCCTGGGATGTGCAGATTAGGTGGATTTGCCAAGGTAAATGAGGGGTTATGGGGTGGTTTGGGTCTGGGTGGAGAGTTGGTGTAGTCTTGGCAGGTTGAAATGGCCTCTAACTACAATCATTGGTAGGAGTTTTGTGGAGTTCTGCTGGTTCCATAGCATTTAAGGATGGCTGGTGGGATCCAATCTGGGATCTCCATCCCAATTCCTAGTCTGGTAATGTTTGTCAGTGAGAGATAAGGGTGCCTGTGCTGAGTCCACACCACGCACAACTGACCTGGCTGCCTCCCATTGCTAAGGGCAATATATCAGGGGCCCCTACAATTTCTGTTTAGTAGGCCAGTTTCTAGATGATGATACTTGGTTCACGGTCCTTTAGAGGAGTCAAGAAAAATTGGCATTCAAGAATATTTTGAAAAATAACTTTAAAAGGTCCACCATAACAATCATATTCCCTCAATGGCTTCCAAGGCCCACTCACCTCATGTTTACAATGCATCAAACCAATGAGTTGAATAATAACAAAGGTAAGTGCTGAAATGTTGAGCAAAATAAAATTCAACAATCTGCTTTAAGAACAAATGCTATTCCTTAAACTTTAAAAACTCTATAAAAATGCGAATTATAAAGATTATTCTATTACCAACAAAAGAAGCATACCATTTAACTCTTAATTTTGTTCAAATAAATATACAGACATTGACAAAAGAGATCAAAGAGATGATCATTTATAACATCATAAAGATGTCAATTAGTAAACACTACTACAGAATGTCAAAATGGATCCCTACTGTGTAAATGCAATTGTGAATCTAAAAGCTCAGCCAAGCATTCATCAGGAGCTCAGGTAGATGTCCAGCTGCCTATTTTGGCTGATGATCATATGAATACTTGATTTGGAAGCTCACCTTTCTTTTTGTTAGGATTTCAACACTTGACATCCTTATTCTATGGCTCATTTTTTTATATATATCATACAAATATTAAGTGAATGAGAATGGATGGGGCATATGTAAAGAATGGGGGGGAGCGGGTGCAGACAAGTCGCATAGGGAGTGGATATGGTTGTTAGAGGGTATGAAAGGTGAGGACCAGAGGGCCAAACTGCTTGTAATACAGATGGGACAAAGTCTCAGAGAATTGAGATGAGCATTCTAACCAGCCCACTTCAGATTTATTCCTCCCACCGCTACCTTCCATCTACCTCTGGGGTTGGTGAACCTGATTGTATCCAAACCTGTCCACATCTGCTCAGAATTACAATTAGATGTAATGGGGCCCTTTTAAACCATGGCAAGTTTGACGAGTCAGCAAATTTGAGTTGGGCTAACAAACTTTGTAGCAAAAATCCAACCCGAAAGATACAGAATCCTACTCTAGATTATAACACTCCTGTTTGTTGCCCATTATTACTGTTGTGGCCCTAAAATAGTTATAAACTGTTCTCAAGCCATTTGCTAATCGACTCATTGACTGAGTAATGTCATAGAGTCATAGAGATGTACAGCATGGAAACAGAACCTTTGATCCACCCATCCATGATGACCAGATATCCAAACTCAATCTAGTCCGGCCTGCCAGCACCCGGCCCATACCTTTCCAAACCCTTCCTATTCATATACCCATCCAAATGCTTCTTAAATGTTGAAATTGTACCAGCCTCCATCACATCCTCTGGCAGCTCATTCCATACACGTACCACCCACTGCGTGAAAAAGTTGCCCCATATGTCTCTTTTATATCTTTCACCTCTCACCCTAAACCTATGCCCCCTAGTTCTGGACTCCCTGACCCCAGGGAAAAGACTTTGTCTATTTACCCTATCCATGCCCCTCATAATTTTGTAAACCTCTATAAAGTCACCCCTCAGCCTCTGAAGCTCCAGGGAAAACAGCCCCAGCCTGTTCAGCCTCTCCCTGTAGCTCAGATCCTCCAACCCTGGCAACATCCTTGTAAATCTTTTCTGAACCCTTTCAAGTTTCACAACATCTTTCCAATAGGAAGGAGACCACAATTGCACACAATATTCTAACAGTGGCCTAACCAATGTCCTATACAGCCGCAACATGACCTCCCAACTCCTGTACTCAATACTCTGACCAATAAAGGAAAGCATACCAAACGCCTTCTTCACTATCCTATCTACCTGTGACTCCACTTTCAAGGAGCTATGAACCTGCACTCCAAGGTCTTTGTTCAGCAACACTCCTTAGGACCTTACCATTAAACGTAAAAGTCCTGCTAAGATTTGCTTTCCCAAAATGCAGCACCTCACATTTATCTGAATTAAACTCCATCTGCCACTTCTCAGCCCATTGGCACATCTGGTCAAGATCCTGTTGTAATCTGAGGTCACCCTCTTCGCTGTCCACTAGACCTCCAATTTTGGTGTCATCTGCAAACTTACTAACTGTACCTCTTATGCTCGCATCCAAATCATTTATGCAAATGACAAAATGTAGAGGGCCCAGCACCGATCCTTGTGGCACTCTACTAGTCACAGGCCTCCAGTCTGAAAAACAACCCTCCACCACCACCCTCTGTCTTCTACCTTTGAGCCAGTTCTTTATCCAAATGGCTAGTTCTCCCTGTATTCCATGAGATCTAACTTTGCTAATCAGTCTCCCATGGGGAACCTTGTCGAACGCCTTCCAGAAGTCCATATAGATCACATCTACGGCTCTGCCCTCATCAATCTTCTTTGTTACTTCATCAAAAAACTCAATCAAGTTTGTGAAACATGATTTCCCACACACAAAGCCATGTTGACTATCCCTAATAAGTCCTTGCCTTTCCAAATACATGTACATCCTGTCCCTCAGGATTCCCTCCAACAACTTGCCCACCACCGAGGTCAGGCTCAGTGATATATAGTTCCCTGGCCTGTCCTTACCACCCTTCTTAAACAGTGGCACCAAGTTTGCCAAGCTCCAGTCTTCTGGCACCTCACCTGTGACTATCGATGATACAAATATCTCAGCAAGAGGCCCAGCAATCACTTCTCTAGCTTCCCACAGAGTTCTCGGGTACACCTGATCAGGTCCTGGGGATTTATCCACCTTTAACCATTTCAAGACATCCAGCACTTCCTCCTCTGTAATCTGGACATTTTGTAAGATGTCACCATCTATTTCCCTACAGTCTATATCTTCCATATCCTTTTCCACAGTAAATACTGATGCAAAATATTCATTTAGTATCTCCCCCATTTTCTGTGTCTCCACACAAAGGCCGCCTTGCTGATCTTTGAGGGGCCCTATTCTCTCCCTAGTTACCCTTTTGTCCTTAATATATTTGTAAAACCACTTTGGATTGTCCTTAATTCTATTTGCCAAAGCTATCTCATGTCCCTGTTTTGCCCTCCTGATTTCCCTCTTAAGTATACTCCTACTTTCCTTATATTCTTCTAAGGATTCACTCAATCTATCCTGTCTATACCTGACATATGCTTCCTTCTTTTTCTTAACCAAACCCTCAATTTCTTTAGTCATCCAACATTCCCTATAGCTACCAGCCTTCCCTTTCACCCTGGCAGGATTATGCTTTCTCTGGATTCTTGTTATCTCATTTCTGAAGGCTTCCCATTTTCCAGCCGTCCCTTTACCTGTGAACATCTGCCTCCAATTAGCTTTTGAAAGTTCTTGCCTAATACCGTCAAAATTGGCCTTTCTCCAATTTAGAACTTCAACTTTTAGACCTGGTCTATCCTTTTCCATCACTATTTTAAAATGAATAGAATTATGGTCGCTGGCCCCAAAGTGTTCCCCCACTGACACCTCAGTCACCTGCCCTGCCTTATTTCCCAAGAGTAGGTCAAGTTTTGCACCTTCTCTAGTAGATACATCCACATACTGAATCAGAAAATTGTCTTGTACACACTTAACAAATTCGTCTCCATCGAAACCTTTAATACTATGGCAGTCCCAGTTGATGTTTGGAAAGTTAAAATCCCCGACCATAACTACCCTATTATTCTTAAAGATAGCTGAGATATCCTTACAAGTTTGTTTCTCAGTTTCCCTCTGACTATTGGGGGGGTCTATAATACAATCCCAATAAGGTGATCATCCCTTTCTTATTTCTCATTTCCACCCAAATAACTTCCCTGGATGTATTTCCAGGAATATCCTCCCTTAGCACAGCTGTAATGCTATCCCTTATCAAAAATGCCACTCCCCCTCCTCTCTTGCCTCCCTTTCTATCCTTCCTGTAGCATTTGTATCCTGGAACATTCAGCTGCCAGTCCTGCCCATGCCTGAACCATTTTTCCGTAATTGCTATGATATCCCAGTCCCATGTTCCTAATCATGCCCTGAGTTCATCTGCCTTCCCTGTTAGGCCCCTTGCATTGAAATAAATGCAGTTTAATTTATTAGTCCTACCTTGTCCCTGCCTGCCCTAACTGTTTGACTCACTTCTGTTCTCAGCTGTACCCATCTCAGCTTGATCTCTTTCCTCACTATCTCCCTGGGTCCCACCCCTCCCACCAACCCCCTCCCTCCCCCCCCCCCCTCCCCCCCCAACCTTACTAGTTTAAATCGTCCCAAGCAGTTCTAGCAAATTTCCCTGCCAATATATTAGTCCCCTTCCAATTTAGGTGCAATCCGTCCTTCTTGTACAGGTCACTTCTACCCCAAAAGAGATTCCAATGATCCAAAAATGTGAATCCTTCTCCCATATACCAGCTCATCAGCCATGCGTTCATCTGCTCTATCCTATTCCTGCCCTCACTAGCTCATAGCACTGCGAGTAATCCAGATATTACTACCCTTGAGGACCTCCTTTTTAAAATTCTACCTAACTCTCTGTAATCTCCCTACAGAGTCTCAACATTTTCCTTCCAATGTCATTGGTTCCAACATGGACAATGACCTCTGCTGGCCCCTCTCCCCCGTGAGAACATTCTGCACCCTCTCTGAGACATCCTTGATCCTGGCACCAGGGAAACAACACACCATTCTGCTTTTTCTCTGCTGCCCACAGAAACGTCTGTCTGTACCTCAGACTACAGAATCCCCTAACACAATTGATCTCTTGGAAGCCGACGTACCCCTCGTTGCTTTAGAGCCAGTCTCAATACCAGAAACTTGGCTGTTTGTGCTACATTCCCCTAAGAATCCATCACCCCCTACATTTTCCAAAACAGCATACCTGTTTGAAATGGATATATCCACAAAAGACTCCTGCTCTCGCTGCCTACCTCTCTTACCCTTCCTGAAGTTAACCCATCTATGTGATTGTATATGAGACTTTCCCCCCTTTCTATAACTACCATCCATCACATACTGTTGCTATTGCAAATTCCTCATCGCTTCTATTTGTCTCTCCAACTGATCCACTCGATCTGATAAGATTTGCATCCAACAGCATTTATGGCAGATATAATCCTCAGTAATCCTTAAACTCTCTTTAAACTCCCAAGAAGTTTCTTTAAACTTTGTTTTAAACTGACAAGAAGTACATATCACTGCAAAAGCCATTTTTGCTCCTTCACAATCTACAGACCCAGAAAATAACACCATCTTATTCCTCTACAAACACTAGGTTAAATTAATAGCTATGGCTTATATTTTAAGTTTAATGTCATCTATCATTTTTGTATAAGTTTTTATTCATGGGAAGAGGGTGTCTCTAGCTAGGCCAGCATTTAGTGCCTGGGGGCAGTTTAAAGTCAACCATATTGCTCTAGGTCTAGAGTCACTTGTAGGCCAGGCCAAGTCGGGATGGCAGTTTCCATCCCCAAAGGGATGTAATGAACCAGATGGGTTTTTCCAACAATCGATTCATGTTCATCATTACACTCTTAATTTCAGATATTTGTTGGATTCAAATTCTGCTATCTGTTGTGGTGGGATTTGAAGCAGGGTCCTCATAACATTCCTTGGGACTCTGAATTTACAGCCCAGCAAGAATACCACTAGGCCATTGCCTCCTCTAATATCACCCTGAATGTTAGACATGGAAAAATGAGAATGAGATCCAGAGTGATGAGTTTTCTTTCTTTTTGCACATGGCACCCATTTATTGAAGTCAAATAGCAGTGGTGACAAATTGCTGTTTGAAAAGATATTTTAATGTTCTTTGAACAATGCAGGGATGGGGTCATGTATTGCCTTCTGTCCCAACAATGACTCAAAATTCACTGCCAACATTCAAAAGCTAGATGAGTTCCAAGTTCTAAGAAATGATGTTGAGGGAGAGTGGCTTTAAATGCTTGAATTCAATTTATGAAATTGAATTTTGATTGGCATCTGAACAGTGGAAAAGCAGATAGAAATTCTTTGTCAGAGTAGCTTTGTGAGATAAATTGTGAATAAATCCATTAAAGTCTACAAGAGACAAATCTTCATCCAGAGAGTGACTTGAATGTGGAATGCACTAGCTTCGGGAGTCGCTGAGACAATAGCAGAGATTCAAGGCAAAATTGGGATAAACACACAAACAAGAAAGTTGTACTGATCTGGTCTGATAAACAAGGAGGGAAGTCAAACATGTGAAGCATGAACTTATTAGTCCAAATTATCTGTTTCTTTACTACAAATGTTATATAAGAATATCCCTGTGGGAAAAAAAAATCAACCTTCATTTAGAAATGTAACACTTTTATCGAATCAAACAGTTTGTGAGTTTAATAAAAATAAAATACTGAGGACACAAGAAATCTGAAATAAAAGCATAGAGTACTGGAGAAACTCATAAAGGTCTGGCAGCATCTGTGGAAAAAGAAATAGTTCACACTTCAAATCCAATGTTACTTTTCTTCAGAAATATAAGTATTAGTAAGTTTAATTGCATTGCAGGCTATTTGTGCACAAAACTCAAAAAATGTTTTTATGAAGTTTTGTTCCAATATTTGAACGGAGATTTCATCCTATTTGAAAAACATGTCTTCACTCCTCCACAAAAATAATAGTGAGAAATTCCTTATATATCTATAAGCAAGTTGAACCACATTTGTCTCAAATCATACACAACAATAAAAAAAAATACAGCATTAAGTGCAACATTAATTTGGCATTTTTTGGGAATCCTTTATTTCAGGAAATGACTGAACTTTAAATTTAACAAGCTATAAACTAAAGAAAATAATGCATTAATTTATTATGGTAAATTTAAAGTATTAGCCGCATCAACATTTTATGTGGAAACCATTTAAATTTCCGACAAAGTTGAGAGTTTAGGTTTAATTGTGGCAAAAATATCAAATAAAAAACATTGAACTATAGAAATAAATCAGCATCAATTCTATTTTTCTTTTCTAGCACAAAACCAACACCTAGATATCCAATATTGCAGCCACTTGCTGACAGAGTTGTTTTGCATTGAGCTGATCTGAAGGTATCCAGAGCATTGTCAGAACTTTATTAGACACTGACTAAAATATTTAAGTCAGTGTCCTAAACTTATTTTGAGACTAGGTTGTAATTTTGCTCTGATCCTGCACTTGACATATCAAGTCATAAACACACAGTCACCTTTGCAATCTGGAGGGACTTCATCAATACTCCTTGAAAGGTTCATCCATTCCTTCCACAGAGAATGTTAGAGAAACTCAACTCGACTTCAAAACACACCTTCTTCAAAAGAGTCATTCTGGACTCAAATTGTCAATGCTATTTCTCTCTCTGCAGATGTTGCCAGATCTGCTGAGTTTCTCCAGCATTCCCTGTTTGATTCAGATTTCCAGAGTCTGCAACATTTTAATTTTATCCAATTCATTTAGGTCAATTGCTGGACAGTCCTTCTAAATTGTTGACCAATTTGGCATTTTTTTCCTGATTTATAAAGACCTCTTCCGAGTGTTAAGAGGTCATTTTTGTTGGAGCTGCATTATTTTAAACTATCTCAGCTTTAATAACATCATATGTAGTTTGGTTAGGTTGTCCTTCAGCCTAGAAAATGAGGAGGAACTGTTCAAAAACAGCAAGAGGGAAGATGAGGACACTGAACAGGATGTTCTGCCCGAAGTAAATCTTCAAAGCATACTACTTATACCTTAACCTAATAACATTTTCTCCAGCACTATTGTCATGAAGCAATGTCACCTGTTACAATCACAATTTGAACCCGAAACCCCTGAGTGGATAGCAATAACTGTAGTTAATCAGATTATTGTGACCTTTTCCTTTTACAGCATGGACTACTTCCATGTTGGAGAAAAAACATCAATGAAATTTTACAGATAGAGATTATCAAAAAAGTAGCTAAGTTCTCTGAGCTAGGGGAGTACTTAAATCTCACTCCGAATTGGCAGAATGAAGGAAGAGAGACAGCATTAGGTTCGCCAACAATGTATCTTTCCCAATGGTCCAGTGTTCCATATTGACGTGCTCCCTATTCTGGCAGCTTTGTCATCAGAAAAGGATTTTTCCCACAATGTCCAACTTATAGGTCATTATAGTGGCAACGCCATGAAGGTCCCTATCTGTTTCTCTGTAAAACTTTCAACCCTTGCATCCTGGTGCAGTCCCCTGTTTTATCCAAGCCCTCAGGTCACAGGTCGACTAATGGCATCCCCCTTCAGATCCTTGGCTCAGGCATGCAGAAACCTGGGACCCAGTTGCAAAGCAACTTCCAATATATCATAAAAATGTCAATCATCCAGCAGATAATCTATGTTCCAAGGAAGGAGCCTTGTGTCCAGCAGGGGTATGCAGATTTGCATCAAATGTGGTGTGTTGCTCAATGGCTCAATTGTTCTGTGTTTGATTATGTGAGTTTGTTTCTCATTAATACTTGCTGTGTTCTATTGATTAAACCTGCTATAGAGTCAGGGAAAAGTAAGCAAAGCTGTACAAAGGATTGGAGGCCAGAGCCACAAGATGGAATATTCATTGCAAAACATTAATGATAAGATCTGTTACTCAAAGAAGGCAAGGATTTTCTGAATTGGTTTCAAAATTTGAGGCCAAATACCATAATACACAGGACACACAACAACAAGAAAGCTAATTGGATGAGGTGTCTTTTCAGTGCATTGCTTTCTGGGAAATTGATGTCCTATCCTCCCTGGAGTGCCAGTAAATCAGAGGCTGGCATCTCCAGGACTTGGCAATACCACAGTGGAGGCCATGGCTGCTGCTGGGCTGCCAGGCACCAGGCCACCAGATGAGGGATCACTGGTGAGAAGGGTAAGTGTTGTTTGGTGAGGAGTTTCTGCATTTGGAATTTGGCAGGAGAGGGATCCAGGAGACCAACCTCTGTCTCCTTAGTCTGGCACAAAGTAGTACATCACTCATCCTGCCCTAACCATACTGACAGCCTGTCTGCACTTGCTTACTGGTCAGATGGGCTGATATTTTTCCAATATGGCTGGATGTTAAGTAAAGGCGTGTGGGAAGGTTTCCACCCAGAACTTATCTTCTGTGAGTTCAAAGGAAGTGGGCACATAACTCCCAGCCAATTATCTGCTCACCCGGCCATCTTCCACTCAGCTTCCCAGGAGGGTTATTTCTGCTGAAAGTGTCATCTTCACATAGGTCTGAGATATCAAATATATACAAGTGGCAAGCTGATTAATGTTTACTCATAAGGAACAAGCACTTACTGTGAAACAGAACAAAGAGATTGAACAGGGCAGCACAAAAAACTGGAGCAACTTTGACCACCAGGGCCCTAAGCTGCTGGAGCTAGAAGAGTTACTCATCTTTAAGTGAATTTCATTGCAAAACCAATCTTGTCTTCCCCAGGTCCTCAGCAGTCTCCCAATCCTGATAAACATGACTCGATTCCAGTCCAGCTTCGTTGGGTCTTGCCTCACATGAGGACATATACAAACATCTACCCAAGAACTAAAAGCCACTTTACCCAAAGGACTCAATTCACAAAAATAGAATCTGGGGTGAGAGTTTGTAACTGAGGCAGATCGCTGGGATTACAGTTCAGGTCAGCCATGATCCAAATGAATGGCAGAGCAGGCAAAAGTGGTTGAATGGACTTCTCCTATTCCAATGAGAGCAACACTGAACCTAACAGCAAATAAATGAGTGAGAAAGGGCAAAAAGGAAGTGACCTGTAAGACAATCATTATTATTTTGAGGGACCAATCCACCTGACTTGTGGTGAGCTAAGGCATTTGTGACATTTGTATCCAAAATACAGTAGCTGCAGAAATGTTTTTTATTTGAGAGGTCAAGTGATCTACATCTGCTCCTCATTTATATATCCATAGTAAATTCTTCCTTTATTCACAGAGAGGTGTGCATTTGTTGGGGGTGGGGGGAGGGGGGTGGAGACAGACAGACAGAGACAGAGACAGAGAAAGATAGAGAGAGAGAGAGAGAGAGAGAGAAAGGGATTATCAGAGTCAGGTAACAACTTCACCACTTTCAAAAGTGATTCACACTGATAGACTGAAGATGAAGTTTGGCAGCTCTCAGCTCATGCACCATTGGATAACAGACATTCATATTGACAGGATGAGTATTGATGTGAGCAATTCACGAGTAAAGTAACCTGCAAACTTCAACCCCATGAGAGAGCACTCTAAACTAGGACAGATTGGACCAACAGAATTCATTATAATGTATTATTTTGGTAACTGATACTTCTAAGAACACCATAACAAGCTGATGTTTTGATCTAAGCATTTATTTCACAACTTCACTCACGGTGCAATCTCCCCTTGAAGTTGCACATTGTCCTGATGTGGAATTACATCACCGTCCCTTCAGTGTTGCCAGGTTAGAATATGGATGTAATTATATCCCAAAGATCGCAGCAGTTCCAGAAAGCAGCTCACCACCAACTTGTCCCGGGCAGTTACGGATGGGCGACAAATGTTGGCCAATGACACACACATTCTGTGAAAGAAAAGGAACAATACTCTCAAGGTGTCTTAAGTTCTGCGTTTGGTTTCTGGCCTCATTAGAAAAGTGGTTACAGAATATTACCATCCTTTTTCATCCATTCCCTATTTGATCAGCACATGATTCAGTCCTCAGACTTTCTTGATTTTTAACTTTGTATATTCTCACTGTTGTGTTTTGTTTGCATAGCTTGTCGCCAATCAGCTTGCCATGGTCAAGGAGTGCTCACAGAGTGTGTAAGATGTGATGGGAGGGGGTTGGAGTGAATGAAGGTGAGGATTACAAAAAAATTAGGTGTGTGAGCCTAAGGAGAAGGCACTTGAATGGAAGAGCAGTCCAGTCACAACAGGAGTCTGGAAAGAAAGCAGAGGAAGGGAATATTGGGAGTCATGAGGCTGGAGGTATGAGGAATGGGTGAGATTGCCCTGTTTTTATCTTCACAACACCTGTGAGCTTGTCAAGGTCTAGTGGTATTACAGGCAATTTTCTTTCATTTTGTGAGGATGATGAGTGGGGAAGTTACAGGCAATAGGTTCCTATGTGCCTGATATAGGTGTTCTTTTAGGTGGTAGAGGTTATGGATTTGGAAGCTGCTGCTTTCCAATTTGCTGTAGATCCAGTGTTTCACAGTCCAGTACCTTGGCCACAGTTACTCGCAAGATTGGAATGCGCAGGATCAGGGGATCTTTCCCATTGCAGTCTGGGGAATGTGTGATGGTAAATGCTATAGGGCCAGCACAGTGGTCAGGAGAATGTCAGCAGATAGGAGCTATTTGTTGGTAGAAGTCTGGGCCAAATCCAGTCCTGTGGGTCTGTCTGTTGACCATTACAGAGGATTCAAGCAGGGCCTGTAAGGGCAGCAGGAAGGATCATTGCCAAAAGGGACGGGAGTCAAGGCTATGGTTGGTGGTGGGGGGGAGCAGAGATGTTTGTAGAGTGGGAAAAGGATGGATGAGAGAAAGTCAAAGGTGTATGGGGGGGTTGCATTGGAAGACATGGTAGACTACGGGTTTGGAGAGATTGGTATTGGCATCCACAGAGGGAGTGTGGAGGACCAGGGTGGGCATCATTAAGATATAACATTGAGTTTCAGAGGTAGTGGGGCAAAGATCAAAGTGATGGCTCTCCACATGACAGGGGTTTGGGTGAGGTGGTTGTTTGATAGCTAGAAATAGTCTGTTGGGGTAGTTTTCACAAAACCATTCAAGGGATGTTGGTTTCATTTGTTAGCCCTACATTTATTGGCCCTAATTGCCAAGAGGACAAATCACATTGCTTTGGGTCTGAAGTCACAGGTACACCAGACTGGATAAAGATGGTAGATTTCTTTCCTTGAAGGACATTAATGAAACAGATGGGTTTATTTTTAATAATAATTGACAAAGCTGACATGGTCTCAACAAGAAGAAAAAAACAAGCCAAATGCCTTCTTTACAACCACACCTGCCTTTGAGGCAACTTTCAAGGAACTATGCACCTGAACCCCTAGGTTTCTCTGTTCAACAACACTCCCCAGGTCCAACTGTTAGCTGTGTAAGTCCTGCCCTTGTTTGTCTTACCAAAATACAACAGCTCGCATTTATCTGAATTCAACTCCATTTACCACTTCTTGGCCTATTGGTCCAATTGAACAAGATCCCTTTGTAGTCTTAGATAACCTTCCTTACTGTCTACTAAATCACCAATTTTGGTGTCATTCGCAAACTTACTAACCACGCTTTCTATATTATCACCCAAATCATTAATAGGAATGGCAGTCAACAGTTGTCTGGGTTTACAATGTCCTTTAAAGTTGGAGTGTGCAGAAGTGATACGAGTCAATTCTGGTACATCTGCTGAGTGGATAAATATTCCAGGCCAGGTGCATAGTGAGATGGTAGTGAAATTGGATAAGACAGTTGCTGTAACAGTGAGATAGGTAGTTAATGAGATGTGTTTGGTAAGATGTGACAAGAAAACTCTACTCAAAAAAAGTGCCAAAAACGTAATGCAACTTGTTCTCAGCCAATAAAAAGTAAGGTTCAGCCAGCAGTTTTATCAGTTGGATTTATGTAACAGTAGCAACAAACAACTGCAAGATGAAATTTTCAATATCTGTGAGTCTGAAAACATAGACAAAGATTCAACTGACATGACTGAGACTGATGCTCTCCAATTTGGAACCAGACAAAATGTCATTCTATTAATTTTGAGGTGTTTTTTTTTGTGATGGTAACTGAAAGTGGATGTGGTGAGATTTGCAGCTTGTCCTCAGAATTTTTTTGTTCTGCTGAAATGGTCTATCGATGATATAATTTGAGAATGGAGGTCTGGTTAATGCATACTACAGCCACTGTACTTCTATTAAGTAACCTCCTCTGTAACACCCTCTGTAACACCGTCTGTAACACACTCTGTAACATTCATGATGTTTTGGCCTCCATGAAGAAGGTGTTTGTTACACATCCTTTTATCATCTGTTGGAAGTTGAAAGTATTGTTTTATGAGAAAATGTTGGACAGTTTGAGCCTGTAGCAATTGACATTTGAGAGGGATCTTGTTGAAAAATACAACATCCTGAGGGACTTGACTAAGAAGATGTTTCTTCTTGTGGGAGACCCCAGAACTCAGGGACACCATTTAAAAATAAAGCACTTCCATTTAAGATGGCAATGAAAATTTCTTTGCAGGGTCACACATCTGTGGAAATCTCTTCATTGGAAATTGGTGAAAGGCAATGTCATTGAATATTTTTAAGACAGAGGGAGATAGATTCTTAATAAATGAGGGAATTGAAGTTAATCTGGGCTAGGTAAGAAAGTAGAGTTGAGACCACATTGTGATTCTACTGAATAGCGGAACAGACTTGAGGGGATTAATGGCCCACACATGTTTCTAACTTGAAGGCAAGAGAAATTTATTAACACGTGTACTTTTACATGAAAAATTCAGTGAAAACTTTTGTAAGTCACCACACCATGACACCTAAATCAAAGATAGAAGTCAAACATAATAATAAAAAAAAGTAAAATTAAGAAAATATTCATCACAATGCAGTCAAAGGCTCCTGGGTTCAGGGAAAACTGATTGAGGAATGATAGAATACCCTGATGGTGCAGCTGGGACAAGATCGCCATTCTGGGAAGGGGAATGCCATTCCAGGACTTGCCAGGCTGAGACCACCGCACTAGGCCACTTGAAGCCACCTCGTTGCTGGACCCGGAGACACCTCCTGCTGCCCATCCACCAATCCTCCAGACACTGCCACCGATTTGCCATCTGTTCCTTTTGCCGATGTTTCCACTGCACCCGGGCCTAGTTGCAAACCAGAAGCCTTGGCTCAGCCTGCGAGTCAGCCCAGGACCTGCTTCTCATTTGACAGGAGACCCTGGGCTGGGGTGGAATGGTGTCCATCCCCAGCAGAGGCCTCCTCCTTCACACTCTCCAGGCTTTAAAGAAAACAAATAAAAAGGAATAAAAGAAGATAAAAAGCAAAAGTAAAAAGAAGAAAGAAAAGAGAAAGAAAGTTAATGGGAGCAGACAAGCCCTGGGCTCCGCTTCCTAATCTGCAGCCATCTTGGATCTTGAAAATAGGTTTTATGCTTGTAAGTGTGCTTTTTATTGTATTTGGTGGATTCCCATGAGTCTGCTGTTCTTTTCCCCCTTGGGGTTAGAGGTCACTTGTTTGAAAGGTATGCTGAAAGAGTCTTGATGAGTTGCTGCTGTACAATTTGTGGATGATATTCTGTATCAGTGTGGAGGTAGTGAATGTTTATGGAAGTGGATGGGCTGCCAATCAAGCAGACTGCTTTGCCTTGGATGATGTCAAAGTTTTAATGTACAAGATCCACAGGGGTTGAAAAAATCAGGAGCAAGTGCAGCACTCTCCGATCAGGAAGTCACCAGTGAGTTTTAGGTTGCTCAGGCTGTTAGTTGACTCCTGTCCTCATGTCATAGAATCATAGAGAGGCACAGCATGGAAACAGACCCTTCGGTCCAACTCGTCCATGCTGACCAGATATCCTGACCTAATCTAGTCCCATTTGCCAGCATTTGGCCCATATCCCTCTAAACCCTTCCTATTCATATACCCATCCAAATGCCTTTTAAATACTGCAATTGTACCAGCCTCCAACACTTCCTCTGGCATCTCATTCCATATACACACCACCACCTGCATGAAAACATTGCCCCATAGGTCCCTTTTAAATTTTTCCCCTCACCCTAAACTTATGGCCTCTAGTTTTGGACCCCAAGGAAAAGACCTTGTCTATTTACTCTCATGATTTTATAAACCTCTATAGTCACCCCTTAGCCTCTGACACTCAGGGAAAACAGTTCCAGCCTTTTCAGCGTCTTCCTGTAGCTCAAATCCTCCAATCTTGGCAACATCCTTGTGTGAGATATTTCACCCCAAAGGGCTCCTGGTCAATCAGATGATCAGAGGCTCTCCCTGATGGAGTGACAACAATTGGACTATTGTCACTCCCCAACAAGGAGCCAGGAAAGAGGCAGATTAGGGTGTCCTCACCAGAGCAAGTCATGGCGATGAGGTGGTTTAGGGTTAATGGTGGTTGTTGGGTAGGGGGTGGTGGTGGTGGTGGTGCTGGTAATTGTGGGGACAGCTCTGGGGAAACCTGGAGGGTACTGAAGCAGGAGATGTCCCTTTTCATTGGGGTATGCCCTCCCCTGAGCACAAAATGGAGCCTATCCTCATGCCCCAAGGTTTTAAGTGGCATCCTCTGCATGTGTGACATTTAAGGAGCTTAATTGGTCTAAGGGCAGGGTGTTGCCTGGCATCCACCTATCCAATGAGGAATAGCAGAGGCAGAGTAGGCAAGGGGTACACTACTAACACGACGCTATCTAACTTTACATGGTAGTCCATGTGCCAATCTACTCCTCAGGCTTGGTCTTTTTCACTCATATATTTTTCACTCACATATATTATTAATTTAAACCCTTTTTCTTATACCACAAGCCATTCCCTCACTATAAAATATATATTACCATTTCTGGGCCTCTGCAAAGTCCAATTTTTCAGATTGTCCATTGAACAGAAGCTGTGGTTGGGAGACGGTGTGACAAAGTTGCTTCATCATCCACATTCCTATCCCTCATTAAGGAAGACACACCTTTTTTGTTCTTTTCATTCAGTCACGGGATGCAGGCATCATTGGCAAGACCACCACTTATTGCTTAGATCTGTTTCCCCTTGAGATAATGGGAAAGGGTCAGCTCCTGGAATTGATGCAGTCCTGGTGTGAGGTTACTGCTGTCTAGGACGTTCCAGTATTTTGACCCAATAATGGAAGTATGATATGTGCTCCATGACGTAATAATTGAAATTGGAAACTCACCCAGTTGGTGAACTGAGGAAAGAAACTAATGTCCTACTGACTATGTAGATCAGTGCAATAGTTCATTTTGTGGTTTTGCAAATGGAATAGCAACATGGCTTTGTGCGTGGGAAATCATGTCACACAACTTGATTGAGTTTTTTGATGAAGTAACAAAGAAGATTGATGAGGGCAGAGCAGTAGATGTGATTTATATGGACTTTAGTAAGGCATTCGACAAGGTTCCCCATGGGAGACTGATTAGCAAAGTTAGATCTCATGGAATACAGGGAGAACTAGCCATTTGGATACAGAACTGGCTCAAAGGTAGAAGACAGAGGGTGGTGGTGGAGGGTTGTTTTTCAGACTGGAGGCCTGTGACCAGTAGAGTGCCACAAGGATCGGTGCTGGGCCCTCTACTTTTTGTCATTAACATAAATGATTTGGATGCGAGCATAAGAGGTACAGTTAGTAAGTTTGCAGCTGACACCAAAATTGGCGGTGTAGTGGACAGCGAAGAGGGTTACCTCAGATTACAACAGGATCTTGACCAGATGGGCCAATGGGCTGAGAAGTGGCAGATGGAGTTTAATTCAGATAAATGCGAGGTGCTGCATTTTGGGAAAGCAAATTTTAGCAGGACTTATACACTTAATGGTAAGGTCCTAGGGAGTGTTGCTGAACAAAGAGACCTTGGAGTGCAGGTTCATAGATCCTTGAAAGTGGAGTTGCAGGTAGATAGGATAGTGAAGAAGGCCTTTGGTATTCTTTCCTTTATTGGTCAGAGTATTGAGTACAGGAGTTGGGAGGTCATGTTGCGGCTGTACAGGACATTGGTTAGACCACTATTGGAAAAATGTGTGCAATTGTGGTCTCCTTCCTATTGGAAAGATGTTGTGAAACTTGAAAGGGTTCAAAAAAGATTTACAAGGATGTTGCCAGGTTTGGAGGATCTGAGCTACAGGGAGAGGCCGAACAGGCTGGGGCTGTTTTCCCTGGAGCGTCGGAGGCTGAGGGGTGACCTTATAGAGGTTTACAAAATTATGAGGGGCATGGATAGGATAAATAGACAAAGTCTTTTCCCTGGGGGCGGGGAGTCCAGAACTAGAGAGCATAGGTATAGGGTGAGAGGTGAAAGATATAAAAGAGACATAAGGGGCAACTTTTTCATGCAGAGGGTGGTACGTGTATGGAATGAGCTGCCAGAGGGTGTGGTGGAGGCTGGTACAATTGCAACATTTAAGAGGCATTTGGATGGGTACATGAATAGGAAGGGTTTGGAGGGATATGGGCCGGGTGCTGGCAGGTGGGACTAGATTGGGTATGGATATCTGGTCATCATGGACGGGTTGGACCGAAGGTTCTGTTTCCATGTTGTACATCTCTATGACTCTATGACTCTATGAAAGTAAGGACAGCCGATGCTGGAGATTAGAGTTGAGATTCCTGATGAAGGCCCTTTGCCCAAAACATTGATCCTCCTGCTCCTCAGATGCTGCCTGACTTGCTGTGCTTTTCCAGCACCACACTCTCAATACAGAAAACAAATTTGACTGCCAGGAAAGGTCCAACCTTTTTTTAGAACTTATTCATTTGTGCATTGTGGGTATCAGTGGCTGGCCAACATTTATTGCCCATCCTTAATTGCCCTTGAGAAGGTGGTGGTCAGCTGCCTTTATCTTGCCTATTCCACATACAAACATGACAGGAGCATCAGTCACTGAACACATCACTTCCTCCTTTCATTGTGAAGCTGTAAAATATCCGGGTAGAGGCAATGAAAGAACGTTGGGTCAATAGAGGAAATAAAATTTTGAAAATTTTGATTAATTCTCTTAGATTTTTAAAGTTCAAAGGGCCACATGGAAAACACAGAATACTCCACCAAATATGTAACCCTCAATACCTGAACGTAAGAGCTTTTCAGTAACCAGTTAGCAATGAAATGACGATGAGGTCTGAAATCAAACAGCATTTGCATATTGCTTCACTTCTTTAGGACAGGTTTTTTCATATCTTTTAGATTAGATTAGATTATTTACAGTGTGGAAACAGGCCCTTCGGCCCAACAAGTCCACACTGACCCGCTGAAGCGTATACCACCCAGACCCATACTCCTACATTTACCCCTTCACCCAACACTATGGACAACTTAGCATGGTCACTTCACCTAACCTGCACATTTTTGGATTGTGGGAGGAAACCGGAGCACCCGGAGGAAACCCACGCAGACACGGGGAGAATGTGCAAACTCCACACAGAGAGTTGCCTGAGGTGGGAATTGAACCCGAGGCAGCAGTGCTAACCACTGTGCCACTGTGCCGCCCACAATCATGATTGTGAAAAGGTCCAGCAAGATTTCACAATCAGTAGTTAGCCCTGCTGCCTCACAGCGCCAGGGACCCAGGTTCAATTCCAACCTTGGGCGACTGTCTGTTTGGGTTTCCTCCAGGTGCTCTGGTTTCCTCCCACAGTCCAAAGACGTGCAGGTTAGGTGGATTGGCCATGCTAAATTGCCCATAGTGTCCAGGGATGGGTAATTTAGGTGGATTAGCCATGGTATATGCAAGGTTACAGAGATGTGGTAGACGGTGAGTCTGAGTGGGATTGCTGTTCGGAGAGTTGGTGTGGACTTGTGGGGCTGAATGGCCTGTTTCCACACTGTAGGGATTCTATGATTTCCCTTCATCAAATGTAGGGGACTTAGAGACTTATTGTTCCAATTTGTCCGATACAAAGCCAAACCTGCTTTATCCCTGAGATTATATTTAAATTTCCCCGGACAATTTAAAAATTCCCTGTCAACCTTGGATTTAAGAGCCTCCATGTTTCTCTACAGCATTTCTTTGCTAGGAAATAAAGTCTTGCATTTCTATAGCAGCTTTCATGACCTAGGGACAACCCTAAAGTGCTGACAGCTCACAAAATACTTTTAAAGTAAAACCATTTTACTTTAATGTAGGAAACATGGCAGCCCATTTGCAAGGAGTTAAAAATCACACAACACCAGGTGATTTTTAACTTTGTACACTCCAGTCCAACACCGGCATCTCCAAATCATTTGCAAGGAGTAAGCTCCTACACACAGCCATGTGATAATGATGAGATCATCAGATATTTGTTGAGAGATAAATATTGGCCAGGACCCAAGGGAGACCTCTCCTGCCTTACTTTGCAAAAAGTCACACAGCGCCTTTAACATCCACCTGAGACACCAGATGGAGCCTGGGTTGAACTTCTCATCTGAAAACTGGTTTAGAAGTCCTCTGAGGAGGACTGGAGATAGATTGGTGGTTCCCTCATTAACATTATGGCTTTCTGAAATGTTGTAAAATTCATCTTTT
Organism: Chiloscyllium punctatum; assembly: GCF_047496795.1. NCBI lineage: Eukaryota > Metazoa > Chordata > Chondrichthyes > Orectolobiformes > Hemiscylliidae > Chiloscyllium > Chiloscyllium punctatum. The sequence continues at coordinate 100,748,221 of NC_092743.1, read as the reverse complement.
CCCAGCATTTAATTCCTAGTTGCCTTTCTGCTTGGCTTTTCAGTCTCGCCTCGCAGCATCCTCAGACTGTCACAGAGTATACAACAGTTACATGATTTTTCCAATGTTGCTTTTAAAACCTTGCGTGTTTATTTGATTAATAATTGTACCCTTACTGCAGGCACAGCAAGTGCTGTAACGCAGTCGACACTTGGTGAATCGGTGTCATCTCAAAATGCATCATGCCTTTGAAAAAGGTGAAAAAACAACATTCATTCCTTTGTGTGTTGACACCCTCATGCTGATTATTACAAAGGGACATACAATAAAAACACTTCAAATATAAACAGCAGGAAGCGAAGTTTTGTGCTTCAGACACAGGTGATTAAGGCAAACTCAGCTTAGTTCTTGACCCTAAATAGCAAGCAGTGAGGATGGAATCTTTTTTTTGTGTGTGGAAGGTTCAAATCAAGGTCTCCAGGGGTGAAGGGAAGTCCTTTTAAAGCAACATGCCAATTGCAAAACATTTCTAATCACCATTTTTTATTATTTGTGAGCAGTCTGTAACTGATTCATAGAAGATAGATGGATGCTGATTTATGTTCTTTTTGTTTGTAACTGAAAAAAGAGTTTTTGTTAAATGAAAGATGATTGTTAAATTAAAATTCTGCGTGGTGTGCTTTTTTGAACATAATTTTACTTTGGGTCCCAGATTTGTTTCTTTTACTCTCTGAAATTTCACATTGTCATTTCAACTGGGTTTTGCCATGTATGGTGCGATTTAGTTTTTATTAAACTTCATTATGACCCACCAAAATCCTTGAAGACATTGCACTCAAAGGATACTACTTCATTTCAAAACAAGTATGAACTGGGATACTTATATCTGATTCATGGGTTCACATGAATCCGCTGGCCCACATCCTGTTGTAGTGAAAAAAAAATCTCCTTTGGAATAGAGATATTTCATGTAAAATCAGAGGATGCTAAAAACATTTTAGCTGCTGAAACAAAATCCACCTTGTCTTTACCTCGGAAGAAAGGACAGGGTATAGCTTAACCATTAGTTTGTGAATATTGATTATTATTTTATCAGCAGAAGAAAATTCAAACAGAGTGGATGGGTATATTACACAGATAATTACAGGGGATTAAAATGCAATTGCATCAAATGCATCTGCAAATCCTTTATAGTTTTTGCTGTCTGCCCACCTTCAGTGGATGAAGTAGACTGCAGACCAGTGAGCTGTTGGAAGGTGGCTGTCAGTGTGTCTGATTAATGACCCCAGTGAAACATGTCCAGCCACATTAGGGTTCCATGTATCTACCAGAGCCCACATGGACCAGGCTTTGTTCTGAGAGGAAATGGTGTCAGCAGCCACTGGCGTTTACCCATAAAAAGATAAAGATTTACTGTCATCAGGGGCAAGATTAAAGTGCACAATGCTGACATTGATTTTTACCAAAAATTCACATTTTGGGAAAACTCATTCCGGGGGATGCCGGAGATATGATCAGCTTATTTGGAGAGGGATAATATGGAATCTTCTCTTGAATGAACTTTGAAAGAAGTAAATTGTAAATATTGATTTCTGAAATGAACTGTCAATCTCAGTTGGTAAGATTATTCCTATCATCGTGCTGCGACGATGAATTCAAAACTGCTGACAAAGTGGAGTGTATAGGATTTCTGTTAAGAGCAGTCAAGGGGCTTTACTCAGCAGAGCCTAGTAATAGTTGTTCAATTTTATCAGATAACGACTTCAGATCTCATCAGGAGTGAAAAATGAAATGAACTGTGACTTCGAATCAGGATTCCCACTCTTATCCCGGACAAAAATCATCACAGAGCAGCAAAGGGTTTTATATTATTTCAGGTCACTTCATTATTGGCTAGCAACAGAGACTGAATTGCTTTAAGCAGAGATGACTTCCCTGTTTCACCCCAGGGTCATTTCTGAGGGGCAGCTTGATAGGTTACCAGCTTGTTAAAGGGTTATCTTATTACTACTAAAGAGAAATGTTGAAAGGAAGAAAATCTCGCTTGCTTGTTATCCCATGTCACTGTTTCATTTTTTTTCCTCTCTCCTGCTGCTCCCATTCTAGGAGGTTATACATTTTATAATCTTTTGTGGAAGGACGTATATCACTTTTTTCTCCTTGACATCAATGAGCCTTGATCCTTTCTAATTCACATGTATCAGGTTCAAAAGAAACATTTGTGAATGTGACTTGGTGCATCACACAAATGCCTAGATGTATGTGCAAAAGAAGGGGGCAACTTGCAATTCTCTCACTAATTTAATAGGTCCAGATAATGTGAAATTTCAAGCATTTCAGTGATGCTTGAAGTCATGGTTCAACTTCCAAAAATAAATAAAATTTAAAAAAAAACAAAAAAAGCATTGACAGATCAACAGACACTGAATTTGTATGTATATGCAAACTCAAGCGACACATTATTTAGATCAAATTCAATGAGAATATAAGGCATTACTTAATATTTTCATAGTCCAGTCTGTCATTTATGCTTCTGCAGTGGGACATCTTGCAGTTGGACTATTTTACTGGATCCTTCCATACTCTAAGTGTGAGTTAATGTGTCATGGTGAAAGTATCTAAGATCACAGTGAATTATGGATCCAACAATATATGTCCTTAAATAGTGAGATTTAAGGACTGAGAAGAAAAGTGAATTAGAATGAGTACATTAGAATTATGGAGAGTATTAGAATTATAGGGAAAGATAAATAATGAGTGAACGAAGTATCTGATGGAAAAGGAAGAAGGATAGGGAGGAAACAAAGAAAAAACTTTAAACAATCAAAACATGATTTTTTTAGATCTTCAACAGCAATTCAATATTTGAAGCAATGAAATAAAACACCGACTTGCACTGATTTTGTATCAGATTGTTATCATTGTTAAAAAGGTTGTATACATTTTTAATTAACAGACTTTACTTTCAGAGGCATGGTTCATGGACAATTATTGTGCAAGTTCTTTAAAATGCTCTTTTGTCTAGAACAATATGTTGCATGTGCAAAAAAAATGGCAGACATTCCAAACAACTTAATGGTTCTAGAGATTTGCAAGTCACTGCTTATCTCTGATGATCCTGAAATTGCTTGCTGGTTTGTTTATGAATAATGCCATGTGCAGTTAACACACCATTTATTTGCAAGAAAAATCCTGCCCGTTGTTAGCTATGTATCAGCATTGGTCAGTTGCCGAGTCAACTGCTATCCTTCAAACTCTGTCATGGCAACAGAACCTGAGAAGGACAGAGCTTTTGGATATCTACTATCCTACTGATTCATGGGTGACTCTGACGCACAACCAGCCAAAATGGAAAAGGAGCATTCAACAAGGCACCGAGCAACTCAAGAGACTTTTACATGAAGAAGTGGAGTCAGAGTTCATGGAAGGAACATGCCTCTCTCCCACAAACAATTAATTTCCTCGTCCATTTGAAGACTACCCATCGCACATGTAGATTCTGAAAGCTGCTGTAGTTTTGTGACTTTTATCTTAGCTGCAATTTGCTTTCACTTTAGATTTGGCAGCCATTAATAAGCTGTGAGAAACATTATGTCACAAGTGTCTAACTGAAACTATATAGATATCCAGACCTGTAAAAAAGCCAGCCAGCTACTTTAACAGAAAGCAAGAAAAAACATTTTTAAAACACTTTTCCACTCCTTACTGGTGGGGAAATGAAAAGCGATGAGACAGAATTACAATTTTATCCATTTAGAATAAATTAAAATCTTATTTTATTTCCAAAGTCTGAGATGCGTCACATGTTTTGGAAGGTTCGTTGCCATGAGATAAACACACTTTTGCGCCCTTTCTTACCAAACCCATCTCATCAATTACCTACCATTTCCTTATAGCATTTCTCACATCTGATTACCCCACCTTAACATGTCCTTCCTGGAACAAGTTTTCATTCAGTGGATATATGGGAATTGAGCAGCATCTCCTGAGACGGCATCATTTTTTAAAGCCCATTGTGCACCTGGATAAACACTTTCAGTGGATAGATGCCCTGCACAACGCCTGGCATTAGCCCCAAACATGGTAGATGGGGAAAAGTGACTCCTCAACATGCAGGCGGGGAAGGAGGTCCGACTGAATGGGGTGGTGAACAAATGCAACTTCCTCCTCCTCAAAACAAGCAAAGCAGGCCACAATCCTAAGCCAAGCCAGCCTGATCCAAGATTGCCACTGAGGTTAAAGCAGTTTCAGCCATCTGGTTGAATACCCAACAGTGTAGGAGGAAGGTCAATGACATTCTCCACTCTGCAAAGCTAAATGCCATGAATTTCTTGTCGATATCTCACAATCACACCATCTCTGCTACTTCACCAACTACCCACATGCTGTACCACTCTAACAGTTGCCTGTAACATGGTCCCTCACTGCACTCACCCACCCCAATCCCTGACGCCACTAAACATGTATATCCTCTATACAGTCTACTCACTCCTCAAGAAACTGCCCCACTGATCCAAGATAATAGCAGTGCCACCTACTTTGAACGTCAACAACACATGCCTCTCTCTCATTCCAGGAGCAAAGTAGCCCACAGTAGGGCAAAAGAGTTAAGGCGGGTGATGTGCTGCTCATCATTTGGCTCCTCACCCCTTATGAGGACAGGATCTTGACTTTGAGCAGGGCCTGGACCTCGACTTACTGTGCAGAAGCTTTGAGGTTATCAATCGCTACCTCAATGGCACAACAGACAAAGATAAGTTTTGGTCAAGAGTAAAGTGGTGCTGGAAAAGCACAGCAGGTCAGGCAGCATCCAAGGAGCAGGAAAATCGATGATTTGGGCAAAAGCCCTTCACCTGCCCCTCGGATGCTGCCTGACCTGCTGTGCTTTTCCAGTACCACTCTAATCTCGACTCTGATTTCCGGAATCTGCAGACCTCACTTTTGCCAAAGGTAAGTTTTGGGTTCTATCATGGAACAATACTCACTAAGGAGGACAAATGAAGTTTAGATAACAATGCAATGGGAAGAATAAAGATCCACAGTTCTAAGAGGTAGATATTAAATATGATCCATTCACCCCAGCTTCAGAAGGTCAAAGGTTTGAACTATTCATCCTATATCGCACAAAGAGATTTGCAGCATTTTGCAGATCACTAAGCCATTGTTTGCTGAAGAGATCCTGGAAGATTACAAAGATGTCCTTGTAGATCTGGAATGCCTTCCTGGTAAACATCACCACAAAGTGGATGAGTGTGAGAGATCAACTCAGCATCTTCTGGGGAGAGCTCCAGCTGAATGCAAGTAGAAACTGATAAACAAAACAGAGGAACCTGATGCCCCACTGACCCTGGAGGTGCTAAAAAAAGGGAATAAAAAGATAAAGCCAAGAAATTATTCTTTGAGAAGCTGACAGCTGATGATAAGGAAGTGAGAGCAAAAGAAACAATCATAGCACCACAGAACAAAAAGTGTGATAAGAAAAAAAGAACGAAACAAAGATGCAATTGAAGATGCCTGAAGCCGAGTACATTGGTCATGTGCTGACCGCAGAAGGACATTGCTTGGACCCTAACAATGTGTGAGCTATAGCAGAGCTGCAGTGACCAATAGGTGTGAAAGCAATAAAGTGATTGTTGGATTTATGAACTGTCAAGCAAAGTCTTTGCCTAAGATGTCATCAGCATATAAGCACCTTTGCAAGCTTACTGCTAAGAATGTGCAATGGCATTTGGGCATAGAAGAGGTTGCTTTCACTTGAATCAAAAATTAGCTCAACGTGATCTGGATGTCATCAACGCTGCAAAAATATTGAATCTGAAAGGAAGCTTCTTGCTTTTGTCAAGCACTCATCACTGAAAGGCATTCCGAAGGGAAACAGCATGAGCCCAGGAATGAGTAGATATCGCACAAATTGATAACAGCAATCACAAGCATACTATTAAATTATTTGAATGCTTTAAAGATAATTAATTAATTGCATGTACAGAGACTGATGAAAGTGGAACAGACTAGAATTATAACAGATTTGTTCATGATTTTTTTTTGTTGGTTGCTGGGTGATTTGGGTAAGTTGTAACTGCAAATGATAATGCACACAAATTTTTTTTGATTTTTATCATGAAAAACAGGAGAAATGTCAGCTTGTCATAATTATGTGACCTCTACTTCTATAAGTCTCTTTCACTTTAGAATTGGCAGTTATAAAACATATTGCTTCAAAACAGGGTTCAATTCAGAGGGGCAGGATGAGACTCGTGAACTACCTAAAATCAGGATGGACTTGTTGGGTTGAGTGGCCTGTTCAATGCTCTATGGCAAAATATACACAGAGTTGCATTTGACACAGAGGAATAATAAGTTTTAATGAATTGGATAGAGCCCCGTGTGATATCATGAAAGTGTTTTGATTCAATTGTGAAAGCAACAGACCTTCGGAGCTAGGGACTGATAAATGGTAGGAAAATGTTGCTAACATTATTATGGCCAGAACCAAATTACGCAGTCAACATTTGTTCATGCACAAGTGTTTTTCAAGGTACAACAATGCCTACAGAATGACTAGGTGTTTATATTTGTTGTGCCCAGTGAATGATATTCTCCGCACTGAGACAGAAGATTAATGATTCACAGAAATTGAGGCTGAGCTGACACACCAGTGCAGTAGAGGGAGTGCTGCAGTGCCAGAGGTGCCTCATTACATGAGATGTTAACTGTGATCTCATCTTACGTTGAAGCTAAAGATGCCAAGGCACTATTTCAGAGAAGAGCAGGGGAGCTCTTTTGTATTAACCTGGCCAAGATATATCCTCCAAACAACATCACCAAATCAGATTACCTGATCATGATTGTTTCTGGGACCTTGCTATGTACAAATAGGCTTCTGTCTTTTCTACATTACAACAGCAACTACACTTCAAAAATATTACCTTGGCTGTTAAACATTGTGGAAATACTGATCAGTTTTATAAAAGCATGTTTTTAAATATTGAGATTTAGTACTTTCTTTTGTAGTTTATGCTATTGCTAAACTCCTTCAAGCCATTTTCTCCCATGTTGTGTCATTCTTCACTATTCCAGGTCAGGTTCACTTCCAGTCTGAAGGAGAGCACCACCTGCAGCCAGAAAACAACTCCCCTTTAAGAAAAGCAGGATGACTTGAAAAGTGCAGGTGAGATTTAAATGATGCTGGGAGCTGCAATTATTACTGATTTATGCAGCCAATGAACAGCATAGTTAGCACTTACTGCGTATGTCATGCTAATATACGGAGAGAAATCTAAACATAGAAAATTATAATCCTATGCATTTCTTTTTCAAAAACACTGCTACAATCAAGATAACTTACCTGAGGAGAATTTCTGACTTTACATTGACATGCAGTAATTTCATCTGCAGACGACGCCAGTGAGTTACAAACTATATTGGGATGAACAGTATGTGAGTCAACAGCTGTTCATACTTAAAAACATAAAATGTCCTTCAAGCACAAATAACTCAGGAATCTATAAGAACAGACAAAAAAAGGGATATGTTAGGAAGAAGTGAGGTTATAGAGAGGTCACAGAGGGGGCAGTGGTACGAAACAGGATTATGCAAAACCAGGGGCACTTGAGTGTGGAATTGCACATTTTGGAAGGAGAGTTAGGATCAGAATCATAGACACTTCTCAAATCCAAGGATAAGACAGGCCCATCTTTACCTTTCCTGCTCTCCCTTATCGCCTTTGTTGATCTAAGACACATGCCATGGCAGGAGACCCTATTCTGAATGAGTAAATCTTGTTCAAATGACAAGATAAATCAAACACATTATGTTAATGGTGCTGTGCTTGGTAATCCTATTAAAACAACTCATCTATAGTAAATACTCATATTTTATAATTACTTGAATATATCTATAATGAGAGATTTTAATGTTTGGAAATGGAAATCCTTCCACTTCAGGAGTTCAATGTTTGCATTAAGACACCCAATCCCAGCACAGCATCAACAATAAGCAAGAATAGACAACTTTGGAAGGACACCATTTTCATTATTTGTTGATGATATGTGAACATTACTATCATGACAGGCATTTACTGCCTGTTCTGGAGTCATATGTAGATCAGACCAGGTAAGGGATGCAGCTTTCCTTAGTTAACAAGATGGATCTCAACTGATGATAGTTTCATTGTTACAATTACTGAAATTGGCCTTTCATCTCCAGGTTCTTTGATTGGTTGAGTTAAAATTCCATCAACTGTCCTAGTAGGATTTGAATCGATATCACCAGAGTATTACCAGGAGGCTGCTAAATAAAATAAGATCCCATGGTGTTAGGAGCAAGGTACTGGCATGGCTAAAGGACTGGCTGACTGGCAGAAGGCAGAACGTACAGATAAAGGCATCTTTTTCAGGATGATATCCAGTGACTACTGGAATTCCACAAGGGTCAGTGTTGGGAGCACATCTAGTTACGTCATACATTAACGATCTGGGCCAAGGGCACTGTTGCTCAGTTTTCAGATGACACAAAGATAGGTGGAGGGACAGGTCATTTTGAGGAAGCAAGGAGGTTACAGAAGGACTTGGACATGCTAGGGGAGTTGGCTGATGGAATAAAATGTGGCAAAGTGTGAATTTACACATTTTTGGTAAGAGGAATGGGGAAAGGCTTCAGAAATCTGAAGCACGCAAGGACTTTGGAGTCTGAGTTCAGGAATTTCTTAGGTTAACATGTAGGTTCAGTTGACAATTGGGAAGGCAAATGCAATGTTAGCATTAATTTTAGGACTGCTAGAAAACAAGAGTATAGGTGTACCGCTGAGGCTCGAGAAGGTGCTGGCCAGACTGCATTTGGAATATTGTGAGCAATTTTGGGCCCTGTATCTAAGGAAAGAAGTGCTGGTGTCGGAGGGAGTCCAGATGAAATTTTCAAGAATGATCCTGGGGACGAAGGGCTTGTCATATGAGGAGAAGTTGAGAATGCTGCGTCTGTACTTGATGAAGTTTAGAAGGATGAGGGAGCATCATTGAAATTTACAGAATACTGAGAAAACTGGATATGGAGAAGACATTTACACTAGCAGAGAGAGACTAGGACTCAAGAGTACAGCCTCAGGGTGAAGGGAAGACACTTTGGAACTGGGATGGGGCAGAATTTCTTCAGCCAGAGGATGGTAAATCTCTGGAACTCATTGCTGCTGAGGGCTATGGAGGCCGAATCAATTAATGTATTTAAGATGGAGATGGATAGATTCTTGATTCGTAAAGAAATCAAGGATTATAGGGAGAAGGCAGGATAATTGAGGTTGAGAAATATCTCAATCCATGATTGAATGGCAGAGCATATCTGATGGGCTGAGTAGCTTGAATCTGCTCCTATATCTAATTATCTTATTCACTTGGGCCTCATAGTCCTGTGACATTACCACTACATCAGCTTCTCAACTGTACTATGTGCTGTAGTCCTGTTTCCCAAACATGCCCTTCTGGTGCCTCTCAAATGTACCACATTTACCATAAAACATTTGAATGGACAGGAAAAACATGTTCTTGAGGCCATTCCATATTCAAAGCCAGGTTCAGTTGGTAAAACCTCAATGTCTAAACCAGCATATCAACCTGCTCTTCTCTCCTTCACCACAGCAAATGGTTGATTCGTAATTGGCCTCTGAAATGGTTTAACATATCACTTACTTGTATATAACTGAAGTCCAAGGAAAGAAATGAAACTGGACAGACCATCAGGCATTAACCCAGACACCAAAACCTAAAGCAGTAAACCTTGCTCCATTAACAATATAAATTCTTCCTTACCAACATCAGGCCCTTGTGCCAAAATTGGGAGAACTGTCTCAGAGACTGCAACACAGTCACACTTGCATGCCAAGGAGCAGAAGCAGCACACAATAGACAAGACAAAGTGATCCCACAACCAATGGATCAGATCGGAGTTCTGCAGTCCCGCCACCTTCAACCACAACCAACAGAGGGAGGAGGCACCACAAATATCCCTGTCCCCAACAATGGGGGAGCCCAGCTCACAGTGCAAAAGACAACCTTAAACCAGAAGTAAGAATGATGATCCATCTCAGTCTTGTTCTGAGGTCTACAGATCACAGACGCCTGTCTTCAACCAGTTCAGTTCACTCTATGTTATATCCAGAAATGGCTGAATGTGCGAGGGTAGGGGAAAAGCAGGAGAATGGTACCACATCATAATGCTCATTTGGAGACTTGGTGCAGACACTATACTGAAAGGCACTGTAATTCTTCTGTGACTCTGGTTAGCACCATTCAAGACTCCTCAGATACTGTACATATGCAATAAGACCTCAAATGTCTCCAAGTTGAGCTGATAAGTGAAATTAACCAGAGTGAATCTAGTCATCTTCCTTGATTTTCAATGCTATTACCATGACTGAATCCTTCACCACCAACATTCTGGGGTTTACCATGGATCAGAAATTGAACTGCACCAGCCATGTAAACACTATAGTGATAAGACATGATCAGAGACTAGGAATTCTGTGGTGGGTAACTCGCTTCCACCTGCAGGTTCTCCTCCAACACATATACCAAGCTGAATAGGACCTATGTTGACAATCCTCTCCGGTTGCCCGTTCAAAATCCTGGAACTCCCTTCTTTTCAGCATTGAGGGTGTTCCTACACCAGATGGACAACAGGAGCTCAAGAAGGCAGCACATCCACAATTTCAGAAGAAGAATTAGGGATGGGCAGTAAATGTCCACCCATGTCAAAGCATCTGAATTTATAAAGCAAAAAAAAAGTAAGATTTCTCTTCCTTCCTGGAGGTATCCAATTTAAAAGAACAATTCAATAGCTGGACTCAACAGGAAAGCAGTGGGATCACATTACTGAATGATTCATATTATTTTAACTATGCAGACCCTGCTTCCTCCTCATTTCAGTCTTGTATTAACTGTTAAAATCAGGGACAGAATTTTTATTCCCCCACTTTTGGAAGGAAACTTCAAAATACATTTTGCAAAATGGTCCATGTTCAAACTCAATCCATGTTGAAATTATCAGCATCTTTTGTCTCAAGCTTGTTTTTACTTTTATCAAAATTAATTGAATTTCCAGGATAATGATCAATATCATTGTCTTTTATCAAGATCTAAACATTCATCATAATCACCCACTAATTTTACGAGGCAATAACTATTCCATTTTTTTGTCCAACGTATTCCAGTTGCGACAGGTCAGGAACCAATCATTAAATATTCCGGCCAGCTTTCCATTGCAGGGTTAAACAATCTCTTCACAAGAGCCCAGGAGACCCTGACTGAACCATCTGCTGTGATTCTGCAAAACACATGTCACAGCCTTCAGCTGCTTGTCTTCAAAAAGGATAGACATAAAAAAAAGACCTCTTCTCTCAGCATTCTAACTTGTTAGCCTTTGGGATGTTAATTGCCATTTTCAAGGGGCATAGGAGGAAGGACCTGCAACTTGCTTTCCTGAAGGTGTTGTTGAATCCTGCCTGTCATGATATGTAAAGAAATTCTGATGGAATAGTTATTGCCTATTAAGTTTACTGGGTGATTATGATAAATGTTTAGCTCTTGATAAAATGCAATGATATTGATCATTATCCCGGAAATCTAGGGGATCACTTGAGCACTTTAGCTTCTGGTGGCACTTCAACATAATAAATGTCACTACTGTTGACCTGTAATCTACAACATAGGATTATCTGGGGCTGAGCACAATCCCCATGTAACATAATGATATGATTTTAGGGTGGAATAAGAGATTTTAGGTACAGTCCTTTAAACATCATAGAATTTTAGCCGCATGTGCTGAAATGGGCATTATGGTAGTGTCCCTACCCTGGACCAGGACACTCGAGTTCTGTTCCATGTAATTGCATCGCTGAACAGATTGATTTGAAAAATACATATAAGTCAGAACCATTTTACAAATCTGAGGTTACATACCTCATATTCACCACTGGTGTGTTCCATGTTAGTGTGTTCAGCTGTCTGATTCTAAAGCACTGCACTTTGTTCCTTAAATCCCTCCACCTCTCTTCTTTTAAGAAGCTCCTTAAAACCCACCACTTTCCTCACTTACTATCTCCTTGATGTGGAGATCCCGATGTAGGACTGGGGTGGAAATAAACCTGTTTGACGATAACCCGGTGTCCTGTGATTTTTTTTACTATCTCCTTATGATCAGTTGAAGTCACATTTTGTTTGGAAATCACTTCTTGAAGTATCTTGAGAGTTTTTTTTTTCCAGTGATGCAAGTTTTAGATGAATGCAAGTTGCTGCTGGTCAGATACATAGTTCATCTGAGACTTTCCGTTTTAAAAGCATGTCTTAACATGAAGAAGGCAGACAGCAAGAAGCAAAACAATCCCAGATCAGGAGAAACAAAAGGGAGGAAGGCCACTTGCTGCCTTATGGGACTAAGTTTTTAAAGACTAAATAATCATCAAATAATCAATGGAAGTTGGCACACTCCATTTCTAGGCTAGGACCCCCCACAGCAAAAAGGAATCTAATAAATGCATTCTGAACTAATCTACACCTGTCCTTTACAAAGGGAACCATTTAAGTTCCATGTGAAAAAGTTGGCCCTGGACAATATCTCTTCCACACAGCAATCACATTTCAAAGGCTCTCCTGGTACATTAGGACAGAGGTACATTCCTAGGAATACATGGACCCATCATTTCTATGCTGTGCTGTGAAACTGGCCTGGATTCATTGAATATGATGAGACACAGGGTTATTCAAGGTAGAGCGTACAGGCTGCATCATTCAGATCAGTGCTGTATCTCCCAGAAGTGAACGATTTGAATAAGCAGATAAATTATGTTTCTAAAACTTGTGACTGCACTTAAGTGTCACTATTTACAATATTCTCTTTCCAAGGCCTAAGCACCATCTCCTCCTCCTCAATCCAATCACTATTATTTCATCTTCCTCTAAGGTATCTGCACTCCTCTATCTCTGGCCTCTGAGCATCTCCTATTTTAATCAGACTAACACTGGGGACCATATATGTAGTTGCCAAGGCCTGACGCTCTGGAATACTGTCCCGGCAATTCTCCACCTCTTCATCATGCTTAATTCCTTACAATGATCCCTTAAACCTATTTCTTTGGCCAAGCTTTTGATCATTTCCTAATCTGCCAATTCCTAATCTGGTTCAGTGTTAAACTCTGAGTTATGATGAGCCTGAAGCATTGTGGGATGTTTTGTTATGCTAAAGAAGTCATCTATGTCAAAGTTATTGTTGTTTTCACAAATGTTCTGGTTTCCTTTCTATGGCCTTTTCCTGGGTAAGGATCCTTGGAAGAGTCAGGATTCCCCAAAGAAAAGCCTAGTCATCGTATCTGTACCCCTATAGGAAAGACTGGAAATTCTTCTTTCATTTGCCTGGATAGCCCAGGAGTAAAACAAGGACAATGGAACTGTAAAACTTGCAAAATTTCCCTTACGTTTGCTCTTTCATTGACAACCTTTGGCAACCCATTCCAATTGAATACATTCCACAGCAGTGTAAACTTGACATGGTCAATATTCAAGCCTCATTGTGTTTGTCCTGGCTGATGTAACATAAAGAAGACTGACTAGAATCCTACAATAATGTATCAGAGGAGGCCATTCAACCTATTGTTCTTGTGATAGAGTTACCACAATTAATCCTAGCTCTTACTCTGCCCTTGAGTCCTGCAAATATTTCCCCATCAAGTGTTTTTCCAGTTTCCTTATGAAAGTTACAATTGAATCTGCTTCCACCACTCTTTCAGGCAAAGCATCGAACTCACTGCATTCTAAAAATCTTCTCATATCCTCCTTTAGTTCTTTTCTCATTCAGCTTAATTTTGCTTTGTTGGGTCTAATATAAACACTCTCTTAATTTATCAAAATTTCAGAATTCTCAGTTGTTTATCAAATCTCCACTTTACTCTGTGCTCTGAAAAGAGATTCATTATGAAAAGAATACAAAACTTAGATTTTTGTACAATGTTGTTCATAACCACCAGACATCTCAAAGCTTAATGAAGTACTTTTTGAAGTGTAGTCACTGTTGGAGTGTAGGAAGTGTTGCAACTAATTTGTTCTCAGCAAGCTCCTACAAACAAGATTTATTAAATGCTGCCAATATGGATACCAATTGTTCACATTGATTTCATTAAGAAATAATACAGCAAAATATTAGTATTTGTTAAAATGCAGTAATTGAAGTTATTGTTTTGATCACTACATTATAGCTATTGATATTACTTGTCAATAGGTTTGATTTTATTGGCCACAGAGAATGACACATTTTAACGTGGTGATTTATTGTATTCTTTGTGGTTTTTATTGATAAATGCATTTGTGGACAGTCCTTCTTCAGATTAATCGCATGGAGCTGCTGAGTTTTAAATAATACATTTCATCACAACAGTGAAAGAGAATGGAATTGGACTGAGAACAGAGAGGTGGGGGAGGGTTAGTGAGGAAGCTATCTTATGATAAAAAGTTAATTGGTAATCTGCTTTTGTATAAGGCCAACCATTCTCATCATGTCACTTCACACATAAGATGTCAATTCTGGAAGACAGTTAATTAATTTTATACAGTGAAATTGGCTGCTGGATCCATTGAATATGATGAGACAGAGGGCTGTCCAAGGTGGAGCATGCAAGCTGTATCATTCAGATCAGTGCTGTATCTCCCAGAAGTGAAAGCTTCGAATAATCACGTACATGCAGTCACAAATTTTAGAAACATAATTCAAGTATTATTATTTACAATAATCTATTTACAAGGCCTTAGCACCATCTCCCCCAACTCAATCCAATTACTATAATTTCCTCTTCCTCTAAGGTATCTGCACACCTCTACCTCTGGCCTCTAAGCATCTCCTATTTTAATCAGACTAACATTGGGGACCATATCTTCAGTTGCTAAGGCCTGAAGTTCTGGAATACACTCCCTACAATTCTGCACCTGGCTTACTTGCATAAAATTATCCTTTAAAACCTATTTCTTTAACCAAGCTTTTGATCAACTGACCTGCCATTTCCTAATCTGGTTCAGTGTCAAACTCTGAATTATGATGAGCCTGAAGCACCTTGGGATGTTTGTTTGCTAAAGATATAATCTATGTAGAAGTTATTGTTGTTTTCACAAATGTTCTGGTTTCCTTTCTGTGGCCTTTTCCTGGGTAGGGATCCCTGGATGAGTCTGGATTCCCCAAACAAATGACCAATCTGTATCCCAGTCGGAAGGAATGAATGTTTCTCTTTCGTTTGCCTGAATGACCGTAGAAAAGAGAGGAGAATGGAACTGTAAGGCCTAGCAAAATTTCCTTTATATTTGCTCTTTCAGTGGCAGCCTTTAGCAACCCATTCTATCCCTGTACCATGTAAACGTTACTGCAGAAGTAACGTCAAGTTTCCTGTGAGGTTTTTCCAACCTCCACACTCTTATAATTCCTCCTTGGGATTAATAGATGAAAGATGGCAATGGAGAAAGTGAAAGAAAGAACTTTCATTTGCTCACATGTTTCTAACCATTGGATGTCTCACAATACTTCACAGCCAGAAACATTACAGCAAACTAATCTCTTGCAACTCCCACAGCCAGCAATGAAACAATGATCAGATAACCTGGTATTGCGAGCTGGGTAGAGCAATAAATATTGATTGTGTCTCTTGGTATGCTTTAATTTATAAAATATTAAAATTCTCATTCTTTTATATATACATTTTGCCTTGTCCATCTCAATCTTCATAACTTCCTACAATCCTAATGCTTCAAGATCTCTTCAATTTTCAAATTGTTGCTTTGTGTTCATCCCTCATTTTCATCATTCCACTATTGGCAGCTGTACCTTTGACAGCCTAGGCCCTAAACCTCTGAAATCTCTTTCCCACGCGTCTCTTTATCTCCACTTCTATCTCTTACTTTAAGCCCTTACCTCTTGGACCACCTGCCCTAAAATCCCCTTATGTGGCTTTAGTGTCAGATTCTAGATTAGATTACTTACAGTGTGGAGACAGGCCTTTCAGCCCAACAAGTCCACACCGACCCGCCGAAGCGCACCCACCCAGACCCATTCCCCCACATCTAACACTAGCATGGCCAATTCATCTAACCTGCACATTTTTGGACTGTGGGAGGAAACCCACTCAGACACAGGGAGAATGTGCAAACTCCACACAGTCAGTCGCCCAAAGCAGGGATTGAACCCGGGTCTCTGGCGCTGTGAGGCGGCAGTGCCAACCACTGTGTCACCGCGCCGCCCACTGCCAACCACTGTGTCACCGCGCACTGGTCGATAATATTCTATGAATCACCTTGAGATGTTTTTATAATGTTAAAGATGGTGTACAAATGAAAATTGTATTCCAACTAGCTAATATGCATGTTAGAAACCTCTGGACAGTGAGAATAATCTAGTTTGCATGATAAGCATTATGAATACTGACAAAGGCTTCAAATTTGCATTTCTTTTCTTTAAATCTGTATTCAAGAATTATAACTATTAGAGGTAGACAACCTTTGGCTCAGTTGGTAAGCTGCCCAGTGTGAAAACAGTCCAGAAAGGATCGGTTTGATCCTTGAGTCTGTGCAGAGTTGTGTTGGAGCTGAGGCACAGGTGTTATAATTGGCTTTACTGCATTTGAGATATTAAAATGCAGAAATAAGTCAAAGGACCTGCTCCTGAACCCTGTCCAGGACTCCTGCTGGAAGTACATGTGCAGTAATGTTGAACAAGAACAAGATTTAGACCATTCTGTGACTCAATTGTTGAACAGCCTTTTGGCAATCCCCAACAGAACTTCTTTCCCCTGTGCCACACCAGCCCATTCTCCAAATAACCACCAATTGGACTGAATTGCAGATAGCTGGATAATGAGACTCATTTGAAATGAGACTGAATCCATTAAACGATTTTACAGTAGTCTTTATATTTTAGGCAAATATACATTTTATATTAAATTTTACAGCAGGCATTTTTGCTATGGCTTCAAGAGCTGAGTTACAATGGGACCATTCTTTGCAAAGTTTCTACCATGAGGGAGGTACCACTAACTTGCCTTCATCCTAAAGAAATGCCATATTCAAAGCTGGATTTCCTCAGGATGCAGAATCCTGTGGTTCAAAATGCTTGCCAGAGGACTTGACTTGTAAAAATTGAATTTGCTTTTCTAAAAGTGTACACTAGCCTCCTGAAACTCTGAAGGAATGGTGACAGCCAGTCGGAATTTTAAGCAGATGGAAACTATTACAGCCAGAGTTTTAATAAACGGGTACTTCAAAGAATGCTTTTAAAACATTTATTAGACTGATCCTGCAAAATCAAAACATATTTGTATTCTTAACAGAAAGGGTAGTGTTATAGGCTTGTGGAACAGCATTAGCATTTTAACAGTAGCTAACTAGAAGACAGTGACTAGAAATCAGTGTAATTGTCAAAGAAAGTGACCTGAGGCAGAGCAACATTCTTGGAGAAGTCAACACATCTCTATGCTCACGTTCTAAAGCACAATTTGCTGCTTGAATACTCACCACTTTGCATAAAGCAAGTCCTGGAGCAAACCAAACTGGTGGTATGAGTGATAACAGATCACGTGTCTTAATGATGGTATTTGCATTTCCATAATTGTGTAATTTCTGATTGAATGATGCAAGTTTAGAATGTCACTCTGTTTCATATTAAAGGAGTATCACTGCCAATGTGAAATTGCTGGCAACACTTTTTTGCTTCTCTATAATTGAGTTGTAAGCTTTCTTCATATCATATATCCCCAAACCATTATAGTATCCAAGGTGTCACCTTGCAGCTTGAACCTGATATAGTGGTGACAACCCAATGACGAAAATAATGCAGGCCTTATTTAAACTTTTTCCATCCCTGAAGCAGCAATAATCCTCCTGTTAAACAGCTGCATAATTAATGGTCTTTGGTCTATTGTGAGTCTGTTATCCAAAAGCAAATGTCACGATTTGGCACAAATAAGTATTGCTTCAGATTTGGTAAATGGCATAATTGAGCCAATCGTTAATCAGTTCCATTCACTTTACAGATATTACAGCTTCTAACCATTAACAATTATGTTTGAAACCGCCAATTAGATTACTCAAATAATTTCTTTGCACTGTTATTAGCTGCTATTTTTGTATCTGGGAAAGAAACCTTACAGGAAGAAGTCATATCGTGAAAATTCCTTCGCAGGAAGTGACATCACAAGTGGTCATCAAGAAGGAAATCAGACTGACATAAGCTCAAAAAATGTTGACAGACAAAATATTTGTGTTGTTCAAAATAAAATCCCTGAACGTACTTATAAAATTAGATATGTAATCTTAGAATACTTACAAGAACTCCTTTCCACATAGATATAGGTGGCTCAGTGGTTAGCACTGTTGCCTTATAGTGCCAGGAAGCTAGGTTTGATTCTAACCTTGGTCAACTATCTGTGTGGAGTTTGCACATTCTCCCCATGACTGCATGGGTTTCCTCCCACATTCCAAAGATATAAAGGCTAAGTGGATTGGCCATGGAAAATACAGGGTTACAGCTATAGGGTAGAGGGGTGGATCTGTGTGGGATGCTGTTCAGAAGGTCATGTGGACTCAATAGGCCAAATGGCCTGCTTCCACACTGTAGGGATTCTATGATTAACAGTAAACCCCACTAAACTGCATGTGGTATTTGAGTTCTGCTTCATTCCCTCAACTGAACTCTTCACATGGGCATTGGGAGGGAGTACATAATTGGAGCTGTACAGTTCACTTTCCTTCTGCAGTGTCAGAAAGACCAGAATATTCCATGTCAGTACAAATCATACAAGAACTCAAATAGAAATGTACCTATTAACCAATTCTCTGTGCGAAGTTCTTCACTTCCAGTCATGGTTGTTTTCACCCTTCCCAAAATGGTGGCAGTCTTTGAATTATCACAGCACATTATAGACAAATTTCAGCAGTTGAGACATTTGAACAGTAGAACCAAAAGACGAAAATCAAAACACAATAATTAAACCCTACCGAGGAAATTGGAACAAAAATTGTGATTGTGAATGAGATTTTGAAGAACTCAAGCAGAATTACTTGCATCATAATCAAGTTCTGTAAATGGCAAGATGTAAACTTTGGCTTTGTTGTTGACTGATTTATCTATAAGTGCAGGGGTATTGAGTTCAACTCCCATTCCATCTATCTTGATTGTAAACAGCAAGGCTAACCCTCCAACACTGAGGACATGCTGTACTGCCCAAGATGCTCTATTTCAAATGAGACATAAAAATGATGCACCCTAAAGGGATGTAAAAGATTCCCACGTGCTTTGAAGAAGAGCAGGGGTGTCAACTCCTGTGACCTGGTTAATATAATGTTACAAAGCCTGTTTAAAAACTGAAAGAACTGCAGACGCTGGAAATCAGAAACAAAAACTGAAATTGCTGGAAAGGTTCAGCAGGTCCAGCAGCATTTGTTCATCTGCATTAACATTTCAGGTTCAGAATCCAAAGTGCTAACTCCGATTTCTCTCCACAGATTCAGCCAGAACTGCTGAGCCTTTCCAGCAATTTATGTTTTTGTTTATTTTAATTCATTCATGGGATGAGGGTGTCGCTGGCTAGGCCAGCATTTATTGCCCATCCCCAAGGGTAGTTAAGAGTCAACCACATTGCGATGGGTTTGGAATCACATGTAGTCCAGACCAGGTAAGGATGGCACTTTTCTTCCCTGTGTGGTTCTTGTTGTTTATAAAGCCAGCTTACCTGGTTATTATCATTTCGCTCTTTGTGAGAGCTCATGATGTTGAAATTGGCTGCTGCATTGTGACTATACTTTTAGAAAATACATTATTGGCTGTAAAGTGTCATGAAAGGTGTCAAATAATCTTTTTAAAAATGTTTTCATTGTAACTCCTGTTACTGTGCAGCTGTATCAGCCACCAGTAAACTGTGCAGTAGAGAATATTTCTCCTTTAACATATGGTATTAATGATGAACAAAAAAAGGATTCATTGTAGCACCATTATATCTAAAACCTATATGGAGCTCTCAGCATAATTGAAGGCTCTTAACAGGAACACTTCAATGTTAAGCAGCATGTTCCATTAATCTTTTGGAATGCTAATATCATAAAAATCATAGAATCCCGACAGTGTGGAAACAGGCCAATTGGCTCAACAAGTCCACACCAACCCTCCAAAGAGGACGCCACCCAGATCCAATCCCCTACCACTTTACATTTACCCCTGACTAATGCACCTAACCTACACATCCCTGAACACTATAGGCAATTTAGCAATTGCCAATTCACTTAACCTGCACACCTTTGGTTTGAGGGAGGAAACCGAAGCACCTGGAAGAAACCCATGCAGACACGGGGAGAATGTACAAACTCTACACAGAAATTGCCTGAGGCTGGAATTGACCCCCAGTCCCTGGCGCTGTGAGGCGGTGTTAACCACTGGACCACAGGGGTAGAACATGTCAAGAACAGCCCTGTTAAAATTTCATTTTCATGACTAAGTTTGCTGTTTTGGGGAGTTTCTAAACATCTCTATAATCAATGTGCTAGCAACCTAACAGGTACCATTGTTCTGTCCTTGTATTGTGTGGTTCTTGCATATCCCCATAACTGGAAAATAGGAAACCATTTATTTTTTGCCACAGCATCTGTTACAGGAATGCTGCTGATCTGTGTGCAGTGTTAAGTATTAATTTTTTTTTGAATATTCACAATTTCCAAAGTAGAATGGAGTAGAATGGTTTTAGCATGGCTGGCAGATGAAATGTACAAATTAGGCGTCTTGAATTATTCTACTAAAGTAGCTGCTTGGGAGATTGTCTTCATGTTATCTAATTATATTACTAACTGATTCATTGATTGATATTAACACATTGGTACTTTGGTCCATATAATGGCTATGAATATTTCAGTTTCATTTCTGTTTTGATTGAAACTTAGAGGAAAAAGCCACCAGTCAAAAACAAATGTGCAAAACAGACACAAAAAATCAACATGCAAAAGGTGAAATTCTATGTTGATGGCCCCAGTGTGTATAAGAAAGAAAAGGAGATCGATAAGGCACTGAAGATGGTAACAGCTGTAAGCAGCCCTTGTACTAGGGCTGTAATCCTGATGAATAATGTTGCTGTCATAACAGCAGGGATAATTTAATGCTGACACTTAGCAGCATGATGAATAGCTTGTCAGACATCGGCAGTGACAGAGTCAAGGGAAACTGCCCATGACAAGTTCTGAAATATTAATCTTCTACTAGACTGTGACTGTGCTAAGGGGATAGGGAAAGAATACTAGGTAAACCAGTTTTTTTTAAAGAGGTAAAAACTACATTTCCTTTTAAAAACAGAACAAAGAAAGTGCATTGCATGAAATTACAATGGATGAATGCACAACAAAAGTTTTCAATTCTAATGGCCTAAGTGATGCATTTTATTTCCTAAGCACATGATTTTGAGGGGAACTTTGCACATTTTAGATAAGGATTGCTTACCAGGGACAGTCATAAACCCAACACCAGTTGGTAAATAATGTTCAGAAAGCACCTTATGTGCTTTAGGAATGAGGATGCAATTGAGTCTAAAATTCATTCAAACTTCTAGGATTTAATACGACCAAACATTGCTGTTGATACATTAGTGTTGATCTCTTGAATTAAAATCTAGGTAAGTTTTACCTTTTCGTATCTACAAAAAAAAACAGAATACCACAGGATCTTTTTCACTCCCAGAATTATAAATGACTTAATTAAACCTTGATCTCACCATCCAAGGAAAATTGAGAGACAATGTGTTTTATTTATTTGACATGGAAGTTTTCAGTCATCTATTTAGAATCTTTGGTCATCCCATGCACGAAGACTTCAGTTTACATTTGGGAAGCAGTCACTGTGGTGAGACCTTTCACCATTCTGAACTATATAATCAGACAGATGGCAGGAATCTGGATACTGGCAATACTGGAAAGGGAGCTGATCCTCAGGAGATTAGTAAAAGTCATTCTTAAAGTGTTAACTTTAGAACTAGAATACAACATTCAGGAGTGATATCAAGAAATTATTCTTTACAAAGAGGGTGTGGATATCTGAAGCATTTCTCCTGCTGTCATTTTCCCCCCAAAAAGACAATTATTGAAGCTAGGAGGTTACTTATAATTCCTAAACTGAAATTTTGTTCAGCAAGGCCATTAAGAGCTATAGAACCAATGGATGGAGTTAAGACACAGATCAGCCATGATCTAACTGATTGACAGAGCTCAAGGGAATGAAAGGTCTCCATCTGCTCCTATGTTCCTATACTGAAGAGGTTGAATAATGCAAGCCCCTTTCAAACTGAACACTTCATGTAACATTGAGATCTATAGATAAAACAAAATTGCAATGAATTCATCCGCTAGATAATTATCCACTTCTGTGATCATTTGCTTACCAGGGACAGTCATAAACCCAAAACCAGTTGGTAAATAATGTTCAGAAAGCACCTTATGTGGTAATAAGCTTGGTAATAAGTCACTTTCTTCTTTGACTAATTTCATACATTTCCTGTTAGATTAAAACATAGTCACAATTTCAGTTTCATCTTTTCTCAGCAAAATGTAGCAGCAGATTCAATGTAAAATAAGAATGTTTAGTAAAGCAATAATCACCTCCGATTGACTCTCCATTCCAAGATGACTTGAATTTGCATTCAGAATCTTGAATTGATTTTTTTCTCTCCTATTTGACATTTAGATTCCTACCTAAATGTTCAGAAATGGGAAAACTGTGTAATTATATACTTTGGAATTATGTCTCCTGTTGACAAAATTATCCTGGTTAATTATAGATCCTGTCCATCAGGATTATGCAGTTAGCAAAAAAAAATAATAGGTTACATAAACTCAGACAATGACATACCTGTGCTTGCATTACACTGTTGGTGCTTGACATCAAACAATTTTATTAACCCTATAAATCCAGGCTCATTGGAAATGTTTTATTTTTCTTTCCTCCTGTTTGCTTTTGCACTATATATTTGACCTGATATTTCTTCTTAGGTTGAAGACGGTCAATATTTGATTCAACTTTCATAACACAATCGGGGAACAGACTGTGCTGACTTTTCTCTTCCAGTGGGAATATATCTGATTTTTGCCCTGCTGTTTCTTTAAAGTGTCAGCATTCGAGGAATTGTGGCCACATTCTTGCATCCCACCAATTTCTGATGCCCAATTCCATTTTTGCTCAACTGGAAATACTGAAATATTTATTAAATAGACACTATTGTCGAATGGTGGAAGCCTTTGGTTGCATATTTCATTGATCTACACGTAAGATTCGAAGAGTATCAACTCTTGGTCATCCATGATGTTTTTAAAGAATCCTTCCTCTTGTATTCAGACAAAGGATTAAAGAATTATTGCATTAAGTATCATGATTTACATGATGGAAATCCAAAATCAGATAACTATCTCTTTGCCATTGATCCAAAAGTACTTACTCAGGAACCTGGGTAAGGCTTTATACGAACA
Source organism: Chiloscyllium punctatum (assembly GCF_047496795.1). Lineage (NCBI taxonomy): Eukaryota > Metazoa > Chordata > Chondrichthyes > Orectolobiformes > Hemiscylliidae > Chiloscyllium > Chiloscyllium punctatum. The sequence goes on along the minus strand of NC_092743.1, from coordinate 100,724,738 downwards.
TAAGGAAAATCTGATTAACGAAAGCCAATGTTAAATCAACATGTCAAATATTAACATTGAAAGAACAATAATATGAATAAAATATTGTATCATAAGATTTAAGTATAATAGTAAATTGCATAAATTGAATTCAAAATAAACCGTTTCACATATTTTAGGAAACTCATAGGAAGTTTTGCTCAGGGTGTGGCCTAATTGCCAAGGCAACCGTTGTCAAATTCTTTCCCATATTCACCCATTATTCTCCTTGCCTAGAACAATAAGAACAGAGGAACAAGAGGAGACTACTGAGTTTCTCCAACATTTTTTACCATTCAATAAGAGCATGTGGCCTCTTTATATCCAATTTGCTCTGTATCCCTTATCACTTGCAGTTAACAAAGATTTTGCAGTCTGAGTCTTAAGATTAACAACTGATCACGCACTGAATATCATTTTGGAACAGATTCCAAACTTCTACATCTGCACAAAGAAGTATTTTCTGATTCTGGCTCTGATTCAAGGACCTGGCTCTGATTCTTAGATTATTTCTACTATCTTATGCTCCCCAATAAGGGGAAAGGTTTTTCTTAGTTGACACTATTTGTTTCCCTCAATAACTTGAAAGCTTTGATCAAATCATCCCATAATTTTCTAAATTCCAGGGAATATAACCTTTGTTACCTTAATCTTTTCTCGCCTTGTAACAAAGGTACTTTTTACAATGTTGTGATGTCCTTGTCATCAGAGGGAATGTTGATGGAGATGATTATGTGGAATGAGCTGTCTGCAAAGGTAGAAAATGTGGAAACATTTAAGATAGAATTATGCTGCCATCTAGAAGGAACATATCCAACTGAGGGATTTTCGTTTTTGAGACTGGTAGGCATCTTTTCAAGTTTTGTACTCTCCTATACTATTTCAGATTTTTCTGTGTAAATCTAACCTTTTCTGAACTAGAATGCTATGTTCATCATTTTTGAGTCTGACAAAAGTAGATATAATGCATATTTATTTTTAAAGGCTGAGAGTTTGGTGCTGGAAAAACACAGCGGGTCAAGCAGCATTGAAGGAGCAAGAGAATCGACATTTCAGGCATAAGCCTTTCATCTTTCCTGATATAAGAAATGTCGATTCTTTTGGTCCTCAAATGCTGCCTCACTTGCTGTGTTTTTCCAGCACCACACTCTTGACTCTGATCTCCAGCATCTGCCCTTCTCACTTTCTCCATATTTATTTTTAAGTAAGCAATATGTTTCAGACTGACTTTATAAATGTGAGTTGTCTAATAAGGCGTAATAGTTGAAGCGAACTACGGGTAAGCTTAAGTCAACTTAAATTAATGGAGCATGAGGCTGTTTTGGAGTATAATTTAGACCATTTCATCTTTAACATAATCCTGCATTGAAGGCCAAAAATCCTCTTTTCTACAAATATGACTGATGCTGTGACAAAGGCTTTCCTTTCAATGTGATGAGTGCCTGAATGGAGCCAATGTAATAAAGGTCTTTATCGATTATTAGGTTGATGTATGGACTAAGGGATGGGACCATCATCCACTGTGTGTACTATGAAAGCCTTTGATTTTAATGTCTTGAGTTGAGAATGCCTGGTCTTTGACATATTCAGTGGCATAGGAGTTAGAAAGGGTATTGTTGGAAGGTTTAATAGATAGGAGTGAAGTAGCTGATTGATGTGATTTATTATGCCTGAAATGTCAATTCTCCTGCTCCTCGGATGCTGCCTAACCGGTTGTGCTTTTCCAGCATCGCACTCTTTGACTCTGATCTCCAGCATCTGCTGTCCTCACTTTCTCCCTGCATTAGGTAGGACACACCTTTATATCTTAATGATGCTTGGATGCTCTTCCACTTATATTACTAAATTTAATTAGTTTTGTTTTTGTTTGGAGTGTGACCCAATTTATGATCAACATAAAATGCAATCATGCACACCTTTCTCACTTACTTTAGATTCAGGAAAACTGGCATGGAAGAAGAGGAAATTCATGGAATGGCAAATTAAAGTGATTTTTAAAAGTTCAAAAAATACAGAGATAGTCGTGGATGTGCACATATTTGGCCTGTGCTTATCAGAATGCTGTTTAATAGATTGAATAAAAAGGTGATGGAGAAGACTTTATGAGTGTAATCCAATATCAAGTTCAAATGACAGACATAAAGCTCTCAGCTTGGCTTTTATAGTTATGGCATCTTCTCAATCTCCACAATATGATCATATACTCATTTAACTCCTTTCATGCATGCATTACCATACATGTGGTCTTTTTATATTTCTTATTTATAAGTGTCAATGCATCATAGTTTATGTATCTCATTATCTTTGATTAATATGTATAATATTGATGGACAGGAAACATAATTCATTTTCCCATCAGGGAAACTTGCTTCCAAAATATATTGCCACTGTGTTGAAGACTCGTACTGCAATCAGCTTAAGACTGCAAACTTGAAAGAGAATTTCAATTCAGGATTCAAAGTGCCCGTCAAAGTGTCTCATGACTAGCTTCACCTGGCTCACATTCAGATATACATAATATTTTAGTAACATCTTCTAGCTGCCCTGTGTAAAACCACGACACTACATTTGCCTGTTTAGTACTCAAGAAAACTAACCTTGCATACATTCCTATCTGGCAAAGGGATCCATAGCAGAAAATTAGTCCAGTCTCTAGTACTGGGCCTAAGATCTATTTCAGTTGGGCACTCTGGACCATTAAATGGGACCCTAATCAATATGGTATAAGGTGCACTTTAGCCACAGAGGAGGCCAATTTGTCAGCTGATTAACTGGCGATGCCCATCAAAATCCTAACGATTCTCTCATTTTCATTTAACTCATTTGCACAGCTAACAATCTGATATGGCATGTACACCCAGAAATGTACCCATGGCAATTGTTTAAAGCTTCAAATCACCTGGTATATAGACATCCAGATGTGTGGATTATGTATTTAACATAAATACATATACTTTACATTGCTTTGTGATAGTGGTGTATCAGCAGTGACACAGCTGATTGTGGGTCAACTGTAGTTCCAGGGATTTAAGCGCATAAATCTTGGCTGACAGGGGGAGTGCGAAACTGTTGGAGGTGCTATATTTCAGATTGGTAAAAGCAAAGTCTCTATAGTACTAAAGGACTATAGAGCTGCTCTCTTATTAGAGAGAGATGATTGGTCGTGGTTTAAGTTGAGGGTCACCACACCTCAGGTGAAGGGCGAAATTGAGAAGAAGAGACTTTCGTGGTAACCTTAGCCGATGAGGGGATGGAATCCACATGTTGCCATCATTCTACATTGCAAACCAGCTGTATGTCCAACTAAGCTAACCAGACGTTAAATCAAGTCTGTTCCCTTGGATAGATGTAAATAATTCCAAGACATTATTTTGAAGTTGAGCAGGGGAATTATCATCAGTGTCTTGGACAACATTTAACCCTCAATCAACATCATCAATTAAAAAGAACAGATTGTCTGGTGATTACCACATTACTGCTTTGCACATACTGTTTCCATATTGACTGCTACACTTCTTATACTATAATAGTAACTACCATTTAAAAGGTGTAGTTGAAATGATGTCATTGGGACATCCAGAGATTGAGACAGGTTCTTTTTAAATGCTACCTTTCATTTATACATCATTTATTTGAAAGAAATTAATGTGTATACCTAGTTACATTGCTGTTTAATACACTTACGCATTAGCAAAAATAATTTTTTTTACTTTTCAATAAATCCACATGGTATAAATAAATTATCACAGAAGGGGTCAAGACAACTTGCATCAAGAATTGGTACGACATTTGATAATCAACACAGAGAATTCAACTATTGGGATTGTAGAAGAATGAACGTTCAGCTTTGCATCTTCTGCCAAGTTATGTTGGCATTTCTCAATGCTGGCATGAGATGGTGTAATTTGTGGCTCATTAATCATCATATTAATCAAACCAAATATATTGCATCCAACCTAACCTCCCTCATGCAGCATATTGGGATTACAATATACAGCAGTCCAACATGAACATAACTAGGTGCTAATTAATCATTTTGGCAAAATACAATTGTACCAGAAGGTTTGGATACCCCTTGACCTGCGAATTCTGAAGGGGAGGTGGAAATCATCTTCCTGATGACTGACAGTAGTTGTCAATTCAGTTAGGTCTGGCACAACTTCAATTCAGTGTTCAGCAGACATGTGACCTGAATGCCAAAACTGCCTTTTAATTTGACCCTGTTTGGCTTTCTAGTTCAGGAAGTATTGTGTCGAGTTTGAGGATTGGGAAATGCAGATTAGCAAACTTTTATCTGTGGGGACCTTCTTATGCGGAGGTAAATGTTTGCAGATAGGAACCAATGTAGAATGCAGAAATGTGTTGATGGTCAGTGTGTATCACTCAATCAACAAAAAAGAGATTCACTGGCCATTTAACTCATTGTGTTTTGTGGAACCTTACTATGTTCAATTGGTGTTTTCTTACCCAGTGGTGAATACACTTCAGAAGTAATTAATTGGTTGTGAAGTACTTTTGGACATCTTGAGGGCGTGAGAAATGTAGTATAAAGGCTATGTTTTTTTCTTGCTTTCATGTGTTAAACAGAAATGATTGATTCTATCCCTGGTGTGAAGGCTGAATTTGTTTGTTTTTTCCCTAGTGCCATAATCCCTCACCTTGACAAATACAAACATGTGAAAGCACAGCATACTATTAATTTATTTGTCATGAACACCAAATAAAATTGCACTTTGTTGGTTTTTACAAAAAATAAGTCTGGTTGGTTCCATGGAAGTTTCATATGAACAAAGAGCAGGAGCTGGCCATTCAGCCTCTCAAGTCTGTTTCATTATCTCATGAGATCATGACTGATCGGATTGTAACCCTCCAGCCAAAATTACTACTCGCCCCCAATAGCTTTTCACCCCTTGCTTACCAAACATTCATCAGACTTTGCTTTAAAAATATTCAGAGTGTCTGCTTTCACCACCTTTTCAGGAAGAGAATTCCAAAGACTCTTAACTCTCTGTGAGAAAATAATGTTAAAAATCACACAACCAGGGCACACAACCACTGATGAAAGAGCGACATCCCGAAAGCTAGTGCTTCCAAATAAACCTATTGGACTATAACCAGGTGTTGTGTGATTTTTAACTTTGTCCACCCCAATTCGACACCAGCATCTTCAAGTCATGAGAAAACAATGTTAGTCTTATGTGTTTAAATTAGTGACTCTTTACTTCATTAGGTAACCCTAGTTCTAGATTCTCTCATAAGAAGAAATATCCTGTCATCAACTATCCTGGCAAGACCCCATAAAAGGTTTTTCAATTCATGATAGCCTTGTGGTAGAGTCTTTTTCATTCTACAAGGAACTGTATTGGTACAGAATATTGTCTATTCCTCATCTTAGCTCTTGTGGTCAACAAAGAAGTCAATAAATTTGGTTTCGGAGGCCTGTTATTAATTTCCCCCTTGTTGTCAGAAACGTCCATATCAGACTAGCAACTGGATACATTGGTGTTCTGTTTTTAGTCTTTGCTTAAAGCTTCCCACTGGCAACTTTGCAAATATTTGAGTATTTGGGCCTTATGTGGCCCAAAACATACAGAATACCTAACTTTGCACACACATTGGAATACATTTCAGTAGCAATGAAACACTGAGCTCAAACAAATAGACTTACATAAATTAATTGTATTAATTTCCAATGCATACAATATAGCCATTGTCAGTTGCAGCTGGAAGGTGGGGTAACCTGATTCTACTGTCAGATGTCCAGATTGTTAACCCACACTGAAAATTAAACAACCATAAGAACTCAAAGTATGTGAAATATAATGAACAAACTGCTAGATTAAGCAAAGAAAACAAACATTTACATTGTGCCTTTCACAACTTTAGAAAGTCTGAAAACACTTTACGGCCATTGGTGTGCTTTTTGAATTGTTGTCACTATTGTGATGTATGGAAGATAAAGAGCCAACAATGAAAGATCAGCACCAGGAAAACATGACTAAGCTATAAAGAATATCTTAAAGAAGGAATGAATGAGAGATGGAAAGACTTACCATCCCCAGAGAGATTTCCAAAGTATAGGTGTCTAAAACTGTGGTCACTAATAGTAGAGTGATTAAAATTGAGAGTGCACTAGGAGCCAGAATTAGATTCATACAAATATATTCAAGGGTTCTGGCTCTGGACAGTATAACAGAGGTAGGGAGCAATGAGGCCATGGAGCACTTGAAAATCAGGATAAAAATGGTAAAATCGAAATATCATTTGACTAGATTAGATTACTTACAGTGTGGAAACAGGCCCTTCGGCCCAACAAGTCCACACCGCCCCGCCGAAGCGTACCCACCCATACCCCTACACTTTACCTAATACTACGGGCAATTTAGCATGGCCAATTCACCTAACCTGCACATCTTTGGACTGTGGGAGGAAACCGGAGTAAGCCCACGCAGACACAGGGAGAATGTGCAAACTCCACACAGTCAGTCGCCTGAAGCGGGAATTGAACCCGGGTCTCCGGGGCTGTGAGGCAGCAGTGCTAACCACTGTGCCACTAGGAAGAAATATATGCCAGCAAGCAATGTGGTGATGGATGAACAGTACTTGGCATATGCAAGAACAAGGGTAGCAGAGTTTTAATTTGACATACATTTACAAAACACAGAAGACAGGAGGCCAGCCTTGCATTAGAATAGGCAAGTCTAGCGATAGGAAAGCCAAAAATGAAAGTTTCTAGGAAAATCTTAGATTGAATAGTGTAATATCCAACAGCCAAAGGAAGAGCACTGTTACAGAACATGCATGAACGTTCCTGCCAAATTTGGCAAATCTAGTCCAGTGGGATTAAAAATTGGTAGCGAAACCTGTGACAGTTCCACACAGGGACATGATCTTCTAACGTCGAGTATTGAAGGTTCTGCTAGTGTGAAGTGAAATACATGACAACAATTTTAATCTTTTACAAAATTATGTAGCTGAAGGGGAATGAACTCTATCCTCATCATACCTCTACCTCTACCACATACAAGGGTAGCAGATACATAAGAACAATTCTATTTGAAAGTACCCCTCCAAGTCACACATCATCCTGATTTGGAAATATAATTCTGTACTGTAGCTGACTCAAAATCCTGGAATTCTCTTCCAAACAGCACTGTAGGTGTACCTGCACCACATATATTGCAGTTGTTGAAGAAGGTAGTTTATCACCACCTTCTCAAAGACAACTAAGCATGCACAATTAATGCTTGCTTCCTTAGTGACTCTCATTTCCCATGAACAGAAGAAAAGTATATCATGTTGAACCTGAATTGGATAATGCCTTCTTTTAATAAAAACAATGTTTTGAGTGTATGAATTCATGCCACTCTGGAGGTTCACTGAGCTACTAAACTTTAAATTGACATTTGCTATGACTTATCATACTTTACACATATGGCTGTTTGAATAAATATTTGTATTTTCTCTTGTCAAGCTCTATCATGCCTCAAAGGGAATTGACCTGCATATTTCTTTCCCTCTATTTGCCTGTCAGTAAATAATAGGCCAGGTCTTGTTAAGTGAGGCTGCCACTACTCTCAAAGCTGAGGGGCACAATTGTGTATTAATACATTGCATTTATTGATAGCAAGGCTCAATATTTAACTAGACAGATAATGCAAACACACAATCACTTTAATGCAGCATCTGCTAAATATAATAAGGTTCCATAATGCATTTTTAACTTTCCTTAATTGCCTCAGTCATTTCATTATTATAAATATTAGGCATTTGAAACAAGGAACAGTAATTTTTTACACTCGGCGACAGTCTTCCAGCATGGGTGCAGGCATGCTAATCTAATTATAAAAGTGGTGAAGCATAACGGCTGCATTTTCTCATACTTAGCATTCACAAGTCAAGTCCCAACAGATGTGCTGTGAAATTAATTTCCTCTGGTGTAACCAGAAACTCTCTGTTATGCAATTTCCATTTCACAGATGATAACCTATTATCACTTTATTCAAGGAAAATGTGTTAATAGCCACAAGGAAGATTGAATTATTCATAAATGCTCATTTCTATTCCACACCTTACCCCACTCTTTTCATGCATTGGGAGAGGGCTAATGTAAACATGACCAGATCCTTGTAAATTAGCTTGTAGAGGAGGCAGTTAGCATACTGCCTGGGGACTGATCCTGGATTGTGCTAATGGCTGATAGCTGTAAAATACATAGACACACACACACACACACACACACAGAGTCACACACACGCGCGCGCGCACACACACACACTTCATCTATCTGTCCAATACACATGAATATGTACGTCTTTACTTGTATCACAACCCCCGACCTTTCACATTACAAATGCAGCAGGTCAATATGAGCCGGCAATGTGATCTAACTAAAGTGCAATTAAGAATTATAGATGTTTATACAAGTTTTTTTGTCAAAGACTAACATGAACTACATGAACAGCTGATGACAGTTATATGATGTGTGGGAATTTGGGACCAATTTTGCCCCACTTGAAACTTAAGAGTTTGTGTTCCATGACTGACACAAGGAACGGTGCCACAAAAAAAAATTATTACATATTGTACTTGCTAAGCTATAATACATTCACAATTATTTTAATAAGTCCTGGTGGTTTACTAAGTACCATTATAAAAAGAGCATGATAAATGTGGGTTTACATGGTGCTTTTTCTATACATGGTTAAATCTAAATTAATAAGTGCAGATATATACAATGGAAAAGTGTGAGGCCACAACAAGCAGATAACTGTAAACATTACTGGAGCTACAAGCTCTGGAAAACTAATGACCAACAAATGGAAAAATGTCACCTTACATATTGACTCAAAAAAGCATGGACAAATGGTCCAATGATTTGAGACCTTGCACCTTCCACATTTAGTTCTACTCTTATCCAGATGAATTGTAAATAAAACATGCCACGTTCTGGATAGTTACCTCAATTATAAAATAGAATTCTTGACAGAGATGATATGGGGGCCAAACAATATCTGAATACAGGAATATTCCATTTGGTCCAGAAATCCCATCTAAAATATCAAATGTATTCATGTCCCAGAATTTCATTATGCAGGTTTTAACTGGTTGTTCTCAATTTGTTGTAGAACTATATGATGTAACATGGTAACTCCTACCGCCAACTGGAAGGGAGTCACAAATAGCTATTTGTGCACACTGCCATGAACACTGCCTGTGCAACTGCTCCTGCCTTTGTTTTCTGCAGTTTGAATCTTATTTAAAATATTCAGTTATGCTATATCAGGCTTAAACTATGCACCTAATATGAGCATCACTGATTTTAAATCCTTGCTGTGGGTCCTACTGATCAACCTAGAGAGACAATGAAATGGAAATTAAAGCCCCCTGCAGCCCCACTTAGGCCAGATCCAGTGTTGCTTTCTGGTCAATATGATAGTTCTTCTTGTCTCTTAAATGACTCCAATGTAGTCCAGGTATATTTTACCAATAACTTTCTACATACAGACTAACACTACTTACAGTCATTGATCTACACCAGCTCAGAGTCTCTCCTCCATAACATCTCTCTCCAGCATTCTTGCCTTGTCATGTGATGTTATGTCAGCATTACATAATCTCCTCTTAAACTCATGCAGTTTAACCATTAATCCAAAGATCTAAAAATGGCTAACTTGAATTGTGTCAGTGTGCGTCAAGCCAACCTGTTTGTCTTAATGCTGATATCTTACGTTCTGACACAAAGAGTAGAAACTTAGAGGAGTCTGAGCTATGTGGACCATGGTAAGATGTTCCACAGAATTAGCTGACAAGCACAGTAAGGCTCATCTTGACATCAAGAGTAACTTGCATCATTTATGATGCTTTTCCAAACTGATGTGGACGGATCTGGCTATACTCACATCCCGGGAATGACTCAAAGAAAGATTCTTGCTTGACAGAGGCGATTCCCCAGCTGATGGTGATTATTGATTATTAAACACCTTGTTAACGAACACAATTCACTTTCTTCATGTTCAGCCTCCCTTCTTACCAAACTTGCCATTCAAGCTGAACGTTGGGAAACCTCGACAAGGAACCCAGAATGTGCCCCAGGCAAATCCAGCTTAAAGCTCGGTCAGAGCGAGCAGCATGTTGGAAACTGGGCACTAACATCTGACGGCATGTGCCATCAGCACCGATCACATGCACGATATGTCAATGGACATTGGTATCCAACATGTGCTAGCATCTAAAAGCATTCATAGTCCAGCTAAGATCCATTTGCAGTTTGTTTCTGCACAGGCAACTATCGTTATAATACTGAAGCAAGAACACTGTGCACTCAGGAATATGCACCCAGCTCATGGAATGGACTGGGCTGCACCTCCACCCTCTTCCCTTGCTGTCACAGTGCCCACTCACTCTGAGCGTACCTGAATGCTCACAGCATCCCTGCCTTACATTGCCTTGCCTTGCTTTTTTGCACTTTGGCCTCTCAGGTAGAGAGGTACCTCAGTAACTGGTATTTTACTACTGTCCTGACATGCAGTTTATGCAGGTGCTAAGACCAGAAGTTTATTCTAGTTGTCAGCAAGCCTCTATCAAGTTGAGGCAGATTCTAATTTTTTTGTAACTAATAATTAAAAATGTTCAAAGGAATTGGAAACAATATGTCATATTGTTAAAGTGCCTTGTTTCTTTTTCTCCTGCTTGCAACAGTGTCCAGGATACTATGCTTCAATTCGGAGACACACTCCTGGAAGGTTGGCAAACATTCCAAACTTACATCCTCTGCCACCGAAAAGGACAGGGCCACACATACATGTGGATACCAACACCATCCAGATTTGGAAATATATTACCATTCCTTCATTCCCACTGGTCCAAAATCCTGGAACTCCCTCCTTAAAAAACACTAAGTGTACTTATTCATGTAGTTTATGAAGGTGGTTAATCATAATTTCACCATACAAGTGACTAAGCTTGATTTTACCAAGCACCGTGGTCTCCACTCATGCTGAGCTAAAAAAAAAAGCTATGTTCCTGACAGCATCCCAATGGCTGCCTCTAACTGGTCTGAATGAAGTGCAATGTATACCCTCAAGCATGGTGTGGGCCTCCTCTATACAGAGGGAATGGGACGAGGCCCTAGAGTGACCATTAATTGGCTATGTAATGGCTCCAATAGCCTGAGTGGGATGGGTTTAAGGCTATTCCTGATGAAGGGCTTTTGCCCGAAGTGTCGATTTTCCTGATCCTCGGATGTTGCCTGACCTGCTGTGCTTTTCCAGCACCACACTCTTAACTCTACTCTCCAGCATCTGCAGTCCTCACTTTCGCCTGCTTAAGGTTACTTCCTCTTGCTCCTTGTAAAATGTTTTCAGGTTGGAGTGGGCCCACACCCACTCAACACCTGTCTTCAAATCTACCCATATGTGATCATTAAGTCCATTCCATTGCCTGCGGCTTAAATAAACAATGGGCCAATTTTTGTAGATCATTAATAATTGTTGCAATCTAAAGGTCACAATACAACAAATCACCCAAGAATACTTTGGCAGTACCTTCAAAACTTGGAATATTTATGAAGTAGAAGGACAAAGGGAGTTAGGGGGCTTGGTAAGAGGCGCACCAGCAAGTTCTTCTCTAAATCACACATCATCCTGACTTGAAAGTGTACCATTCCTTTTTTGTTGCTGGATGTATTTGTGACACACACAGCAGCAGTTCAAAAAGGTAGCTAAACATCACTTTCTCAAAGGCAATGAGGAATGGCTATAAATGCTGACCTTTCCAGTAATGATCCCATTCCTTGACTGGAAGAGAGAAAAACATAGTTTTCTTTTTTGCAAAGAAGAACTCAAAATAATTCATTTTCCAAAGCATATGTTATACAGCGGCTTTGCAAAAGCTTTTCACTTCTTCTATAATTTTAGTTGTAAAATGTAACATGCTGTCTTGTGCAAGATGGAATTCAAGCCGGGAGATGTTACTTGCTGACTGGAGAACCAGTCAGAGGCCCATATCAGTCCATTTGGTTAGACCTGCCATATTAACAAAATAGATGATAAGAGTTGAGGAGAGAATGACTGACCTTGACCTATTTGACTGTGTGTGACATCAAGGAGCGCTAGTAATATTTGGAATCAATGGGGATTGTGGAAAACTCTCTGCTGGTTGGAGTCATACCTAGGACATAAGAAGATGGCTATAGTTGTTGGAGGTCAGTCATCTCAGTTCCAGGACATCTTTGTTGGACTTCCTCAGGGCAGTGTCCTCATTCCAAACATCTTCAGCAATTTCGTTCATGACCTTCCTCCCATCACAACGTCAGAAGTGAAAATTTCTACTGATGATTGCACAATGTTAAAAACCATTCGTGACTCCTTAGATACGTGTTCAAATGTAGTAAGTCCTGGAGAACATCCAGATTTAGGCTGACAAGTGGCAAGTAACATTCATGCCTGACAATGCCACACAATGACCATCTACAACAAGACAGAATCCAACCATTGCCCATTGATATTCAATGACATTACCCTCATTTTACAACCAATGGCATTATCCTCTATTATCAATATCCTGGGGGTTACAATTAACCAAAAGTTGAATGAGACTAGTTTTCTGGATAAATACAGTGACTACAAGAGCAGGTCAGAGGTTAGCATTCTGTAGCAGGCAAATTATCCCTGACTCTCCAAAGCCCATCCACCATTTACAAGGCAGAAGTCAAGAGTGTGATGGAATGCTCCCCACTTGGCTGTAGCTTGGGTGTAGCTCCAACAACCCTCAAGAAGCTTGACACCATCCAGGACAAAGCAGCCTGCTTGATTGTCCACATCTACAAACAATCACTCCCTCCAACAACGATGGTCAGTAACAGTAATGGATACCATCTACATGATGCACCACAGAAATTCTTCGAGGTGCTCTAGAAAGCTCCTTTCAAACACGTGACCACTACCATCAAAAGGACAAGGGCAACAGATACATAGGGAACCCATCACCTGTAAGTTACCCTCTAAGCCATCTACCATTCTGGCTTGGAAATATCACTGTTTCTTTAGTGTTGCTGGGTCAAAATCCCGGAACTCCGTCCCTATGGCATTGTGGTTCTAGATACACCAAATGGGATGTAGTGGTTCAAGAAGAGGTTTGTAAGTGAGCCGTTTAGATAAATAAGTGCCCCTTTAAGAACCTCCACTGGCATCAGGGCAGCATGTCCATCCTAATTCCTTTCAAGCCTTTGATAAAGTTCCACAAGGCAGGCTGTTGGAGAAAATGCAGAGGCATGGGATTGAGGGTGATTTAGCAGTTTGGATTAGAAATTGGCTTTCTGAAAGAAGGCAGCAAGTGGTGATTGATGGAAAATATTCAGCCTGGAGACCGGTTACTAGTGGTGTGCCACAAGGATCTGTTTTGGGACCACTGCTGTTTGTCATGTTTATAAATGACTTAGATGCAGGCATAGGTGGATGGATTAGTAAATTTGCAGATGACACTAAAGTCGCTGGAGTAGTGGAAGTTGGTAGAGTAGTGGACAGTTTGGAAGAATGTTACAGGTTGTAGGGGACTTGGATAAACTGCAGAATTGAGCTGAGAGGTGGCAAATGGAGTTCAATGCAGCTAAATGTGAGGTGATGCACTTTGGGAAGAAAAACAAGGCAGCAGAGTACTTGGTAGTGGATTTGCAGATGGATCTTGGAGTCCATGTACATAGATCCTTGAAAGTTGTCACCCAGGTTGATAGTACTGTTAAGAAGGCATATGGTGTGTTAGGTTTCATTGGTAGAGGGATTGAGTTCTGGAGCTGCAATATCATGCTACAAATATACAAAACGCTAGTGCAGCCACACTTGGAATATTGTGTACAGTCTGGTTGCCATATTTAGTGAAGGATGTGGAAGCATTGGAAAAGGTGCAGAGGAGATTTACCAGGATGTTGCCTGGCCTGGAGGGAACGTCTTATGAGGAAAGGCTGAGAGACTTGGGTCTGTTCTCATTGGAAAGAAGAAGGCTAAGAGGGGAATTGATAGAGACAGACAAGATGATCAGAGGATTAGATAGGGCAGAGAGTGAAAGTCTCTTTCCTCGGTTGATAACGTTAACATAACTACAAACTGAGGGGTGATAGATTTAAGACAGGTGTCAGAGGCAGGTTCTTTACTCGGAGAGTGGTAAGGGCGTGGAATGCCCTACCTGCCATTGTAGTTAAGTCAGCCACATTAGGGAGATTTAAACAATCCTTGGATAAGCACATGGATGATGAATGGATAGTGTAGGGGGATGAGCTGGGAATAGTTCACAAAGCGGCACAACATCAAGGGCCAAAGGGCCTGTTCTGCACTGTATTGTTCTATGTTCTATGTTGTAAGACAGTCTGTTAAATTTTGCTTACTTTATACCTTACTTCTCTTCAACACAATCTGTGTCTACTCCAGTAGCTGAGGCCTCTTATACCATTTAATGCATTTGGTTTTGCAAAGCCTGTGAAAAGGATTCTCTTTCAGAAGAGATTTAGTTATGGCAAGTCATTCGTTATCACTCAGAAACTGACATCTTCACCACGTCCTTGATCCATTGACACCCATATTGATCTGCTCGGGAATGCTAAGTATCAGAATGTGTAGGATTTGCCATGGGACTTCTTGCAGAGTGAAATTGACTAACACATGGTGCATTGTGTACTGTGTGCAGCAATGAGATTTGAAATTAAAAGTATGGAGAAGAAATAGATAAGCAGCAGAAACATTCATTGTGCTTGCGTTTGACTTGCTTGATCTGTTTCTGATTGTACCCAACAGGATACAGCTATGATGAATTGTCCTGCAGTAGCACCTCGTTTCAGATACAAAGTCAATATTCTTCCAATGACAAAGGTGTCATGGTATTTGGGCAGATGATCTAACTTAGCATCTGAACTTGGGAAACTGTTTATTTACTGACTGATTGGTGCTGTGCTGCACAATTGGATGTCTATTACATTGCACACAGCATTTATTTGCTGTCTGCAATCAGGAATTAATGTCCTCAGAACACTATTAAAATATTGCTTTTATAAATGCTTTGATTTTGTTTCATATAAAAAAATTGTTACCCTGTTGTCATCTGTGTGCATTTGCTCAAGCAGCAAATAAGGACTCAGTACGTCTGTCTCTTTAGCAGTTTGCATTCTATCTGTACTGAGATCTGTACACATTTAATGTCTTATTTAATGTCGATATCATGAAACTTTGATAAAGTAAGCATAGAGAAGATGCTCCCACCTTTGGGGGTGGTGGTGGGGTGAGAAACCAAAACTAAGGCTCACAATTATATGAGTGTCATTATAAATTGCTGTGGAGAATTCAGCATTAATATCTTCACCCAGAGAGTAGTGAGCATATGGAGCCTGCTACCACAAGGCAATACCACTTAAGGAGGTCTAAGATATACTCATGTGGCAGAAAGAGTATGTTGGTAGGGTGAGATGAAGAGGAATGGGAGAAGGGTCGAACTGAGCATAAACATCAGTATAGATCAGTTGGTCCAACTGATCAGTTCCCGTGCTGTAAATTCTAAGTAGTTCTATATGAACACTAGCAGGAATGGGCTCAAATTTTTAAATGCATTAGCTGTTAAACTAAAACTTATAAAAGTGTAATCATTGACTAGCCTTGGTGTTCAGCTGTAAGAAGAAATAAGTTCTAATTAGCTAAACATGAGGCCTCATTCTGCATTGGCACTTAATAGTTTGCTGTTTGTCTAATGATTGCCTATTGTTTATTCAAAGTTTTTCTCTCACCCTCCAGCTTTACCTTGATGCATTGTCTCTTGTCAGTGTATGTTTCCACAGCTGTTTGTATTGGACATCCATCTTGTGTGAGTGTTGACCCTGATATTTCTCCTCTCTGATTGAGAAGGGTGTGGCTTCAGCTCCGTCAAGAGGCCTGAGTGCAAAATCTAAATTAATATAGAAAGTAGGAGCAGGAGTCAGCCATTTGGCACTTCGAGCCTGCTTCACCATGCAAATTTTTCAGAGCTGATTCTCTATCTCAAAGTCATATTCCCACTTTTGCACCATATCACTTGAAGCCTTTAATCTGTAAAAATGTATTGATGTTTTTCTTGAACATATTCAGTGACCCTGCCTCCACCCTGCTATCACAGCCTCCTGTGATAGCGTTTTCCACAGGCTGCTCTACCTCGGAGTGAAGAAATGTTTCCTCATTCCTGTCTTAACTGGCCTGCTCCATTTCCTGATATTGTAACTCCTGGTTCAAGGCATCCCCAACCAGCAGAAACATCCATCCTGCATCTAGACTGGCAAGCCTTGTTAGAATTTTATATGTTTCAATCAGATCCCCTCTCATTATCCTAAACTCTAGTGAATACAGGCCTGTCAAATCAATCTCTCCTCATAGGACAATTCCAACCATCTCCAGTATCAGCCCACTGAACACCTGCTGCACTCCTTCTACAGCAAGTATATTCCCTCTTAGGTAAGGAGACAAAAACTGCACACAACAGTCTAGATGTGGACTCACCAAGGTTCTGTCTAACTGTAGATTCCTGAAGAAGGGCTTATGCCCGAAACGTCGATTCTCCTGTTTCTCAGATGCTGCCAGGCCTGCTACGCTTTTCCAGCACCACACTTTTCAACTCTGGTCTCCAGCATCTGCAGTCCTCACTTTCTCCTCTCTGTCTAACTGTAATAAATCATGTGTATGTGTGGACTCAAATTGTTCTGCAGTGAAGGCCAATATACCATTTGCTTTTCTACCTGCTTGCTATTTCTGCTTATTTACTTTCATTGACTTGTATGCACAAATACCCAAATGTATCCACCTACATTTCCCAATATGTTATTTAAATAATACCCCTGCCTTTCTGTTTTGTTTTACACTAAGGTGTACAACTTCATGTTTATCCATCTAAAATAAAACCCTTGCAATCATCTTTCATATTGCTAGCTAGCTTACATTCATAATTAATCTTCTTCCCCCTATTGCTTTTTTAGTTATCATCTGCAGATTTTTAAAAACTTCCTAATCCTCTGACATTGTTTTTATGCTATCCCTGACTTCCATTGTCAGTGTTGGTTGCCTCATCCTCCCCTGAGTGCGTTTTTTCTTCCTTGAGATGGATTTCTGTTGTGTCTTTTCAATTACCCCCAGAAGCTCCTGCCATTGCTGCTCTACCATCATCCCTGCTGGACTCCTCTTCCAATCAACTCTGGCCAGCTTGTCCCTCATATCTTTGTAGCTCCCATTACTTAATTGTAATGCTGTTACATCCGATTCCAGATTCTCTCTTTCAAGGTGTGGGGTAAATTTTATTGTATTATGGTCACTGCTCCCTAGGAATTCCCTCACCTTAAGGTCCCTGATCCAGTCTGCCTCATTATGTGTCCTGGTGAAGGCTGCTACCTGAAACGTCAACTTGCCTGCTATTCGGGTGCTGTTTAACCTGCTGTGCTTTTTCCAGTGTTACATTTGATGAACTGACTCTCCAGCATCTGCAGTCCTCACTATCCCCTCACTATACGTCAGCAAATCCAGAAATGCCCTCCTACTGCGCTATACCTCAAGCTACACAAGATAGACTTCATTTGGATGAGATATTGAACAGAATTTTGTAGATGGCCATAAAACATTGCAAAATATAATATCAAAGAAGAGCTAAGAGAGATTAGTGCTACTTGCCTCGTCTTTAACTCAAAATCATTGGGTTTTTTTTAAGCGTTGGCAGACTCAATGGTGTTGCTGTTCTCTTTGAATTCTCACACGTCTTTCACTCCACTGTTGGTGGCTCTACCATCAGCTGCCTCAGTTTTAAGGCTTGGAATTTTCTCTCTAAACATTTGCCTCTCTACAGCTGCCTCCTCCTTTCAGATACTCCTTTCATGTTATCTCTAATCAGACGTTGGTTACTTATCTGAATATCTTCTTGAGTAGCTTGGTGTCAAAGCTTGTCTAGAACTGATTGTTTGAAGAATCTTGAGCTTTTTTAAACTGCATTAAATTTGCTATATAAGCGTGAGTTGCTGCAGATGTATTTAGTTTTGAGGGAACACTGCCAATTTTGCTGTCACAAGATATATTTTGTAGTCATTAACTAGGCACAGACTGGATTGGAGGAAGGATTTGGTGGTTAGGTTTGCTCAATGAGGCATTAAGATCAGTCTGGAGCACATTACTGGTCTGGTACTGCACCTGCACATTTTGTCAATCATTAATGAGAAATAATTATGCAGACAAGGTGTTAATAAACTGCTTCACAGACCAGATCTATTGTGGACAAAAACGTCTGGATCCAAAATCCCAGTAATCAGTCAGTAGACACAATGGTGCCCATTTTAATAGCACATTTTAATGAAGAAGGAAGGAGAAATTGCATCTTTCACAATCTCAGCCTTTCCTAAAACATTTAAGACAATAAACTACATGAGTAGTTACTGCTGGAATACGATGACTAATTTGTACAATGCAAGCTCCCACAAACAGCAACGTGCTAATGATGAGATTGTCTTTCTTTTAGGTCATGTATGAGGAATAATTATTGGCCAGGATATCATAACAAACTGCTGTTAGAACCAACATCAGATGTTCTGGGCAAATCAATATAAACATCACTGGAAAAACCATATGCTCTTTGTCATTTGTGGGATGTAGGCATTGCTGGCTGGGCCAGCATTTCTTGCCCATCCATAATTGCCCTTGAGATGGTGGTGGTGAGCTGCCTTCTTGAACTGCTGAAGTCTTTGGGACACCCTGCAATGCTGTTTGGAAATGAGTTCCATGGTTTTGACTCTGTGACAGTGAAGGAACGATGATATAGTTTCAAGTCAGGATGATGTGTGGTTTGGAGGAAAACTTGCAAGTGACCTTTCTATGCATCTGTTGGACCTATCCTTCTGTGTGGCAAAATCCTTTGAAAAGACTATGTTTTTATTTTTCTGTATTTTTAAATTGTGGGCTGAAATGGGAAAAGGACTGTCTTTCTTCAGACTTGAGGCAGAGGAAAATCAAAAAGCAACACCACAAAAGCAAGAATCTTCCTTCACTAATTTTTAGTGTTTAGTTAAAGTGAGCTATGTTTTGTTTACTTGTTCTACAATATAATGCAATGTGCCCCTTCAAATAAAATTGCTAGTAAAGAAATCTGTAAATTGCTGATCCTTTTTAAAATTATTTTAGTGCAGAAAAAAAATGACAGCTCCTTTCTTTTCAGATCTCTAATGGCTTCACACCCCGAAGATGTTCAGACACCTGGAAGCCAATCACATAGCTGTTGGCAGGCAGAAGGCCTTTGTCGCTGATAACTGATCACCAATTATCTACTTGTAGCTGGCTGACGCTCCCTTCATACACCTACCCTGGCTCCAGCTCTTCTATATTAACTTTCCTTACTAGTTCAACAAACAGCAGTGTAAACAGCACTTACAATGCTTATCATTTAACTTGCTTTTAAAAGAAAGTGCAGCAATTCTTTGCACAGCCTTTAGTTTTTAAAACGCTCCTTTTCCAATTTCACCTCAGGGTCAAAAATACAGAAAATAAAAAGATAGTCATTACAAATGATAATGCAGCTGTGTTGTTTACATAGACAAATTGGTTTTGTTCAGTCAAATCTGGGAAGAACAGTTAGCACACTTGAATGAATTGTTTAATTGGTTATGAAGAGACAACTTGGTGAGAAATTCTGCTAAAAGTGAATTTGCCAAAGTTGCATATTTAGATCACACTGAGGGACAAGATAAAGCAGACAAGATATTGAAGCAAAAATAAGGGCTATCTTGGATTTCCTGTGCCTAAAGCAAAATATGAATTTCTGCAATATATTGGCACGAATGGATTCTTTCTGAATTTCAGCATTATAGAGGCTCCTTTGACAAGCTTGTTAAAGAATAGTAAGAAATTTGAATGGCTAAGGAGCTCTGATGAGATTAAGAAACAAAATATACCAGGAATTTCTATAAACACAAGAAAGAAGCTGAATTTTTGCAAACCTATTGTCTGTTGCCAACTGTGTACTGTCTTTACCTGTTACTCCTTCTGTTTTGCTACTGTTGTATGGTCTGTCTGCACCCATCCAGCCAGTCATTAGCTATCCACTGCCTTATTTAATTTCTTCTGTGTGCAGTAAACACATTGGGAGTGAAATTGGTCCATATTAGCAGTGATTTGGCATCATGTTTTACACTATGCCTGATTGCCTTTTCTATTGACCTTAATGTTAGCATATAGCCTGAGGTAGGCTTATGGCTTCCCTTAACCACAGGAAGACTGCTTTGACGCATTTTAAATGGGAAATTTCATTTTACTATGAAGTGAAGAAAGTTTTTTGAGGTTCCTGATCCTATTCCTGATTGCAGCAAGTCCTGGAAATATTTTCCATTTCCACCTCAACACCTCCATTTCTTCATAACAAAATGCTATCCCCGATCTGTGTACATTCAAATGATTAAATTCATTGTTTTTAAATGTTGTATACAGAAAAATGAACAATGGCCCCAGCGAATATCTAAAATAGTTGTGAGAACCTATCGTTTAATTAAAAAAGGATCAGAAATTTACAGATTTCTTCACTAGCAATTTTCTTTTAAAAGGCACATTGCATTATGTTATAGAACAAGTAAACAGAATGTAGCTCACTTTTACTAAGCACTAAAAATTAATGAAGGAAGATTCTTGTTTCTGTGGTGTTTTTTTGTACACAGAATGGTATGCTGAAGTAAGTTATCTTTAAAAGAATTGTGTCATCTGGATATATTTGTAACCAATATGATCATTTGATGCATTTCTTTATTACATCAGGTGTGACTATTCTGAGGGGCAAACGCAATATTATTTAGATTGTTACTTCCAAGTCAAACCAGCTCTTCAGTGGTTTGAGATTAATCAGTGCTATTTGTTGTATTTGTGTTATTCTAAATAAGTTTTGAAATCTTTTGTTTCCTTGTTTAAATATAGCACATGTCAGCAAAATATTACCAGATAAGAACATAATTGTGTTGCAAACACTCTTTAGTTTCAATGTCTTTAAGAAGAGAAATTGCCAAAATATTGTTACTAGAAACTACTTAAAAACAAAGATCGATTTCAAATCTGAGTTTAAAACCAGTCAGGAGAGGTCAAGTGAAGATTTCCCCATCTTCCAGAATGTATATCAATGGCTGCAAAGCACCTTATGAATATTCTGAGGTTGTGAAAGGCCCCAAATAAGTGTAAATCTTTTATCTTTTCTAAGAGAAACAAATCTGTCTTCCTTCCATTCTTTGTCTTATCAACCATTGACATGATTTACTGGGTGAGCAAAGAACTGGGAATGCAACAGAATGAAGGAGCAACATTAAAAGATTCTTTAACAATTTTCACTGATTAAATTTTGTTTCAAGTGTTCTTGACCAGAAAAAGATCTCAAACCTGAGCATTCATGAGTGTTGAATGAAACGGTTTCTCTAAGCCATCTCAAATTCTTGTTCTCAACATTTACACACAGTAGTATTCTACTGGTGGCTGATCAATTTTCCAGTTGCTTTTTATAATTACACAGAGTGATAGCAGGACTGCATGTAATTTTGTACATAGGCAACATAGTGTCTTAATACCAAAAGTCCTTGAACCAATTTGATCACTTTGGGTATGTATATGTTGGAAGCAACCCATAAATAGGACATGGAAGTAAAAGTCATGAAGTTGTCTAATGTTAATGTTGTTGATGCATTGCCACAGTTTGTGAAATTACTCAACTGTAAAGGGAGGATGCTTTTGGAGACTTGGAAAATCACATTGAAGGAGTGATCATAAGAAGTGGGAGTTATGTTGAAGCCAAGACATTTGAACTGTAATTGTATTAATATTTTATGATTGATGCTTACAGAAGTCATTTCTAGTTTACTTCCTTCATGTTGATGTCTAACGTTATTAAAGTTTCAATTTGCTCAAGAACTTTATAAATGCCCCTTCTGAGGCCATGTGTCGATTAATACCAATTCTGATGAAAGTTTATTGACCTGACATGTTAAGCTGTATTCTCCACTAAAAAAGGGCTCCATGGATCTCAGTGTAAAGACTATTTCTGCTAACAGGCTCACTTTTTGGATGATCCCCCTTTAATTAGTATGAAGTAGATCTCCAGGAGGACATCCCACCTTACAGAGTTGAAAGTCTTTTGCCCAAAACATCGATTTTCCTGCTCCTCGGATGCTGCCTGACCTGTTATACTTCTCCAGCACAACACTAATCTTGACTCTAGTCTCTAGCATCTGCAGTTCCCACTTCTGCCTGCACATTAACAGAGTCAGCAGGAACGCTGGTTTTCTAAAAAAATGATTCATGGGTTATGGCCTTCACTGGCTGGATCAACATTAATTAGCCATCCCTAATTGCCTTGGAAAGGTGGTCGACACTGAACCAACAGCAATATATTTCCAAGTCAGGATGGTGAGTGACTTGAAGGGGAACCTACAGGTGGTGGTGTTGCCATGTGTCTGCTCCCTTGTTCTTCAAGATGAAAGTGGTCATGGGTTTGGAAGGTGCTGTATGAGCTTCCTTGGTGAATTTCTGTAGTGCAGTTTGGAGATGTTACTGCTTCACTGATGGTTGGTGGTGGCAGGATTGAATGTTTATGGATGTGGCATCAGTCAAGTGGGTTGCTATGTCCTGGGTGGTGTCAATCTTCGTGAATATTGTCGGAGCTGTACCCATCCAGGCAAGTGGGGAGTATTCCATCACACTCCTTTTGTGCTTCATAGGCATGTGGACAGGAATTGGGGAGTCAGAAGGTGAGTTACTCACTGCCAAATTCATAGCCACTGACCTGCTCTTGTAGCCACAGTATTTGAATGGCTAGTTCAGTTCAGCTTTTGGTCATTGGTAATCTTCCAGGATGTTGATAGTCAGGATTCAGTGATGGTAGTGCTATTGGCTGTCAAGCGATGATGATTAGTTTCTCGTTTGTTTGAGATGTTTATTGCCTGGCACTTGTGATTTGCAATTTTTATTTCCCACTTTTCATTCCAAGCGGAGCTATTGTCTAGGTCTTGCTGCATTTGCACGTGGACTGCTTCAGTCTCTGAGGAGGCATGAATGGTGCTGAACAATCATCAGTGAACATCTTACTTCTGACCTTATGATGGAGCGGAGGTCATCGATGAAGAAGTTGAAGATTTTTGGGCCAAGAACACTACCCTGAAGAGCTCTTGCAACTTGGAGCTGAAATGACTGAACTCCAACAGTAACAACTATCTTCCTATGTGCCAGGTATGACTCCAATCAGCGGAGAGTACTCCCCCCCCCCCCCCGATTTAGTCTAATTTTGTTAGGCCTCTTGATGTCACACTTGGTCAACTGCAGCCTTGATGTCAAGGGTAGTCACTCTCACCATCCCTTTTCTGGAATTCAGCTTCCTTCTCCATGTTTTAACCAAGATAATAATGCGTTTAGGGGCTAAGTGGCTCTGGAGGTACACAACCCATGTTTGCTATTCCATTGGTCCCATGCAAGTGGATGTCAAGAGCCCAAACTGTGGACAACTGATTTCAATTGGCTCCAGTGGGCCGAATGGGAGACATGCTCCCTTTAACTGACCATCATTCCACCGGGATAAACCTGTCAGGCTTGCAGTTTGAGTACTGATCTCTCCCTAGCCTGTAAAGCAGAGCTGTTGTGGGATTAGACCCTCAATTCAACATTTGTTTCCCATTTAAGCATTTCAATTTAGCCATTGAGAGGGGATGGCCCATCTGATGCCTCCTCTACCATTTGTACAATTGCAGTGTAACTGGGTGGCCAGGCAGATTGCTAGCCGGTGCCCATTTTTAGAAGTTAACCTATCACTCTGCCCTCCCACCCACAAGTTGGGCTACGTCTGATGGGCTTTATGATCTTATGAACTGGAACATCAAGTGAGAGAACAGATATTATGGCATAAGGGATGGCATCCTGTCTCTGATCCAGAAGCTCTGGGTCTATGTCTGACCCCAAGACTTGGGAGTCAAGGAAGGTGCATTCATAACATCCTCAGATAGGCTGAATACCAATCTGCAAATCTTTCCAACCGTCCAAAGGCAGGCTGTAAGAATGGGAGAGATTCCTGGTCAACCACATGTTAAAAAGGAAATTGGAGCCATCACTATCTAGAGCTTCAGAGTACAGCTTTCATGTCAAAGTGCACACTGCCACAGCAATTCAAATTCTTTGAGTGAACTTTAATGCTCCATCACCACAGAATCAGAGGAAATTAGCAGGTACCTTGTATGCAAGGCCAATTGTTCACAAATTGTATTCATTGATATGTTGGGCAAAACAACAACCTGTGACATAATTTTACTGAATGATGCTCCTTTTTGTTGTTTCCTTCTATATGGCTGCAATGTTATTCTTTGGTGGGACTCTATGGGGCAGCACTGTTGAAATGGATTAGATTCAGCAACTTAATACTGAGACTCTTGTATTTCTATGAGTGTTAAATATGGTGTTAAGAAAACAAGGTTGATTACTATGATCTAAGAAAAGCATATTTCAAGATGACTTTCACTCATTTACGTTTGTTAATCTGTGGAATACACTGGCATTTACTGCAATGAATGTAGATTCAGTTGAAGCTTTAATAAAGGAAGTACAGATTTCTAGTTTAGAAGCATTAAGACTTGTTGGCAATGTAGTAAGAAGATGAAAATTCTCTTTTTGGTTTCTGAATGACCACTTCAATAATCTGGTTGTGAGGTTGAACTGAAAGCCGTTTGTTCATTCATGAATTGCATGTAACCATTTTATATCATATTGTGAAGTGTTCATTAATTATATCAGACTTTTAGGCTCCGATTCTAAGTGGGTGAGAAAGGATGCTATATAAATGCAAGTTTTTCTTTCTTCAGGAGATTGTATAACTTTACATTTCTTTGAGATTGCTCAGATTTCTGACAGAAACCAGACTAAACTCAAGTCTTACCATTCAACCTTTTAATGTTGTTGGTATTTTTTCTGCTCTGATTCAGTACACAAATATCTGAGCAAGGAGCCCAGCAATCACTTCACTAGCTTCCAGCAGGGTACTAGGATACACCTGATTGGGTGCTAGGGATTTATCCACCTTTATGCATTTTAAGATATCCAGCACCACCTCCTCTACAATATGGACATTTTGCACGACTTAGAAAGTGAGGAGTGCAGGTGCTGGAGATCAGAGTCGAGAGTGTGGTGCTGGAAAAGCACAGCAGGTCAGGCAGCATCCGAGGAGCAGGAGAATCAACATTTTGGGCATAAGCCCTTCTTCAGGAAGTTTTCAAGATGTCACCATTTATTTCCCCACATTCTAAATCTTCCATGACCTTCTCCACACTAAACACTGATTCAAAATACTCATTTAGTATCTCTCCCATCTCCTGCCATTCCACATTCTTGCTAATCTTTGAGGGGCCATATTCTCTCGCTCGTTACCCTTTTGTCCTTAATGTATTTATAACATCCCTTTAGATTCTCCTTAATCCTATATGCCAAAGCTATCTCATGACCCTTTTTTGATTTCTCTCTGAAGTATACTCCCACCGCCTTATAGACTTCTAAGGATTCACTTGATATCTGCTGTCTATACCTGACATATGCTTTCTTCTTTCTTTTGACCAAAACCTCAATTTCTCTAGTCATCCAGCATTCCCGACAACTACCAGCCTTGCCTTTCACCCTAATAGGAATGTATTGTCTCTGGAGTCTCGTTATTTCATTTTTGAAGGTTTCCCATTTTCCAGATGTCCCTTTACCTGCGAACATTCAACCCCAATTAGTTTTTGGAAGTTCCTGTCTAATACCATCAACATTAGCCTTCCTCCAATTTAAAACTTTAACTTTTATATCCAGACCCATGTTCCTAACCTAACCCTGAGTTCATCTACCTTCTCTGTTAGGCCTCTTGTATTGAAATAAATGCAGTTTAATTTATCAGTCCTACTTCATTCCCTGTTCCTGCCTGCCCTTACTGTTTGACTTGCTCCTTTTTCCAACTGTACTTAGACTGATCTCTTTCCTCACTCGCTCCCTGGGTCCCACCCTCAACCTTACTAGTTTAAATCCTCCCCAGCAGCTCTAGAAAATCTCCCTGCCAATATACTAGTCCCCTTCCAATTCAGGTGCAATCCACCCTTCTTATACAGGTAAACCTCTATGCCAAAAGAGATTCCAATGATCCAAAAATGTGAACACTTCTCCCCTGCACCAGCTCCTCAGCCATGCATTCATTGGCTCTATCTTCCTGTACCTACCTTCACTAGCTCATCGCACCGGGAGTAATCCAGATATTACTACTCTTGAAGACCTCCTTTCTAAACTTGTGCCTAACTCTCGATATTCTCCCTTCAGAATCTCATCCTTTTCCCTTCCTATGAGGGGCATGGATAGGATAAATAAACAAAGTCTTTGCCCAGGGGTGGGGAGTCCAGAAAGAGAGGGCATAGGTTGAGGGGGAGAGGGGAAAGATATAAAAGAGACCTAAGGGGCAACTTTTTCACATAGAGGGTGGTACGTGTATGGAATGAGCTGCCAGAGGAAGTGGTGGAGGCTGGTACAATTGCAACATTTAAAAGGCATTTGGATGGGTATATGAATAGGAAAGGTTTGGATGGTTATGGGCCAGGTGCTGGCAGGTGGGACTAGATTGGGTTGAGATAGCTGGTCATCATGGACGAGTTGGACCGAAGGGTCTGTTTCCATGCTGTACATTTCTATGACTCTATGACTCTAAGTAATATTCTCAGTTACTGTTCTGAATATTGTGAGACTGTAATGATCCCTCTCTCAGGTAAGCAATCTCCTGAGACCTGCTTTAGTTCAAGAAATGAAATTCAGTTCATCTGAAATAATCTCCATTCATTTAACAGTATTAGAACTCAATGTTGTCTCTAAGCCTTGTAGCTGCTCTGAGATTCTGAGCATACCAATCATTAGCTGATGCATTTGCATCTGCTTCCAAAGTTTGCCAGAGACAAAACTTGGCAGGACTTCCAAAAAACATCCGATGAGTGGAATGGAAGACAAGGAATTTATGGACGAGATGTAATGTGTGAAGTGATTAATTTAGATAGGAAGAACAATGACACGCAATTCAAAATTAAGGCTACAATTCTAATGCGAATGCAGGAGCAAGAGACTGAGGAGGCATGAGTACAAATCTGTGAAAGAGGCAGGCAAGCTTGTGAATGAGAATAAAAATGCACATTCAGAATCCTAAGTTTCATAAATCAGAACATAGAGTATCAAAGCACAGGAGTGATGACGAACCTGTACAAAACACGAGTTTGACTTCAAGTAAATTCTAGTATCCAGTTCCAGGCAACAAAGTTTAAGAAGGATGTTCTGGTACTGGACAGAGTGCACAAAAAAATGTTTCCAGGGATGAGAAGCCTCAGACTGAAAGAACTTGAGCTGCTCTTGGAGAAGATTGAGAAGAGTATTCAAACCATGAATACATAGACAGAGTTGAAGCTTTTTCTGTCTTTTTGTTATTCATCTATCTAATGTGAGTATTGATGGCTGGGCCAGCATTTATTGCCCATCCTTAGTTATACTTAAGAAGGGGGTGATGAACTGGCATCTTGGACCCTTGCAATCCGCAGTGAGTGGGTGACAGAGTGGTGGGAAAGGGATGATAAGGGTGAGGGTGGACCTTACACCAGCAGTGCTGCTATAAAGGGAATTTAAGGACTTTGAGCCAGTGGAAGTGACAGAATGGCAATATAGTTCCTAGTAAGGATGATGTAAGACTCAAGGGGAAAATACAAGTGGTGGTGATCCTAATATCAGCTGCATTATCCTTCTAGATGAGGTCATGACTTGGAAGGTGCAGTGACACCACGTTGGTGAGTTGTTGCAGTGTGTTTGGAGATAGTACACAGAGGTGGACAGAGTAAAAGTTGAATGTCGTAGACTGGGTGCCAATGAAGTGGATTGCTTTGTCTTGGATGGCACTGAATTCTTGAACATTGTTGAAGCTGCACCCTTCCAAGCAAGTGGACACTCTTGACTTGTGCCATGGAGATGATGGACAGGCTTTGGGGAGTTAGGAGGTGAGTTGTGAACCTCGGCACTGAAACCTTCTGATCTGCTCTTATAGCCGCAGTCTTTATATAAATGACCCAACTTAGTTTCCAGTCAAATGTAACTCCCATGATGGTGATATTCAAAGGACAATAGTTAGACCATAATACTAAAAGCTGTAGAATCAGAAGTAGTCCATTCATCCCATTGAGTCTGCTCCTCCATTTAATGTGATCATGACTTATCTGATATTCCTCAACTCCACTTTCCCGCCTTTACCCTATAATCCTTGATTCCCTTACTGATTATAAATATACTTTAGACTTAATATAATCAATTATCTAGCCTCTACAGCCTTCTGAAGTAAGCAATTCCATAGATTCTCCATTCTCTGAGAGAAGAAGTACCTCATCAGTGTCTTAACTGGGTGACCTTGTTCAGATTATGCCCTCTGGTCCCAGACTGCCCTACAAGTGGAAACAACCTCTTAGCATCCACCCAGTCAAGCCTCCTGCGAATCCTATGTGTTTCAGCAAGGTCTTCTCTCATTCTTTTAAATTCCAATGAGTATTCAATCTCTACTTATCAGAAAACCCATACCTGGGATCAACCTTGTGAATCTTCTCTGGATGGCCTCCACAGAGAATCTTTCCTTAAGAAAGGAAAACAAAGCTGTTCCCAATATTCTGAATAAGGTCTGACTAGTGCCAGGTATTGTTTTAGCAAGACTTCCCAACTTTTCCACTGTTGTCTTTATAATACCAGGCAACATTCCATGTGCCTTCCCTATTACCCACTGAATTTGTAAGCTAGCTTTTTGTGACACTCAAATGTCTTTTTGTTTCAGCTTTCTGCAGTCTTTCTCTATTTCAATGATTTTCAGCTCCTCTATTCTTCTTGCCAAAGTATATAAACTCATATTTTCTCACATTATATTCCATCTTCAATTTTTGCCCACTTACTTAATCTATCGATATCCCTCTGCAGACTCTTTGTGTCATTCTCACAATTTGCCTTCTCACTTACTTTGACATCATTCCAAAGCTTAGCTTGAATATGTTCACTCCCCTTATCCAAACAATTAGTATACATTGTAAATATTTGTGGCCCAGCGCTGATCCCGCTGGCATTCCACCAGTTTTAGGTTGCCATCCTGAATATCACAACTTATCCCCTTAACCCAACTTATGGGCAGCATGGTGATACAATGGTTAGCACTGCTGCCTCACAGTGCCAGAGACCCGGGTTCAATTCCCGCCTCAGGCAATTGTCTGTGTGGAGTTTGCACCATTCTCCCAGTGTCTGCATGGGTTTCCTCCGGGTGCTCCAGTTTCCTCCCACAGTCCAAAAATGTGCAGGTTAGGTGAATTGGCCATGCTAACTTGCCCGTAGTGTTAGGTGAAGGGGTAAATGCAGGGGAATGGGTCTGGGTGGGTTGCTCTTTGAAGGGTCAGTGTGGACTTGTTGGGCTGAAGGGCCTGTTTCCACACTGTAAGTCATCTAAAAAAAAACTCTCTACTCTCTCTTAGTTAGCTAATCTAGTCGAGATGCTATTGTCTGGCACTTGCATGGTAAAAATATTACCAAGCAGTTATCAGCCCAAGCCTGGGCGTCGTTCAGATCTTGCTGTATTTGGACATAGACTCCTTCAGAGTATGAGGACACAGACTACTTCAGAGCATGAGGAGCCATGAATGGTGCTGAACAATCAACAGCAAATCACCCTCACTTTTTTGACCTTATGATTGAAGGAAGGTCATGGATGAAGCAGCAGAAAATGATTGGACCTAAGACAGTATCCTGAGGAACTACGACTCTTGTGGTGCAGTGGTAATGTTCCTACCTCTAACCCAGAACTCTCTCTTTGCACGTTCTCTGTGGCTGTGACACTGTATTCTACACTCTGTTCTGCTATCTGATGCACTTTGTATGGTATGGTCTGCCTGTAGAGACAAGATGGGCTGAATGGATTTCTTCTGGGTTAGACAATCCAGATCCAATTCAATCTACTGTTTTTCACATGCATTCACTATTATAGAGTCATAGAGATGTACAACACGGAAACAGACCCTTCGGTCCAATTCGTCCATGACGACCAGATATCCAAACCCAATCTAGTCCCACCTGCCAGCACCCAGCCCATATCCCTCCAAACCCTTCCTATTCATATATCCATCCAGATGCCTTTTAAATGTTGCAATTGTACTAGCCTCCATCACTTCCTCTGGCAGCTCATTCCATGCAAGTACTACCTTCTGCATGAAAAAGTTACCCCTTAGGTCTCTTTTATATCTTTCCCCTCTCACCCTAAACCTAT
The DNA here is from genome assembly GCF_047496795.1 of Chiloscyllium punctatum. Taxonomy (NCBI): domain Eukaryota; kingdom Metazoa; phylum Chordata; class Chondrichthyes; order Orectolobiformes; family Hemiscylliidae; genus Chiloscyllium; species Chiloscyllium punctatum. The sequence continues at coordinate 100,694,408 of NC_092743.1, read as the reverse complement.
GCCCTCTAGTTCTGAACTCCCCCACCCCAGGGAAGAGACTTTGTATATTTATCCTATCCATGTCTTTCATGATTTTATAGACCTCTGTAAGTCACCCCTTAGCTCCAGGGAAAACAGCCCTAGCCTATTCAACCTCTCCCTGTAGCTCAAATCTTCCAACTCTGGCAACATCCTTGAAAATCTTTTCAAAACCTTTTCAGGTTTCACACTGTTGTAATACAGAAAATACAATTTCAAACGTTCACACATCAAACTCACACACTAGATAATAACCAGTCAATCTATTGATTGAGGGATAATTCTTGGCCAGAATATCCCACTTGCCTTTCAATAGTGCTAAAGGATCATATACATCCAACTTGAGGGCAAATAGAGTTAAGACTTAATGTCTCAACCTTAAGCCAGTACTTTAGATACTGCTGCTCTTCCTCAGTGCAGTACTGGAATGTCAGCCTTGAGTTTTGTGCACAGGTTCTGGTGTGGGATTTGAACATTCTGGCTCTGAGAGTAGAGTGCCATCAACTAAATACAGCTGACACTTCTGTGATGTAACATAATAGTATAATTTAGTATTAACAGCTGCAACTAGCTTAATAATTTGTTGTATCTCCCTGAACATTTTCACCTGCATGGTCTAGCCGCTTTGTGATCCTTACTCATTATTAGTCCATTTAAGCACATGCTTGAAAAAACCTATAAGATTTACTGCAGCAGATTTTGTCAACTTTACCACCATTACCTTTCCAGAATGCACTTAAAATAAAATATAGTCAACTTTGTAACACAGATAAGTATTACTGCTACATCCAAGAAGTCTTGCGTTCCATTTGTCTTACTGAATCTATTCCAGAAGATCAAACTTGCTCCTATGTTTACACATTGGCCTTGCCAGACAGAATCAGAGAATTGTTGCCATTGTTACAATGTGACAAGATTTAAGACTGAAATAAGAGGATTGGATTTTCAAAGTGGTAGGTTTGGATGATGACACATGGCAATTTTGTGCTATCAGCTCCTCTGCTGTATGTTTCCCAATTCTGGTACATTTTCTGTGGGACTATTTGTTTTTTTTTGTGCCAACACCAGGTAGCCATTAAGGTCAATTAAAATACACATTGAGGGCATTTATCCAACAAAGCACAACAGATAATTTGAGGCTGCCTTCTTAAAACAGTGGCTGGCTGCAGGGCCAATGACATATTCTTACACCCTGAATCTGTAGGCTACCCCATCACAGTAAATCCTTGTAACTGTGGTCACATTTACTTTTAAACTTCCTAAAGTTTTCAAGGCTCACCTTAAATTGAGGTCTCCTTTATTTCACCCACTTCCAGCAACAGCCTTCTGGTTGCACTGCCAGATGCTCAGGTTCTCCGACACTCCCATCAATCCATCATGCTGCAGAGCCAACTACCATCCTTACTCAGATACTGGACCTGGAACCAAGCACACATTTATTTGCCTGAGTCCTTGAAAATTATCCCTGTTATGCATGATAGTCAAATCGGAAAACATCCTCTTAAAATGAGCATCCATGGTTTCTGGTTGGTGGCAAGAAGATTGATTGCCATGTAAAGGACACCGCAAATTATTTTAGCATAAGATTCTAAGGGGCCTTAAGGAGGAGTAAGGGAGCATTGCTGTTCACCCAATAGGACACCCCTTCCTACCCATCTGTTCTCCAATTGCTTTCCTGCCTACCCTCCCCACCTCCTCCCTAATCTGGCCAAACATATCCCGCCCACTACCTCAACGTACCTTGATTCAAGATTCACTTCTTCCTTCTTCCTCCATTTGCCTTCAGTAGACAGCACCCATGACTCAGCTTTTGGCACTGCCAGTCAATCAGATTGGCGGTGGTATATCCTATTCTGCGTTAACACCACCCACACTGTAATATTGCTGCGAGCTGGAATATTCCTTCCATAGTTGGTTTCTGATTGAAGTCTTTACTACTGACACAAGCATTTCTTCTTCCAACCCCACCACCTCCTCCCCCCCCCCCCCCGCCCATAATGTTCCACTGTTTCTTATGGAGGAAATCTACAACTGGGGGTCACAGCTTCAAAATATGGGTTCTCCCATTTAGGATGGAGATGAAGAAGAATTGCTTCTCTTAAAACATCATCAGTGTTGGAGTTCTCTTCCCCAGTGAGCAGAACACAAGGATTATTGAAGGAGAGGTCGCAGACAGGAATGGGAAGTTAAGGTCATAAGTTCAGCTATGATCTTACTGAACAGCAGAGTTGGTTTGGGTGGGCTGTGTGACCCACTCCTACTCCTACTTCTTAAGTTCTTAACGTAAAGGCTCATTCACCCATTTGTTACGCTAGTTGCTCAGCTGTGGAAGATTTTTTTTCTCGTTCAATGTCGTAAATGCAAGGATAACAGGGTTGGCATGACTTCAAATTCCCATTAATGTGAAACGTCTACTTGTTTGAGGCAGGTACTTTCACCATCATGACTGCAATAAAAATTCTTTGGCAGACTGTGTTTGCAAGGTTTCTTGGCAGAGAAGGATCTACACCACTTACCATTCCCAGCTGCACAAATACCCTCTGAAACTTGGCAGCAAGATGAGGAAAATCTAGGCTTAAAGTTTTTTGCAGGTCGGTCTAACCCTACCTTGCTTCTCCTCTGAATTACCTCCAGTGCTTGGGTGTGACCAGCACCGGATACGATATTAAGATAGGTTCCAAATTCAAGTCTGTGGCTGTCCGACTGCAAAGTCTGCAACTTAGGAGGTCATGAGCTGTTCATTTCTGGTCGCCATAGCAGCAGGGAAACATCTGACTCCTGGATTTGAATCAAGGAAAGTTATTGAGGCTACTGTCAAGAGAACTCAAATACTTTCTGCAGAACAAAATAGTGGGCTGCTGAAGTGGCATGTTGGCAAAATAGGGGTAATTTTGTGATATAAGTTTCAAAGCACATTATTACAGCAGCTTGGGGAAGTCTCTCTTCATGAGTATCTATAGATCCACGAGATTGTATAAGAATATTATGTTCAGCAAAGGAAGCATAATTTTAGAAACAATTTATGGCAATTCCCAATGCTCTAGTTGGTGTAAAATAACCAGAATAAGTGAGTGAATGGAAACTTTCTCAATATAACAGATCAAAGTTTATGTGCAGGACATACTGAGACTTTGAGGTTCAGCAAGTAAACCAACTGGACTTGAAATGTAGCCTCATTGAAGTGTTTGTGTTGCATTGAAACTATCAGTGGATGGTTGTGTGCAGTGCATGGTTCTGATTGGTCAGCTGCTGGCTATTCATTCCTGGAAGCCTTTGGCACCTTTTCAGAGCAAATTGAAAATTCCTGTCAGCAACCTCATCAAGCAGCACAGAAACTAACATTGTAACAGCAAACTCGACATTCCTAGCTGTCAGCAGGGAAAAGAAAACAATATTTTTCAGACTTAGCATCAAGGTGAAAATGGTCTACTGTGTGCCTTTAGTAGATACCCATGGTGCCTGAAAGAGTGCACTCCACTCTGTGGCAGCAGACTTGGGCATACTCTTCAATTGCTTCAGTCTTCTTGTGTTCACCTCAGTTCATGTTTTATGAAGGCAAAACCCCACTCGGTTGTAGAGTGTAGCCTTAGCAAGAGTCTGTTACTTTAAGCAGCAAACTGGCATCTTCATGTTTCTCTTTATGATTATTTTTTTATTGCCGCCTTTTCTCAGCAAGCATTACCCCCCTGAAGTTGGAAGAGATTTTCATCACAGCTTTTTGACGATGAGTAGAATAAGAGAGTATGGAATATGTAATTACTGTCTTCATTGTGACCCATCATATGAATGGGAAATAATTATCTACTAGTCAAACTGAATCTTATGAATATTCAACAACCCAAATGTGACATTGTGTACATCCAGACACAACAATTAGCAGATTAAAAATCAAGACTTTTAAATTGGTGGAAAACTAAAAATTGTCCAATATGTCTCTCACATTTGTTGTCATTATTCAAATGCTGATCACTCAGTAACATGTTGTTGGCAACACCAGAAAACAACGGACTGCATTCATAGAGCACCTTTAGAATGTCCCTGGGTGTTTCACAAATAAACAAACCAAATCAAATGAAATAGGAGAAAAGGGGTCAAGCTCTGGATTAATGAGGCAAGTTATAGGAGTGTCTTAAAGTAGTATAGAGAACCTGAGAGGTTTTAAGGAGGGAATTCCAGAGGTTAGAGTTTTGGCATTGGAAGACATGCCCATAAATGATAGTGTGATTAAAATAGGGAATATCTAACAGACCGTAATTAAAGGAATACAGAGATCTCACAGTTATAGGGCAGAATGAGGTCGCAGAGATAGGACTTTCATTCAAAATTTAGTAAATGTATGTCTGTTCATGCTTAGAAAGAAAGTTGTACAGTTCCAAAGGCTGTCAAAGTGAATTTTGAAATTAAGTTTATAGATGTGGTAAATCATTCACGAACCTTAGCTCGAGAGCAGATCCAGACTTTGGTTACTCAAATGCTTTAAAAAATGTAATAATGATCAAATCTAACATATTTGAGAATTTTTAGATTGTTTTGTACTAAAATGTTATTAATCTAAGAACTAGGAGCTATAAGATGGTGTACCAATGAGAAAATGAGCAGGAATTTCAATCAGACCCTTGCTTTAATTACATGTCATATTATCTGACCACCGAAAAGCAAAGCTTTAGGTCGCTTTCAGTTACGCTCAACACTGAGGCCTCAGTTTTCCTAATCTTAGCCTAAACAGGCAACTTCCCCACATACTTGAGGTGGTAAAAAGTTTCAGACCTTACTAGGTTGGGCTCTTATGCTGAAAGACTGGTCTACTCTGTGTTTGGCAGAAAATGTCATCTGGAAAGGGAATTGGTTAAAGTACAAGGCGTTGGTGAGGCCACGCTTCATGTTCTGTGCACAGTTTTGCTTTCCTTATGAAGGATGCACTTATACTAGAAAGAATGTAACAAAGGTTCACTAGACTGGTCGCTGGGATGAAGAGATTACCCAGTGAAGAGTGATTGAGTAGACTGTGCATTAATTTCTTGGAGTTTAGAAGAATGAGATGTGATCTATTTGAGACATAAAAGTTTTAAGGGATTTGACAGAGCATGCGTTGAGAAAATGTTTCCCCTGAATGGGGAATTATGAACTGGGCAGTCTCAGAGTAAACAATCATGTTCAGTCAATATACTTAAAAGTAAGATTTTTAGATACTAAAGGAATTAAGGGATATGGTGATAGGAAGTGGATGTAGAAGGTCGGCGATGATTTTGTTGCAGCTCCTATTTCATTTGTTCCAGTGTTCTTACATGCTTGAGCTGAGAATGGTCATTCAGAGGTGCATTATAGCAGCTGGACCACTTGCAATGTCTGCTAGTGCTTTCTTAAAAAGGCTGGAAGGCATTTATGCAGATAATGCTTTACCTAACCACTTATCCGAACAGTTTTTGAATACTTTGAATGATACTTAAAGGTAAACTACTGCTAACCATTCACTGGCAGTTGGAGGCTTGAAGGAAGACTTCTGAAACACCTGAGTGGACCTTTTGGGACACATTGCTAGGACTTCAGCAACAACGGACCAGCATTGATCCTGGAAACTCTCTGAGGACTTCACCTAAAGGAGTGTGGACTGTGCTACTCCACCCTATAGGAGTGATTATCAGGAAGGGACCACTTACTGATCAGCATTTTCCTAGGTGTCACCTTATCTGATGGAGGAATGGGAGGAACATCTGAGGCTAAACAAAGGAGATGAATGTTTTCTTCCCTACAGAGCCAGAATACCCTCCCTCTCTGGACAGCCTCCATCAGGACCTCCAGTGCTGTGTCCAGAAACTTGTATCCCCCTACATTTGATTCCTGAGCCACAGCATCACCAGGGGGATGAGTGGAATCCATGTTTGATACTTGGTGAAAATTATATTTATTCAATATGTAAGTGCTGATTCTACAGATGTTTCTATTGAGTCATTAATACCAGAATTGTTTGCTTAAACCAGACTTGTGAAGGGTTGTGTCTTATTAGCACAGTGCTTATTTAGAGCCTGGTTGTAGCCTTTCATCAAAGTAACCCCCTGAGGATTTCTTTTATTCATTCATGGGATGTGGGCATCACTGGCAAGACCAGCATTTATTACCTATCCTTAATTGTCCAGAGGGCAATTAAGAGTCAACATATTGTTGTGGGGATAGATTCATGTGCAGGCCAGATCAATTAAAGATGGCAGATTTCCTTCCTCAAAGCATTTTAGTGAACTAGATTGGCTTTTCCCCAAACAATCAGCAATGGTCATCATTAGAATCTTATCTACAGATTATAATTGAATTCAAACTCCACCTTCTGCCATTCTGGGGTTCGAACCCAGGTCCCCAGAAAGTTACTGGAGCTTCTGGATTAACAGTCGAGTTTCTGGATTAATAGCAGAAAAGCACAGCAGGTCAGGCAGCATCTGAGGAGCAGGAGAATTGACATTCCGGCATAAGCCCTTCATTAGGAATGAGCCAAGATTAATAGTCTAGGAATAATACCACTAGGCCATTGCCGATCTGGTTTGTGTACTATGATGAAGTTTCCTGTCCATTATGAGCATGTGAAGAGAGAGGTCTCAGACAAAACATTGGAGAATTGCATATGATGACCTAGTATGTACAGCTGTAAATGAAAAGTGTTACAATACATGTGGAGTTGAAGACCCTTACTTAGAGATAAGGACCAAGCAGCCTGAGGTCAATGTGCAGACATTCAACCCAAGATACCCCAGACTGGTATTTCAGTGTGAAAGTAGTAGTTTTGGCTGAAGGCATAAGAAAAAAGCAGTTTGCACATGCGGGAGTTAGCAACAGCTGCCACAGATGTCTGACTTGTGCATAATGACACCAGATTGTTGACTTCTCTCGTTGCCAATAAGGAAGAGGCAGAAGATCTTTGTGTGTATGGAATGTGGAAAAGCCTTAGAGGAGCATGTTCTACTTTTATCCAAAAGAGATGGCTGTCATGAGCAAGGTGACAGTTTACTGCTGATACCCTTAAGATACAACTGAATGTATTGGTCAGCTAGTTCACAGGCAGTTAAGAGACAACCACATTGCTGTGGGTGTGGAATAACAAATCAGATCAACCAGGAATGACAGGCTTCCTTCCTAAAAGATAAAAATAAACTCAGATGGATCTTTACAATAGTCCAGCATTTGCCAGGATAGGCACCATTACTGATACAAGCTTTTTATTATTGATTTTAAAAAATTAATTGCATTTAAATTTCCAAGCTGTCATGATGAAATTGAAATTATCTCTTTGAAATGTTACTCGGGCTTTAGGATTGCTTGTCCAATAACCACAATCGCTATTGTACCATCAACACTTATGGTACAAATCTTCATATGTGTGCTTCATAGTGTGGGCAAGAAGCAATACCCATTGAAGAAAAGTAAAAGAACTGTGCGCAACTTGTTTAGAGAAAATTAGAAAGGTGCTTAATTTTAAATTATTTGTTCCGAGGAATTAAAATCTTTCGCAATCTACCAGCAATGTCTGCCTGTTGTTTAACATTGGGAAAATGAAAGGTTTCATACACATACATGAGAATACAATACGTCTAGATCAACATTGGACACAACCTCTCAATATTGTCTGAGATTAGAATTTACACAACATGCATAAACAAATCTGAATCTTATACAAAACCTCCTGATCTACTTACTCAGAAATGGCTGCACATCTGGAACTATTCACTTTTCAAGAATAACTATATCTTTTAGTTCAAGGGAGAATTTGGAAAGAACAACAAAGGAAATGTAATATTTGTCTCACATTGTGCAGTGCCACTGATGATCACTGATCTAAAGAAGGTTTGTGTCAAATGCTAATATCTAAATTATTTTGGTGTGTCTTTTTTTTGTTGTCTTATTATCATTTACTATTTTCTTTTACTATTTTCTTTTCTGAAGGTACTTTATGGCATCTGGACATTTCAAATTCATTTCAAAATTATTGTTCAGTATCTGTATCCTAAGGCTTCTTTCCAATTTTCAGTCATGACAGATAATCGATCATAAACTTAACCTAGTGTGAATAATGACAGTGTATATTCACCAGATAGTGGATAATGCCAATCTATAGATTAGATTCCCATAGAGTGTGGAAACAGGCCCTTTGGCCCAACAAGTCCACACCGACCCTCTGAAGAGTAACCCACCCAGACCCATTTCCCTCTGACTAATGCACCTAACACTATGGGCAATTTAGCATGGTCAATTCACCTGACCTGCACCTCTTTGGACCAGAACACCCAGAGGAAACCCACACAGACAAAGGGAGAATGTCCAAACTCCACACAGACAGTCGCTGGAGACTGGACTTGAGCCTGGGTCCCTGACCCTGTGAGGCAGCAGTGCTAACCACTGAGCCACCCCTATGTTTGCCCTATTATATCTAAGCATTACCACAATATAACTGCACCCTCCAAGTGCAGCAAGAAGCATGGACACAAACTGTCTTGCTTGCCACTGCCTGACATTGGTGGATAAATAGGAAAATCATCGCTCTGTGTGCTGTACTTTAATTAATCGCAGTGCAAACTACTGATATCCCTTGTCCAGCATGTTTGGTGGAGTCTGTGATATTTAAAAGTATAATTATACTTTCTTACAATTGAGACATCTATTTCTGACTGAGATGGAGATTGTTTAGGAAGACTGAGCCATGTTAGATTTATTGGGGTTTTCTTCAGTTTTTTTGTGAACACTTGACATTCAATTAATAGGGACTAAAAAGTTAAAATTATTATTTCCACAGTTGAAATGCTGAAGATTTGTCAGTAACATAGGAACATTGTGACAGGAGTAGATAATTTTTTTCCTGTTCTAATATTCAATGAGATTGTGGCTGATCTGCAATCTAACTGCGTATACCTACCTTTACTCAATCCCTTAAGTACGTTTAAGTAACAAAATTCTGTTAACCGCAGTTTCAAAATTACGTATTGACATAGCATTAGTTACTGTTTGTGGAAGAGAATTCCAAACTTTTATCACTCCTGAAAGGTCTGGCAGTAATTTGTAGAGTATGCCCTCTAGCCTTAGACTCCCCAACTGACGGAAATAGTTTCTCCCAATCTACCTTATCTTTTCCCTTTAATATCTTGAAAACTTTGATCAAATTACTCCCTACCCTTCCAAATACCAGAAGGAAAAAGCTCTACTTTATAGAAAATCTCTTCATAATTTAACCCCTGGAGTCCAAATATTACCTGTTAAATCCACACCACGGTATGGTATGTTTGTAAAACATGTAGTAGCTGAGGTTGAAGAATATGGAAAAAACATAGGGTGGAATTTTCCCTTCTCTGAGGTGGGTAGAATAATGGTGAGAAATATGAGTTAATCAGGACGGAATCAAAGGATCTGATTCTCAAAAGTCAAGAAAAACTCACTTGATTCCGCCCTCAAATCTTAGAAGCTCTCAGAATCTTGCTGTCAGGTGGCAAGAAGTACAATTCCATGAATTTGCATCTCATTAACATTAACTCATAATAATAGCATCGCAATTCTGTAGCAGGAAAACCCGGCTGATAAAACAAAGTGGCTACCTGGTGACTTTTCTTGTGAATGTTCATTGTACCCCACAGAATAACTGCATCAGATATCTAGCTTTTCTTTACGTGGAACAACTTAGTTTGAACAAGTTGCTTCCATGACCAATAACCATACTTTTCTGAGACACTTCACCTACAAAATGCAGAATTGACACAGCCCCAGCCTCATGACATCATTATGTTTTGTCCTGGGCCAAATCAGCCACCACTTCAGGTCTTCAAGCACCTACTTTGGAGTTGAAGGAGAGACAGGGCTGATACGCCTCTGGCAAGTCATGTTTATCCTGGGTATTTTATGCATCTGTGCAGGATTGTAGCACTGACATAGAGCTATACAGCATCTGGGTCTTAGCACAGAGGTCATGAGCTCTTACATAGAGGCAGGCATCTTCTGTAGTTTAGTTTGTTTTAGCTCAAAAGACCTATAGCACTATTTTACAGGCTGGCAGCTTTTGTGTTTTGGCCCATGTTTTTGTACAGAAGGAGAAGCTGTTGGTGCGAAGGAAAACTATAAAGTAAATGTTTCAATCAGGGAGAGGATGGAAATATCGCTCTATGGCTTGCTCCAACTTCAAAGCCAGGGCTGCAGCATGCCTGCAGCTTATGTGAAACATATGCATGCATTTAAAGAAAATAGTGGTGTGAAACTGAAAGGGAGATGAGGCTGGGGACCAGTCAGTCAGGGGTGCCACTATAATCAGTCAAGTGGCTGATCCAATTTGAATCTGGTGTTGGCCAAAGTCAGTTAGGCACTTGGTCCTGCCAGAGTCCAGGGATCCATGCCAGATCAAGTGCAGCCAGTCTAAAGATTCCAGGTTGGTCATTCAAAGAGCTCTGGGGACATTAATCTGTGGGCTGGACAATACTTAGTCAGGATTGTTTTGCCTCTGGAGATAGTGTGCTGGAAATCAAACCCCACTGTTGCCCAAATCATCACAAATGTGAAACTTTGATTCTGCCAGCAGATTACCAAATTCAACCTAACTATCTAATTCTGGTTAAGAGAATATATATAGCAGGATTTTCCCATGAATCCATATTTTTCCATTAAAAAGCTCTTTTTTTGTTATTTAATTTAAAAGTTTTAACTAAAACTAAACATCAAAAAGTATATCAGATGAATTGCTATTCTATAACTGTGTAACTTAAACGAGAAAAGGACAGGATTTCAGATTTATGTAACTGAAACTCCATCCTTTTTAAAATTGTCTCACACACACATGGGCGCACAAAGAAAATCAGGCGTAATCGTTAGAGGAACATAGTTCAAACTTTCAAATCTAGGTAGATTGGTTCCACAGTCCTTTCTCTTTCTCTAATGATGCCTCAATCAGTCTTCAGTTACTTGGTTGGACCCAGGGAACTTGCTTCTCCTGTGGGCTTTAATATTCTTTTAGCTTTTCCCTGCTTTTTTGACAGTGTTGGAGGGGCAATTTTTCCAGGCCAAAGGCATATGTGCTTACACACACTTGAAAAACCAATCAAAGACTGTGCTGTGTATAATTGCTCTGAATGCACACATGTGGTGTCACTTTGTCTGAACTTCTCCATCAGTGCTCTAATGCAGCAATTTGCAATGTGCCCCAGTAACATGTTTTTTTAAAGCTGAAAACACTTTCTTACACAACTTCCTTGGTTCAAAGTAAAAGCATTTCACATTGTTAGTCTCCAATTCTAAAAAAAAAACACGTGGTCGTCTATGTCTGCACCTAAAAATAAATGAAATGCTTTTTCAAAAAATGTGTTTCATCACAAAAATTATTTCACCACAAGATGACACATAGACAGTAACACTTGAAACTTGCTTCCATTCATCCTTATTCATCCCTTTTACAAGTCTTCCTCAAGCTTTTATCATATTTCTCTTAAATTCCTACCTTATTTAATCAGTTTTACATCCTGGTCAATGATTCTACTGTCAAATTAACTTTTTCAAGCAAAATACATTGAGTGTTTGAATCGATAAATTTCATCCTAAATAAGTTCCATTTTGGGTTTTAAACGCTCTAACATTGGTGTGTTATGGTCAATGTACTGGTGTTTCATTGCAACAATGTTGAATATGGATTTCGACATGTTCAAAAGCCAATCATAATCCCAAAGTTTCCTTTACGGACTGTCGAGTGCTTTCTCCGCTATTGGTTTAATTTCTTAGAAAAGTACACCGCTGACTTCTCTATTCCTAACACTTCATTTTGCAATAAAACTGCACCTATCTCCAACTCACCAGAAGTAATTGCTATTTTAAAAGGTATGATAAAGTCAAGGGTGGTCAACACTGGTTCTTTTATTAATATTGCCTTCAACTTCTCAAAGGTTGTACGGCATATTGTTGACCATACTACTTTTGTCTGTTTTCATAATATATCTATTAAAGGTATAGCTATCATGTAGAAGGTAGATACAAGTTTCCAATAAAAGCCACACATTCTTAAAAATCTCACAATATTCTTTTTAGTTTTAATGGCGAATTTGATCAGAGACTGCATTAACTTGTAGATGCACCTGCACTTGAGCTATGATATGTCTTAGGTAAGTTACTCTTGTCTTTGTGAGTTAACTTTTGGCCAGATTTATAACTAAGCCAACAAACTGGAATTGCTTAAATTGGCCCTTTAATCGCTTTGCATGTTCTTCCAATGTATTGCTGTAGATTATGATATTGCCTAAAGAAATGACACAATGTGGTACTTCAGTTGACACTTGGTTCATAAATCTTTAGAATGTAGCCATTTTGAAGCCAAATGGCATGTCCCAATGTTGATATAACCTGTCTGGTGTGACAAAGTTGAATGACTCTTTAACCTTTGATGTTGACAGCATTTGCCAGAATTCTTTTGAGAGATCAGACTTACAAAAAGGTGAGGCACTGCCACCCATATCAATGTAATCATCTAACTGAGAATTTAAGTATGAACCTGATATTGTTACTGCATTTACTTTTTTGTAGTCTATGCAGAATCTAATTGATCAATAAGGCTTAGGACCTCTGGTGGTAAATTTCAGCTGTTTTGGCTAACTATTTTCCAGCATGTATTAAATTTCTATCTCCATCTCCATTGTTTGTCTGGGCTCAACTGATGGGCTATTGCCCGAAACGTTGATTTTCCTGCTCCTCAGATACTGCCTGACTTGCTGTGCTTTTCCAGTACCACTCTAATCTAGACTCTGGTTTCCAGCATCTGCAGTCCTTGTTTTTACCTAGATAACTGTGAACTGTCTAGTTGCCCTTCCACCTCAGTCTTCCTGTCTCCACAACTCTCACCACCTGATGCAATTCCTTTTCTTTACCGTCTTCCTTTCAATTATTTAGTTTCAACATGTTTATGTGACCTATCCGATTTTCTTACCTGTGATCAGAAATATCTATCAGATAAATCAGATAACTAACTCTCCAAACCACCTTGTAGGGACCATGATATTTAGCTTCTAGAGGCTCATCTTGTAAAGGCAGTCATACCAATACTTTGTCCCCTGATTCAAATGTTCTACTTTTGGCATGTTTGTCTGCCTGTTTGGTCATTTTTGTTTGTGAGGTTCTTGAATGCTGTCCTGCAAATTACATGCTATTGTAAGTTTATCTAGAAAAAAGGACATCTAATCCAACACTGAGAATTCATCATTTTGTTTTCCTACATAAGCTGAAATTGTACTCAAAGGAATACCTTGTTGTATCCATAACTGTAAGGATATACTTGTGTCCTGCTTTTGTTTCGGGTTCTGGACTTACACAATCTATGAACACTCAACTGAATGAGTGGTTCTTCAAAAATTGGTGTGGGTATTAAAGATGCTGGTTGGATTACTTATTAACGTTTTCCTGTTCCTGACATGTTTTACAGTATTAAACAACATCTTTATGAAGTCTTGGCCTGGTAAAATGCCAGCTTATAGCTGCTTAGGCTTTTCATATTCCCACATGTCCTGCAATAAGAATTTCATGTGCCACTCAATATACCTCCTTACTATATCTGGGTGAACAACTGTCAAGTCCTCAATAGCAGGTATGTCTCCACTTCCTCATTAGGATTCTGTGTTTTAAATGGAATTACACTCCACAAACCCTTCAAAGTCAGTGTCAGTGTAAGCTGTCTGCACTAACCTATTTATCTCTGGGTCTGCTTCTTGAGCCTCAATTAGTGAAAACATGTCAAATACTTCCCTTTAATTATCCCCATCTTCCAATAAAGTTTTAGTAACTCTAACATCTGCTTGTGGTCTGACTTTGACCTCTGGTGATAAACTTTGTTTAGCCATTACTGTGGTAACCACGCACAATTAAAAAAATGTGGAACTTGTTCCTGTTACTGCTTTGTCTCTTTAAACCCCTTCAGATCATTGGTGAAGCTTAGATGTGAACTTTATTCCAGACATAATTCCCTCCATTCCCTCAGAGTCAATCAACCCCATCTAAGATAACTTTTTAACTGCATCTACAACTATTACAGATAACAAGTTACACTCCATTTGCACTTGTGCAATGGAACTGGGATATACTCTCCACTTACCCCATTTATTAACACTTTGGCTTTCATTCCATTCTTTGAAAGGAAATTAAGGTTCTTCTCCAGCAAACAGAATCAATTGTTTGTGTATCTCTTAACACATAGTGTTTAGTTGCATAATTTGAAGAAAACAGTTAACTTCCTATTTCACAAAAACTGTTTCTGCTTCTCATCTACCTTGTTCACCTCATAATGGTTTTACCACCAGTTTGATAGGCAGATACAAGTACTAGAAGTTGAAACTATCAAACCTACAATTTGATTTGTGGTATTTTTCTTTTGCATTCCCTAAACAGACTCACTCTTACTATGGACTCCCCTTGCAACTCAAGCATTCTGATGTCCCATTTTATCACAGTGGAAACATTCAGGCCTAGATTTTCACCTCCACTCTCCACACCTTCCTTTATGACCTGAGGATAGAGACTTGGGATAGTCCCAGCTGTACTTTCTTTACCCTGGCTACTTATCTTCCTGTCATTTTCGCTTCCTGAAGTCTTCTTGGGTTTTAGGGTGACAGAAAAAATGTTTAGCTTTATGGAATAGATCATAATTGTCAGCCATTATGGCTGCCTGTCAAGCAGGTGAAACCCTTTTGTCCTCAACATGGACTCTTATTGCAAACGACTGAGTTCTTAAATTCTTCCAAGAGAACAATCTCTCAGAGCTTTATATGTGATTTCAACTTCTAATACTTGTATCTGCCTATCAAAATTACTTTCCTTAGCCCTATCAAATTCAATGTAGATTTACCCAGGCTGTTTAGTTAAAATTTTAAACTTCTGCCTCTATGTTTTAGGAACTAACTAACATGCATCCACAACAGTGTCATAATCCATAGAAACCTGGTCTGGCAATAAAGCATCCATTTCCTATGCTCTACCTGTCAACTTGGTCTGCATGTGTTGTGTCCAGTTTTCCTTTAGTTGTTTCACCTGCTTTGTTATTTTCTCAAATGACAAAAAGAATGCCTCAAATTCTTTTCCTCAATTTTTATAGGGATTATACAAATTTAAACATTTTGTTACTGGACTTTTGATTCTGGTTCAGTTTTCTCATCAGAGCACATTGCAGTGTTTGAAGTCACCTTTTTTGAATGCATTGTTCTCAGCTTAAATTCTATCCCCCCCCTCTTATTTCTCTTATATCTCTCTTTCTTTCTCTCACATCTCTCTCAGCTCTAGTTCCAGCCATCTCTTTTCCAATCTATTTAATTCCAATTCTCTTCCCCTGCCCTTTATTGCTTTACAGTTTGCTAAAACTACTTTAATTGTGACTCAATGTGAACCAATTCTAATGTCTCACGACTTGCAATACCAGCTCTCTCCTGCATCTCTATTAAGCTGAAATACTGTGTGAGTCCTTTAATTATATCTGTCTGCTTAGCATGGGCAGGCAATTCCACTTTTAATTTACTTGCCAATTCAATTACCTTAACTTTTATGATCTCTTGCAAGTTTGTTAGGGACATCTCTTTAATCTACATGAATGCTTTAGCAGCTTTTAGTGCCTTTTTTATATAATGCAAACCTTTGTGTTTAATTATTTTTATTCTTTATCACTTACTTTAACTTTTAAAGAACCAACAAACTTTGACACAATGAGGATAGTGCACTGCAAATGAACACAATTATTTCCAGAGTGGTCATAAATGTGAAATTTGATAACTATTGCGTAAATGCCGCCCTCTCCACACCTCATGTCAGCCCTGATGAAACATTAGTTTGCTCTGTCTCCATGGATGCTGCCTGACCCGCTGTGATTTCCAACAATTTTTGTTTTCAATGAATATTTGATAAACCACTTCTAACTAAGTATCTAATTTAGGTTAAAAGGAATATGCACAAAGGTTTTTCCCAGTAACAAAGGAATAACTATTTACTGTTCCTAAAATTATTTGTAACTAATGGCAGAAGTAATTGTGCCACACATAAGCCAGACAGTTAACCATCTCCAATAAGAGATAACCTAATCACTGCCCCTACATATCAAATGCATTACCATCACTGAATTCCTCCACTATCAACAACCTGGAGGTTACACTTCATCAGAAACTAAACTGGACTCACCATATAAACACAGTGGCTACAAGACTGGGTCAGATTTTAGGAATACTGCAGTAAGTAACTTACCTCATCTCCTCAAAGCTTGTCCATCATCTACAGGAGTGTGATTGAATACTCCTCACTTGCCTGGATGAGTGCAGCTCCAACATTACTCAAGAAGCTCGACACCATCCATGACAAAACAGCTAGTTTGATTGGCACCATTTATACAAACATCCACTTCCTCCACCATTGACGTTCAGCAGCAGCAGTGTGTACTATTTCCAAAATGCACTGCAGGACTTCACCAAAGATCCTGAAACAGCACCCTCCAAACCCATGAACACTTTCATCTAGAAGGACAAGCGCAGCAAATACAGGAGAACACCACCACTTGCAACTTCTCATCCAGGCCCCTCACCATCCTGACCTGGCAATATATTGCCATTTCTTCAGGGTCACTGGGTCAAAGTCCTGGAACTCCCTCCCTAGCAAGATTGTGGGTTAATCTATATCATATGGACTGCAGTGGTTTAAGAAGGCAGCTCACTGCCACCAACTAAGGAGGAGCCCAATCAGCAACACCCACCCCCCACAATTTAATAAACGTGAAGTAGACAAGATGAATTTCTAATCTTTAACTATATATCTTAAAACAAGAAAATTAAATGGATGGTATTTTTAATTAATTTAAATGGATCACACACACACACACACACACACACACACACGCACATGCACACACACACAAAGTAAAACAGGCAAATATTGAGAGTGGAGAGGAAAATTGCAAACATCGTCTTGAGGTAGTTTATTGGCTTGAAGAGTATCTTAGTCCAGCTTGACAAAACTAAAAGTGGTCTTTACACGAGGGGTTGGGCTATAGTCACTTATGGAGGATCAGTTACTAATAGACAATGGGGTTCTTAGGGGTGAGTCCATACAGTCCTGAGTAAAGCAGATAGCTCGAGTCTGAGGATAGGCTTCATTGCATCGGGTAATGCAATAATGACATTCAAAGACAGCAGTTGCCAATAGTATGGGAAACTGGGAGCTTTCCAGGTGGGATGGAGGGCACGTTCAAGCAAATTGCAGATACTTCAGTCCCTAATGTGGAGAGTATATGGTCAGCAAAGAACTAGGTTCCTCTAGAGTCATGAGGTCTGGATTAAATTGGGCACAATAACAGTGATGTGAAGGGACTGAATAAAAATGGGGGTGAGGGGAAGAGTTTGAAGGATCAATGGGGCCTCAGGGTCAACAACACAAAAGGGAACATGAAGAGTAGGGGAAATTGATGGGCCACAGGCAGAACTTTGCAAGTCACTTGGTGCAAACACATAATTGGAACCTTGCCATTTTCCATCTAAACTCAAATGCATAATAAATTAACAGAATTGCTGGGATCACATGAAAAATGGGACGAATAAGTTATTTTGTTTCTATGGGGTAGAGTTTGTTGCACTCTTTTGTCTCTTCAACGTCAATCGCAGCAATCATGCCTTCACTGATTAAGCAATCTGCCTTCAATTCTGTCTTCATCTGGAGGTCAGTAATTGCCAATTATTGAAGATAACAAGTTATAGCCTCAAGTAATCCTGAATGTTACATTGTGCCCACTGATTGCCTGCCTACCTTGTATGGTCAACAAATCTTTCTGTGACAAGAAACTTAAATGTGGAAACTAAAGTTTCCATTTGGCAATGTAATCCATAGCAAGCTGTGGAAGACAACACAAGTCAGATGCCTTATCCTCGAACAGAAAAGTAAGTCTACAAGTATCTGGACTGTGAAGTGAAAGGAGTATTTATTAGGACAGAGGGATGTTCCATGATGGCTTACTAGTAGAACCCTATTCTCAATGGAACACAGACACTTGGGTTGTCCACCATGCATTTAATAAGGTCAAATACCAGAGAATATCTAACTGAGGCATGACATGACCTCCTAGGAAAGCCTCAGTGCGAGTGGACAGAACATTCAGCTCAATTGTGAAGGCTCAACTATCTCTTCAACAACACTGTGTTATCTTTCTAACTTTCCCTATGGAAATATCTGAGGCCTTGCCTTGCTTTTTTGTGCTCTTACTGAGAAGATACTGGAGAGGGAGACAGCAGTTACAAGACCTTCAGCAACCATTAGTGGTTGTTGCAGCTTCTCCAAAGGGGGAAGCAGCAGATTAAAATCCACCAAGAAGGTGCAAAGGAATGGTGAGAACCAGGGTCGAGAGGCTTCACTGTAGTTATCTGCAAATATCTAAGCAGGAGAGGAGTTGGGTTATCACCAGTGGGTGAGTGGGAAGCGTAGAAGGCAGGAAGGGTTAGTAGTTGTAGAGAAAGAGTCAGGCGTGACTGCTATAGACCAAACCAGACCCCCTGAAAATATATTAAGAAGCTCGTCTAGACCCTAATGTTTTCTTATTTTAACGGTAAATGTGAGGCGCTGTATTCTAGACAATTCGATTGGTCAAATACTTGACGTTAAGCAAAACACAATTTATTGAAACACTATAGTTAAAGTACAATGAAAGAAAGAGGAAACTGGAATAACCTTACTCCATGGGAAAATATAATAGAACAATAGGTGCAGTCGCTATTGCTAATGAACTGTTCCAATATAGTAATATTCCATAAACACAACTTTGGCAAAAGGCAAATTCAGATCATAGTTTGTCTCACATGCAACTCCCATAGTTGGCAGAGAACCCCCGCTTGCGGCTGTAATCCAGAGAGGGAAAGAATAGCTTTCGCTTCTTCAAGATTCCAACAGCAACTCCTGAACGCTAAAACTAAAATCCCTGGTTCTGTGGCTGGGAGTGTAACCACAGTCATTCGGGCAGCTGCTATTGTTCCAACTTTAAAACAAAATACCCAAGGCTTTACAAGTTGTTTACCTCCTCATAGACCACTTTTCACCTGGCAGAGAGATGTACTATGTGCCATTGAGGAGTATAAAGGATTATTGACCTTTCTGCGCTGTTGAGTGTGTGCTTTCACAATGAAACATTGACCCATGCTGCTGTCTCTGTCTAAGCTGGTTGGATCTAGTAGCGTGCCCTCTTGTTATGGTCATGAGGGAGGAGGAGTGACCTTTTCTTCATCACCAGTGTCTCAAGATCTTTCTCGAGATAGCGAGACAGTTGGGTTTTAAATACAACACCAGAGCATTGAAAGCTGGAAGGTTCTGGCAGCAGTAAGCAATTCCATCTTGCTTGCCATGGGATTTGTCGAGAATTGTGTCCGATGTCTTGCTTCCACAATTATTGAGGTGAGAAGCACATGATTGCAGGAGATAACTGACCCTGGGCCATAGCAGAAGCATTGTCGTGGGACTTGCTTGACACCATTCTTTAATTTCAAATTGATTGTAATGCCCTATTCAGGAAAGGGTAGTTTTCCTTTTTCAACAGTTGGGGAGAATATGCCATTTTTAGTATCATAGGCTGGTTAATTATATTTGAGATTATTATACAAACTGGTTTTTTATATACTCTCTCTAAAACAGGTTCCCTCAAATCTACAGAACTGATATCACTAACCTTTTTGTGACCAAGAGCATTACTTAGTTCAAGCTGTACTCTGGATGGCAAAGGGTGAAACATTTTCAATTTCAAATGACATAGGTTGCCAGAGGCCATGTTTTATTGTTTCCATGTTGCACTTTTGTCTGAAGGGTCACACAATATGATGCAAATTAAATCAAAGTACATAGTCATGCCACTTGTGAGAGCCATAACCCCGATTAACATGGCATCCAGCTGTAATGGATTTTTATCACTTCATCAATAATAAAGTATTGCCAAATAATACTATTTTATGAAACTTGGCTCCTTTGAAATATTCACTTTCTGACTTGTTTTCTTTCTCCTAAAATACACTACATTTCTGAAAAAGATGACTTGTCTGAACTCGGAAATGGTTTTCTATAAGGGAATTCGGGAGCTGAGGAGATTGTTGAATTTTTGTAAAACAGATTGTTCAGTGACTAACGTGAAGGACCATTTGATGAAATTTAAAGTAACTTGCAGACAATCACAAAATATGTGCAACAGACAAAGGCCATTCAGCCAAAAATGGCACATTCCAGTCTTTATACTCTACCTGCAACTGACTAACTCACATTAAATATGGTGATTTTGCACAGTGTCAAGTTATGGAATCCAGATGTGATTCTGCATTGTTTCATATTCAGATGGAAGAAAGTTTAAGATTTTATCAAGATATTTCTGGAAACCAGCAGATTAATTTAACTGAATCAAATGCTTGGTACAAATTATTACGATTTTGCTGCCAGGTATCCAAGTTTTACCTGGTCACAAATCGGCACTCTATGATGGCCAGTTGATTTTCTGTCTGTCTGTTTTTCCTCTTCCTTCATTCTTAATGTCAATTTTAATGATTCACAATCTTTTGATGCTATTTTGGTTTGATTGGAAAGTGTTGCCCCGAACATATATATAAATTGTGTAAAGTTTAGATTGCGCAGAGTAGTCATGACCTTATGGGCTAGCAATTTTGGTCTGTATTCTCAAAAAGGGAAGATTAGCAGGCATTTAAAACACTAACATTTACTTGTCAGAGAACTTGCCTTTGATTCCATAAGGAGTGGGGAATAATTCCTGTCAGCTGGAATTAGGAGCCTCATGAACAAATGAAAATTGGGGTTTGCTTGGCACAGCTATGAAACAACTACAATTTCCCAATGCTATCACCTGACTTGCTCCATTTCCTGCATCTGCCACATACCACACACAGTCACGTAAGGTGCTTTTTAAAGGGACACTCCAAGAACATGACAGAGCAATAGAATAGAATAGAATCCCTACAGTGTAGAAACAGGCCCTTCAGCTCAACACGTCCACGCTGACACTCCGAAGAGTAACCCATCCCCCTACCCTATATTTACCCCTGTCTAATGTACCTAACTTACACATTCCTGAACACTATGGGGCAATTTAGCATGGCCAATTCACCTAACCTGCACATTTTTGGATTGTGGGACGAAATTGGAGCACCCGGAGGAAACCTACGTAAACACGGGGAGAATGTGCAAACTCCACACAGACAGTCGCCTGAGGCTGGAATTGAACCTGGGTCCCTGCCGCTATGAGGCAGCAGTGCTAACCACTGAGCCACCGTGCCACCCCTTAATTAAAAGCAAGCAGCCATTCAGTCCCATGAGCCTGCTCTGCCATTCCATAGGATCATGGCTAATCTGATTTGGCCTCAAATATACTGTTCTGTCAGGTGCCTTCAACCCTTTGTTCCTCTGTCGATTAAAAATCTATCTAATTCAGTCCTGAATAAATTCAATCGCCCAGCTTTGACTGGTCTCTGGAAAAATGACTTCGATAGACTAATGACCATCACAGAGAAAAAGATTCACTTCATCTCCCTTTCAAATAGGAGCTGCCTAATTTTAAAATTGTTTCCCCTAGTTCTGGACTCCCCACAAGGGGAAAGAATTGCATGTCTTGCTCTATGGACATATTGCTGAGAATTCTGTGTTGGGTGGGGCCTAGTGAGAAGGCCCAAACAAGAAAATAGTTGTGGAGAAACTACAGAAATTCTAATCCTCCCATGGAGCTTCCAGATTTATAATGCATTTGTTCCTCCTTCAGGGATATAGTGGGGGAACTCTGGAATATCCTGCCAGAACATGGGAAGAACCTCTTTGCAATCAGCTTGCTGCAAGGGAGAATGGCTATATTAGTCTTAGAGTTTTTAACAGCATGGAAGGAGGCTGTTGTGCCTGCGCCAGTCATCAAAAATCTATTTGTACTAATCCCATTTTCCAACACTTGGCCTGTTACCTTTATGCTATTGTAATTCAAGTGTTCTAAATTTTTCTTAAATGCCCGAGGACTGTCATTTCTATAACTTATTTAGGGAGCGGCATCCAAACACCATAAACCTCTGGGTGAAAAGAAAATCCCTCAAATCTCCTTTAAACTACCTTCTCCTTATCTTAAAACTTACTAAGGGCAAATGTTGCTCCCTAACTACCCTATCTACGCCACTCAAAAACTTTGTGCTCCTGAGTCGGATGGCCCTTCAGCTTTCTCTGTTCTACTTATCTAGGCTATCATCAGAGCTGAACTGCTCCAGCTCAGGCAACGTTTTGATGAATCTCATTTTGAAATCCCCGCATGGATTAAACAGCTGTCAGATCCTGGTCTTGAAAAATGGAAATACATTAACTTGAAATGTTGCTGATCTTCACAGTTTGTGCTACCTTGCTTAATACATATGCACCAATTCACAATGGTGCAGTTCAAAGGCTTCTGTCCTCTCCCTGATTTATAAACACCGACATTTCCATGCCTGCACCAAAAGCTTTAGGATGGAGGTTCTCTTTTTTTGGGCAGTTCTGAACAAAATCCCCTTTTGGGGTGCCAGAGGAACCTTAGGATCTTACATCAGTGTCCTATTTCCTGCTTTGCTTCTGGTTACGAGAGTGTGTTTCATACAAACAACTGAGCTTTTTCTTTCAGTAACTCATTCATGGGACAAGAACATTGCTGGCTGGGTCAATATTTATTGCGTTTCCCTAATTGTCCAGAGGGCAGGTAAAGTCAGCTACATTGCTGTGGTTCTGGAGTCACATGTAGGCCAGACTAGATAAGGATGACAGTTTCCTTCCCTGAAAGGACATTAGTGAACCAGACGGTTTTTTCTAGCATTTGACAATGGATTTGTGGTCATCATTAGATTCTTAATTCTGTGAATGCCACATGAATGAGAGATATCCCAAAAATTGGAATGTGTCCACCAGAGACTCTTTTGGGTTAATGTGGTTCTCATTGCATGCACCTTCCCTGGTTTCATGTTTAGGAGAATAAAATTGACTGAGCAATGTGTAGACTCTTGTTTGCACCATGGCTTAAATTTGACTATTCTAATTTTAATTCCTTTTTTTTCTTGGTTGGGGATTGGGGTAGGGGTTTGCTGGGGTCAAAAATAAGTGGAAGCACACAACAGGTTCAAGGTTTATAACTGGTGTGTCATAGCAAGGTGAGAAGGTGAGGAATTCTCAGAAAGAAGCACCACTTTGTGTAGACTCATAAAGTCATAGAGTCACAGAGATGTAGAACATGGAAACACACCCTTTGTCCATGCCAACCAGATATCCTAAATTGATCTAGTCCCATTTGCCAGTACTTGGCCCATATCCCTTTAAACTCTTCCTATTCATGTACACATCCAGATGTCTTTTAAATTGTACTCGCTTCCACCACTTCCTCTGGAGCTCATTCCAAACACGCACCACACTCTGGGTGAAAAAGTTGTCCCTCAGGTCCCTTTTAAATCTTTCTCCTCTCACCTTAAATCTATGCCCTCTAGTTCTGGACTCCCCAACCCCTAGGGAACAAAACTTGGCTATTCACCCTATCTATGCCCCTCATGATTTTATAAACCTCTATGAGCCACATGCAGAGATTTGGCATATGTGAACATTCATCACTGTGCATGTCTGAAAGATGGGAAATCCACTCATGATGCAGCCTGTTTTCACATGCACAGAATCAGTCTACGCATGTGCAATGATCGAGGATTGTATCTCTGGGATGAGAACACACTTAGCATGTATAACAAAGAGGCACACAATTGTTGAACAACTGTTGAACTAGCCTGCCTGCCTGGGTGTATTTTCATGTTAGCATGGATTTTAATGTGAATATTTTTCAGAATTTCGTTTAGTTATGCCACTGATCTCAGTTTTACAATAGATTCTAAGAAGAAATGGAGAAGTTTCTTGTCAAAAGAGGTGATTCCTCTGCTAATTCAACCAAGCATATGAACCCAAAGGTGAAAAAGCAAATTCTGTTCAGAGACAGTATGACGACAGCTCTCTGGCCTTTGGATTTTCATGGACAGGAGATACCACTCTCATCAGCGGACAGAAGTTGGCAAACACTACAGCGGTACAACAGGATGCCATTTGTAGATGAAACGATAGATCCATCCCTAATAGTAAACTAGTGGCTGAGCATGTAGTGAAATTTTTAAAAAAGCCCCAACGCAGAAAGCTTGATTGTGTTTGACGGTAAAACAAATTGAAAGTTTGATGTTAGGAGCTGAATGTTGCAAAAGAGAATGATGAAATTCCACTCTCTGATAGAACAGTTTGACAATGTCAACTGATAACGAGGAAGTTCTGCAAAAGAAGTTTGCTGCTAGTGGGAAGTTAACTTTGCAGACTGATGAGTCCACCAACATAATTGGACACTGCCAGCTGCAGGCCAGCGTTCAGGCAGGCCCAGGTTTCCCACCAACTGGTACACTGCAATTTACTCCACATTCTGTTATGCTCTGATCCATTGTTCATAAATAGTTATTAATAGCTGAGTTGAGCAGATTTTGCATATACTCGCAGTGGAAGACTGCATTTTTGGTGTCGAATTTGATACATTAATGCTTGAGGTTATTGTAGGCACTACATTGCAAACGTCTCTAGTAAGATTATAACCATAGTAAAAGCATGCAAATGCATTAAATGAAAAAGTGAGGTGATATGGAATTTGTTGTCTCATTGTATTGTGCCTTAACAGGAACAAGGTTGGAAATCACTGCCAAAGGCAGATAGTTGCAGATTTGAGGTAGGTCTGCTCTGAGATAGCATCAAAACATCCCTTTACAGAAGGGACAAAATAAACCAAAGACAAAATGAGCCCAGCCTCCCCTGTATTTGACCAAGAAGCATAAGATTCATGGAAATAGTTTTACCTCTTCTCCCTATCAGGATGATGATACGTGATGATGGTACAAGACAATTAGAGAACATTTCCCATGAGACTGAGAAGAAGAAGATGAATTAACTAAAAAAAAAGCTTTCTTCAGCATTTATAAGTCAGTATGTTTTCAGATTAAAAGGATATGAAGACCATTGTCAAGAGATGGGCACTAAACCAGCAACAAACCATAAAGTCTCAGTGCTAAATCTAAAATCTAGGGTTTGATTATGATTAGTGAATACGATTTGCACACAGAAAGCTGACGAGACTGAATGTATTGGAAGCCTGGAGCCCAGGTTTTGCAATGGAAATTATCATATCCAAGTGAAACAAGTGTTAGTCTCAAGGCTTTTTATGTTTAACAGAGAGCAGGCACAGGAAAGGTCAGGTAGCTCATTTTCTCCCAGTCACAGCCAATAAAAACTGATACAAGTGCAGTACTCTTAAATAAACATCCATGGTAAACTTTGCATAAATGCTGAGTGACACTGAAATTGAGATAAAATTATCCTGCATCTTTTTGAATATCCTCTGTGTCAGGGTAATAGATTCCCCAGATAATGTGAAGGATTCTTGTGGAAACATCCAAATTTTCTTTCTTTAAGGACCTACTGAGTGAGAATAGCTTTCACTGTTGGCTCATGTACTCTGCATTAAACAAAATCTAAAAGAAAGTCAGATCCGCAGGAGTTGTGTGTTCACACGACATTCAGCAAGCTACTAGTGAAGCCTATTGCCCTAATAGCCTGGAAGCTCAAAGCCATGATAAAACACTAAGTAAGAGAGTGATGAGTAGCCCTTTTCTGAACAAATTCTCCTTATAACGCTAAATGAAAAAGAAAAAGAACTGCAGATTCTGGAAATCAGAAACAAAAACAGAAATTGCTGGAAAATCTCAGCAAGTTTGGCAACAATCAAAGAGAAATCAAAGTTAACATTTCGGGCCCAGTTGCTGAATGGTCTATTTGTCTTGCTCCTTAACTCCACTAGGCTTCAGATAGTTCCATTTAAAATGCATTACTAAACTGGGCAGAATCATTTGTTTAAAGGATGAAATACAGGCAACTGTGCATGTGCATTAGAACAGTCACAGGTCCAAAAGGAAATTCTACTATGCAATTAGATCTGTAACTTAACAATTACCTACTCAGTTTAGTCCCATAATCCTTAATATGCCTGTCAAACAGAAAATCTATCCAAACTATTCACAGCACGTTTTTGTCTTCATTTTTGATTTCCAGTATCCACATGATTTTGATTTTGTAAAAGTTTAACAGCCAGTTTTTGAAATCCTAAATTGACACCATTCCCTCCCACCGACTTCCCCCCCAAACACACACACACACCATCCAAAAGCTTATTGAGGGGAGTGATTTCCAGAATTCCACCACCTCTATGAAGAAGTGCTTTCTGACAATAAGGTTATACCTACTTTATTCTGCACTCCTCTCTAACCACCCCAAACTTGTTTTTTAATAGTGCCTTTCACATAATGAAGTCATAGAGTCATACAGCACAAACCCCTCCAAACAACCAGTCTATGTTGACCATAATCCCAAACTAAACTAGTCCCACCTGCCTGCTCTTACCCATATGCCTCTAAACATTTCTGTTCCACACAGCATTGCCCTGTGGTTTGAAGGGCAGTGCTTGTCACTGGCCACTCGGGTGTTTTTCCTATCTTCCTGGTGGTGGAAATTGAATAAAGATTTGTGCACTTTGTGTCTTTCACTGTAAAAAAAGAGAAAAAAAACATTTCTGTTCCATGTACTTATCCAAATGTAACTTCTAATCATTCTAAGTGTACCTGCATCAACCACTTCTTTTTGAAGTTCATTCCACACATGAACCACTCTGTGTAAAAATAATTGCCAATCATTTTTTAAAATCTTTCTCCTATCACCTTCAAAACATTCTCTAGTCTTAAAATCCCCCACCCCAGGGAAAAGACACCTGCCATTCATCTTACCTACACCCCTAATAATTTTATAAACTCACATAAGGTGACCTCTCAACCTCCTATGGTAAAAAAAAGTCGCAGTCTGTCCAGCCACCCTTTATAACTCAAGCCCTCTATTCCCAGCAACATCCTGGTGTATCTCTTCTGAGCTCTCTCCAGTTTAATAATATCCTTCCTGTAACAGGGTGACCAGGACTGGACACAGTATTCCAGAAAAGGCCTCACCAATGTCTTATACAACCTCAATATAACGTCCCAACTCCTGTACTCAAAGGTCTGAGCAATGAAGGCAAGTGTGCTAAATGCCTTTTTAACCACCTAGTCTATATGTAATGAAATACTCCAAGACATTATAAGTGATGTATGTGTCTGATACTGGACTACATAAGGAAATATTAGGTTAGATGACCAAATCATAGAACCCCCACAGAGTGGAAACAAGCCATTCAGCCTAACAACTCCACATCAACCCTCCGAAAAGTAACCCAGTCAGACCCATCCCCTTAACCTATTGTTCTATATTTACCCCTGACCAGCCTACACATCCCTGAACACTACTGGCAATTTAACATAGCCAATTCACCTAACCTGTTCCTCTTTGGATTGTGGGAGGAAATCAGAGCACCTGGAAGAAATTCATGTAGACACGGGGAGAATATGCAAACTCCACACCAACAGTCGCCTGAGGCTGGAATCGAACCTGAGTCCCTGAGGAAGCAGTGCTAACCACTGAGCCACTGTGCTGCCCTCTCGTCTTGAAATCCACAAAATGGTGAAAGAGGTGGATTTTAAGGAAATAGTTTTTCTGCATTTGCCCTGTCAGTTTTTAAAATCATATTAAGCACCTCACTTAATAACCTATTAATCAAACATGTTGAAGCACACTCTGTGCAATCTGTCCTTATGTTTTAAAGCTTTATTCTGTATTTTTCTGGAGAATCCAAGTTGCATTCACTCTGAGGTTAATATATCCTTTCTGATGATTGGTACCAGAACTGTATGTAGTTATTTAAAGTGGTTGCTCACTTGTATAACAATTTTACATAACTTTAACAAAGTGGATCGGGTAAATATCATACAAATGATTACCAAAATGAAAGTTATGTTGTGCATAGGACATAGAACAGTACAGCACAGAACAGGCCCTTCAGCCCACGATGTTGTGCCGACCACTGATCCTCATGTATGCACCCTTACATTTCTGTGACCATATGCATGTCCAGGAGTCTCTTAAATGTCCCCAATGACCCTGCCTCCACAACTGCTGCTGGCAACACATTCCATGCTCTCACAACTCTCTGTGTAAAGAACCCGCCTCTGACATCCCCTCTATACTTTCCACCAACCAGCTTAAAGCTATGACCCCTCGTGTTAGTCATTTCTGCCCTGGGAAATAGTCTCTGGCTATCGACTCTATCTATGCCTCTCATTATCTTGTATACCTCAATTAGGTCCCCTCTTCTCCTCCTTTTCTCCAATGAAAAAGGTCTGAGCTCAGTCAACCTCTCCTCATAAGATAAGCCCTCCAGTCCAGGCAGCATCCTGGTACACCTCCTCTGAACCCTCTCCAAAGCATCTACATCTTTCTTATAATAGGGTGACCAGAACTGGATGCAGTATTCCAATTGCGGTCTCACTAAAGTTATTCAAAACTCTTCTATCCATGTCTTAACTCACATTCTTGCACTTGTTAATTTACATTCACTTCCAGTCATGCATTAACTGTAGAATTTTCATCCTCACTTTTAATCCCTCAGTTAAACCTCATTCTATCTCCGCAGTATCCTCCAGATATACAAATCCCTGAGATACAGAGTATTAATTACCTAACCTCACCCCTTGAACTTCCCAATTTGACTCTTTCCATCAGTCAGCCATAGTTTCCGTTGTCTGGATTGTAAGCTCTGTAACAACTGCCCAGTACCTCTCTGACTGGCAACCTTACTTTAGTCTCTTAAGAGAAGTACATGTGGACTCACTCTTACCTTATCACTCCTTGTCAAGGACACGTCTCTGTCTGTCTGAGACAAAGTAACCCACAACTGTTTGTTTTTGGAAATGGAATGTCTCCTTTTTACATTTGTATAGCACACACTGATCTTTTGAAATGAATAGGATCTGTTGCCTTCTTGTGAAATAAATCCAAGTGTTGTTTTTCCTTCCTCTATAATTGATTCAACTGTGGGGGAAAACTTAGCTGCTGTGTTTCCTGCATTACGACAGTGATTACATTTCACAAAGAAGGTAATAGGTTGTAATATGCCTTGGGACTTTCTGGCATTGTGAAAAATGCCATATAAATACATGCTCTTTCTTTTATCTTATACCATCCCTTCATTGTCATCGAATATCTCTGCTCCTTCATAGCATGGATTGAACTTACTTGAAGCTGCCTGAAGCCGTGAAAGGTGTATATACATGTAAGTTCATTGTTTACTTTCATGGCTATTACAATGATTTACATGTTAAGTAAAATGTAGTGAGGATCTCAGCAGTTCAGTCACTGCTCCCCAGTCCCGCAATGGCTATTGCTGATTGCATTGGGACACACTCAAGCTATTGTTCTGCTTGCATTGTGGCTTGCTGTGCAGTTAATACCTAAGCTTGTGAAAGGCCACTTCAACCTCATTTCCCCTCTCCTCACCTTACCCCAGTTCCAAACTTCCAGCTCAGCACCACCCTCATGACCTGTCCCACCTGTCAATCTGCCTTCCTACCTATCAGCTTCACCGTCCTCTCTGACCTATCACCTTTACCCCCACCTCCATCCACCTATTGCACTCTCAGCTACCTTCTCCCCAGCCCCACACCCCTCCCAGTTATCTCTCCACCCCTGAGGCTCCCAGCCTCATTCCTGATGAAGGGTTCTGGCCTAGAACATCGACTTTACTGCTCCTCAGATGCTACATGACCTGCTGTGCTTTTCCAGCACCACAATCTCAACTTCAACCTCGCGGTTCACCCCTGCTACAATTACTGATATTTAAAAGGTGGTGCAACAGCACTTTACTTCAAACCAAGTGAAATCATTAGTTCAAATAAACCTTTTATCTCCCATGATTTTTACCTCAAATGACATTAAGATTCATCAAAATGGAATAACACTACTTTTCACCCTTTCCTATGTATGGTCATGAGAGTACAGTCGCTTTTTAAAAATTCATTTATGGGATACGGGCATCACTGGCTAGACCAACATTTATTGCCCATCCCCAGGTAAGAATCAATCACATTGCTGTGGGTCTGGAGTCACGTGTAGACCAGACCAGGTAAGGATGTTATTTTCCTTCCCGAAAGGAAAATAGTGAACTGAATACATTTTTCTTACGATCAACAATGGATTCATGGTTAATTCCAGGCTGGCAATGTAGAACTTAAATATTAATGAAAAAATGAGACATGTTGTTGAAGCTTTTCAACTTACACTCATCAGGACGAATGCAAGAATGCCAAATTTCAAACATTCACAACAATTTATATTATACCAGAACAAGCTGCTAAGGGTTAGCAAGTCTCTCTTTTTAGCAATATATAATATAAATTTATAGCACACTCATATTCCAACTGTATTCTGTTTTATTCATTTGTGGGACATGGGCATCACTGACTGGCCAGCATTTACTGTATGGTCTGTCTCACAAATGAATGGGAAGGTGAGAAGGTGATGGTGAGCTGATGCAGTCTGCATGCTGTAGTTTGACCCACAATGCCATTCGGGAGGGAATTCCAGGATTTTGACCCAGTGACACTGAAGGAGTTTCAATATATTTCCAAGTCAGGCTGGTCAGTGGCTTATAGGGGACCATTCAAGTGGTAATGTTTCCATGGATCTGCTGCCCTTGTCCTTCAAGATGGAAGTGGTCATAGAATGGATACTATAGGCATTGTACACACTATGAATTTTGCAGTTTATAATGTTATCCAAACCCTCTGAATTGTTACTCCTTAGTTTAATTGTCCAAACTATACCTCATATCATATGTAATGCATATAATTCAAATTTATGTTCGCACAATACTAATCACTTTTTCCAGCCCAGAGACGGAACACTGAGTTACCATATATTCGCCATTCAAATGCCTCTGATTCCTTTATTTAATATTACACTAGCTCTGTTACTTATCTTTATGCTTGTGAGATGTATTTGTGATGGAGAGACACGAGTCGGGGTTATTTCTCACAACAATTTCAAATATACTATCCATTGGCCTCTTCTGATGCTTCAGCCTTACTGCTTTGTTACTGTCAATATCTTCCTCGAATTCTTCAAAGTTTGTGGAAATTCTTGTTCAAAGTATGGAGCTAAAATCACTTTTCACCATTATCATAGTTCCAGGCTTGGATTTCACACTGGGAATGGGACAGATGCCAAGGTAAACGCAAGAGTCAGACCGACAGGTTCTGGCAAAGCAATCGAGATGTGTGTGTGTGTGTGTGTGTGTGTGTGTTTGTGTGTGTGTGTGTGTGTGTGTGTGTGTGTGTCTGGTGAACAGGACACAAAACAAGGAAGCATCAATGCAGGGATGGAAAACTGACAGGAAGGAGGCTATCCCCATCCCTGGTCTGCTAGCAGGCCAAGATTAGAGTGGTGCTGGAAAAGCACAGCAGTTCAGGCAGCATCCAAGGAGCAGTAGCAGGCCAAGCATTGAAAGCTGCTGGGCTTTATACTGGATGCTTATCTCGGTTTGACACAGGTAAAATCCCAACATCCCAGCAATGGAGGGAGGAAATGCATAAGTGGCCATGGGCTACAACTGCCCATTCTGCACAATTCTAGTTATCAATGATTCAAGAAGCAATCAAAATATTGATGAATATCAATAAAGGCCTCAAGTACAAAAGGGTTACTGTATGAGAAGAGTGTTCAGGAACTGATGATCTACAGACTAGGGTGAAGACTAGGGAGCTGCTGCAGTCAATTATACCTCAATTATTCAATGTCATAGACAGTGCTAGCAAAGATTGTTACATAAGATCAAGCAAATTGGGAGAAGAAAATCTTGAATCACAAAATAAGGCAGTACAGGAGGCCATTCTCCTATGACCATTCTTGGAATGAACCATAGAATCTTGTTTAAATAAAAATAAAATACTGTGGATGCTAGAAATATGAAATAAAAACAGAATAAAATAACATTCTGTGGAAGCGCAACAGGTCTGGCAGAACCTGTGGAAAGAGAAACAGAACAATAATACAAGTCCACACTTCTTTAAAATTCAGTATTGAACTCAAAATGTTAACCTAATTTCTCTCTCCAGAGATGCTGCTAGGCCCGCTGAGTTTGTCCAGCAATTTCTGTTTTTATTATAGCCCATTTAGTCCTTGCTTTTCTCTCATAATCCTGTAAAACCATCTCCTTTAAGTATTTATCTGATCCACTTTAGGAAGTTATTATTAAATCTGCTTCAATCCCTCACTGAGACTATACATTCCAATATCAAGTTGCAAATTTCTTTCCTTGTATCCCCTCTTGGTTTTTTTTTAGCAAATACCTTAAAATTAAGAGAATGCAATTTAAATTGACAAAAAAATGAAGCAAAGTCTAACCTTAAAGCTAACTTTAAAATAACTCAAATGAAAAATATTCGAACTCTCTCTTAGGTAACATAATGGAATCAAGTGCTAGCATGGAGTGGAGATTGGATCCTAGATTGATTGATTTGAAATACTGGAACGATGAGATAAATTAATTAAGTCACCATTTCTTCTTCAACTTTATTTAAACAAACACAGTATTTCTGCATAGTGTTCAGGAGCTCAAGGCACTGAGAACATTTTATAGCCAATGATAAGTCATTTTTTTGAAATAGGAAGTACAGCAGTCAATTTTCCACAGCAATCTCTAACAAAAAGAAATGTGACAATGGCTAAATAATCTCTTTTAGCAATTTTAATTGGGGGAATAAGCATTAGCCAGGACACCAGGGAAGGTTCTCCTACTGTTCCCTGAAATAGTATCAGCTTGGTTTAAATGTTTCATTCTAACAGTCACTTTCAAAATTATTGCTCAAATCTCTGGAGTAAGACTTTAAATCCATAACCTTCTGACTGAAAGCATTGCCCATTGAGCCACAGATGACACAAATTTAAAGTCCTTATGTTGCCAAATAACAAACAGCCAAAACTAATTTGCCTCTTTCTTCTCCCCATTACTTGGTTGAACTTTGTGATGTCATATACCAAACGCCCCCAGCCTTCAGATCTGAGGGAACTTGTTTCAGTTTCCAACCACTATT
The DNA here is from genome assembly GCF_047496795.1 of Chiloscyllium punctatum. Lineage (NCBI taxonomy): Eukaryota > Metazoa > Chordata > Chondrichthyes > Orectolobiformes > Hemiscylliidae > Chiloscyllium > Chiloscyllium punctatum. Next base: position 100,661,337 of record NC_092743.1, on the reverse strand, counting down.
TCCAAACCATCTCTTAAATGAACCTTATCTCAGAACATTTGATTTGTCTGCCAATATCTTTAAGCCATTGCTGATATTGAGAAAAATCAACCTTTTGAGATATTCACTGAGTCATATGGGTTATCTCAGAACTTAGATTAGATTCCCTACAGTGTGGAAACAAGCCCTTCAGCCCAACAAGTCCACACTGACCCTCCAAAGAGTAACCCACCCAGACCCATTTCCCTCTGACTAATGCACCTAACACTATGGGCAATTTAACATGGCCAATTCACCTGACCAGCACATCGTTGGACTATGGGAGGAAACCTGAGCACCTAGAGTAAACCCACGCAGACATGGGGAGAACATGCAAACTCAACACAGACAGACGCCCGAGGCTGGAATCGAACCTAGGACCCTGATGCTGTGAGCCAGCAGTGCTAACCACGGAGCTACCATGCCACCTTAGATTGCCTCCATTATCCTGCTCAAAAAGTATGAGTACTACAAATTGCTGGAAGCTTGAACTGATAATAGAGTAGAGAGTATGGTACTGGAAAAGCACAGCAGGTCAGGCAGCATCCGAGGAGTAGGATTCTCCTGTTCCTTGGATGCTGCCTGACCTGCTGTGCTTTGTCAGCACCACACTCTCGACTCTGATCTCCAGCAACTGCAGTCCTCACTTTCTCCTGATAAGAGAGTAGCAAAGGTCACTCGGCTCTGGGATCTCAGCAAGTGATAGGACCATCTATCTATCTCCTTAATCAATGAGATTTAAGGATTGAGAAGCAAAGGAATGATGGAGAAGGAAATAGAGTGGATTAAAATCAAATCAGATACCGAAAGAGGAATAAAGAAAGAGAAAGTGAGATTGGATTAAGAAAGATACAGAGAAAGAGAAACAAACAGAAAGGAAAAGTAAGAATTAAAATCATGTTGTGACAACTATTCACTATTTGCAAGAATGTGACTGCATAGTTTTAGTTGGTCCTTTTCTGGGCTTTAGGCGTGGATGAACATTGTGGAGATAGACATCTCAATGTTAAAAAGCCACTTGCACTATAAAGAGCAGGGTCTAACTTCTGGTGGTCAGATTACTTGGTAATTATTGGACAAGTGTATCAATTTCATGAAACTCACAGGGAGGTGGGGGTTTGAAATTCATGAGGGTATCTCTTCCTGGACATAAATCAGTGGTGATTTGGAGGAGACAGTGTTGGACTGGGGTGGACAAAGTTAAAGATCACACTGCACCAGGTTATAGTCCAACAGGTTTGTTTGGAAGCACTAGCTTTCAGAGGGCTGCTCCTTCATCAGGTGGAGCAAATGAAGAAGCAGCACTCTGAAAGCTAGTGCTTCCAAATAAACCTGTTGGACTATAACCTGCTGTTGTGTGGTTTTTTAGATAAGTCAGTGGGTGATCCATAAACTAATAACGACAATCATCATTCAACTCATCAAAATGTTGCCAGGAAATTCCTTATAGACATTTGAGGCTGCATTCAATGCTGAAGGACATCAATATTGTCCCATTACCTTTCCTGACGGATTAAAATATGTTGTTAGCCAAGAGGATGAAGATACCAGCTCCTTGTAGCTGAACCATAAAACAAATGGACTGGTTCCTGTGTTTTTCCCTCTCCAATTGAAGAAAACAGTTCAGCGTTTGAATGATTTGTTGAATGTTTCAAACATGTCGGCATTCAGCCATCTATTTCACTCAATATTTTTCCTGCACACCACTTTCAATTTTTTTTTATCCGTACTGGATTATCGAAAGAGCTATAAGCTGACTGCTGTCAATTGTTCTTTTCTTTAAGTCTCACAACTAATTATATCTCGACTGTGATAAGTGGCCAGCGCTCTGAGAAACCACAAATATATAGTGTAAGGAATACTAATACTTAGGCCGCCCTGCAAAGCCTTTTCATGTGCTAACCTTGGGCAGCTTAACCCAGGAGAAGAGAGCAAGGACGTTATTCATTTACTCACCTCAGCCGATAGTCTGTTAGATGCAGAAACTTATTTCCCCACTTTAAAGTTTTTAATGCTTTTTTTAAAAAGGAATATCAATGTAAAATACCTCTCCTTGTTACCAGGTTTTCTTAATGAAAAGGACATTCATGAATCTAAGTTTCTGCGGGAATAACAAACCAGTTAATAGGCAGTTATGTGAATATTTGTACAATTATTGCAAAAATGTTTAACCACTTAGTTTTACATCAGATGGCCTTCAGCTTGGACGCTAAAGTTTCCTATACAGTTTTTCCAAAACACCAAGGTGATTTCAGTCTTGGATTCCCTGCAAAAACGTATTGCTGTATTCATGACAGCAGACAATTTACTTGAAGAAATGTCAAAATCTGTAGAGAACCTTTCCATGATGGAATCCCAGCACAACTGCTTCAGCTTGAAAACAGTTCCCTTAATTATAAATATAAATTTGATTATGGTGTATCAATTTAATGGATTTGATTTTTACCTGATACCCAGATGACGTTGGGATGCAGCTACCATGACTCAACCACATTGATCTCGCAACACCCTTTAATTGGATAAAAGGAGAACCCAGTGCCAATTAGGGACACCAAACCTATCCAGGAGTTGGGAGCTGCTTGCCTGGTTCCAGAGGTAAAGGCAATTGGTAGCTATGCTGGGGCTTGTCAATCCCTTGCTGATCACATCAGGCAATTCATCAGAGGATAAGCAGCATAATACATTAAAAAATGTGGACTGTCTGGAAAACTGAAGTACTGTACAACACGCAAGTTTTGATACTGAAACAAAATGCCTGAGGCCCTGAAATTTTAAGCATTATCGAAAACCTTTGTCATCGACCAATCAGCTGTGCATGAAAACGTACAAGACTGTTTGGATTTGGAGGAATTAGAGGCCATTAAAAACTGTAGTGCTGTTATCCCAGCCTATCAAGAAGCTGCTGAAGGAGATTAGAAGGACATCACCTTATGGCATGTACATACCTCATTCCCTCTGCTTGCCAGCACCTTCAAAATAAAATACTGACTGGGAGGTGTCAGTATCCAGAAATGGCCTCTGGGACAGGGATATTGAAAATCCTGATTCACGGTTCTATATAAAAAAAATGAGAAGTTTTGTATTTATCAGTGACTTGTTGTCACACATTCCCTGCTGTGTATTTTGTTATTCCAGAGATATGCATAAATGACATTAGTTTCTATATGTGTAAACGTTTTCAATTACAGCGCTTTTAAATGACATCTCTACACTTCCAGTTCTGTCCAGCTTGTTTGCTTTGCTCTGTGGCACACTCAGAATTAACCAATCAAGCACACTAAGCATCAATGGTAAACAGACTCATATAATCAAACGCAGAATATTTAAGCCCAGCACCCCATCACATTGTGCATGATGACATATCATACAAAATAATGTGTTCTCTGACTCACTCTGGGCAATGCCACAGGGGACCAGCTAACAATATTATTATAACTTTATGAATGTACTCCAGTCTGTGAAGCTTCAAAGGTCATCACATATTTGTCGAATGCAAATCTTAATATCATGTTTGGGATGAGAAAAAAATGCAGGCATTCTGTATAAAAATGGTCCAGTTACATGGTCAATACAGGGATCATAATGGGGCCCTTGGTCTGTCTATGTGTGAAAATTAGTTGGGGTGAAGCAGATGCTAGGTTGCACCTCAATTCCAATTCCAAATTTTATTCAGATGTAAGAGTAAAATCTGCACCTTTTTGGCACAGAATGTGAAATGGCGGTTGTTATATTACCCATTGTGCATCCCTTGTTTCCATTGCTTTTCCATTGGCAGTCATGCCTTCAGGTTTCTCATCCCTAATCTTTTACAATCTCTCCCTAAATCTCTGTCTCTCTGCCTCTCTGTCTCTCTCTCTCTCTCTTTCATTCTGCTAAATACTCCTTAATCCTACCTCTTAGATTAAAAGTGAAGGTTGTCTTTGAGAAGGCGCTGTGTATGATTCAATCAGATCTCCTCACTTGCCTGAATGGATGCAGCCCAACAACACTCAAGAAGCTTGACACCATCCAAGAGAAAGCAGCTTCCTTGATTGGCACCACATCCATGAGCAACCACCCCCTTCACCAATAATGCTCAGTAGCAGCAGTGTGTACCATCTATAAGATGCACTACAGAAATTCACCAAAGATCCTCAGACAGCACCTTCCAAACCCACGGCCACTTCCAGCTGGAAGGACAAGGGGAACACCACCACCTTAAACTTCTCCTACAATCTACTCACTATCCTGACTTGGAAATATATCGCCGTTACTTTACTGTCACTGGGTCAAAATCCTGGAATTTCTTCCCTCACGGCATTGTGGATCAACCCACAGTAGGTGGACTGCTGCGATTCAAGAATGCAGCTCACTACCACCATCTCAAAGGCAACTAGAGACAGGCAATAAATGCTGTTAAATCAGCAATGCCCAGATCCCACAAAATCAATCAATAAAAGAAAAGAAAACATTCACTGAGTCATAGAGTCATAGAGATGTACAGAATGGAAACAGACCCTTCAGTACAACTCATTCATGCCAACCAGATATCCCAACCCAATCTAGTCCCACCTGCCAGCACCCGGCCCATATCCCTCCAAACCCTTCCAATTCATATACCCATCCAAATGCCTTTTAAATGTTGCAATTGTACTAGCCTCTCTCTGCGTGCAAAAATTGCCCCTTAGGTCTCTTTTATATCTTTCCCCTCTCACCCTAAACTTATGCCCTCTAGTTCTGGACCCCCAATCCCAGGGAAAAGACTTTGTCTATTTATCCTATCCTCATAATTTTGTAAATCTCTATAAAGTCACTCCTCAGCCTCCGACACTCCAGGGAAAATAGCCCCAGCCTCTTCCTATAGCTCAGATCCTCCAACCCTGGCAACATGCTTGTAGATCTTTTCTGAACCCTTTCAAGTTTCACAACATCTTTCTGATAGGAGGGAGATCACAATTGCATGCAATATTCCAACAGTGGTCTAACCAATGTCCTGTACAGCCGCAACATGACCTCCCAACTCCTGTACTCAATACTCTGACCAATAAAGGAAAGCAAACCAAACGCCTTCTTCATTATCCTATATACCTGCGAGTTCTAATAGATTTGTTAGGCAAGACTTCCCTCTGTTGACCCAGCCCTATTTTGCTATGTGCTTCCAATCTCATCTTTAATGATGGACTCTAAAATCTTACCAATGCTGAGGTCAGGCGAACTGGGCTCCAATTTCATGTCTTCTGCCTCCTCACTACTTAAACAGGAGCTACTTTCCAGTCCATTGGGACTCTCACTGACTCTGGTGACTGCTGAAAGATCACCAAAAATGTCTCCACAATATCCTCAGCTACCTTCTTCAGAGCTCTGGGGTATAGTCCTTCTGGTCTAGGTCATTTATCTACATTCAGACCTTTCAGCTTGCCTAGCAGCTTCTCCTTAGTGATGACAAATACACTCACCTTTGCCCCCTGAATCTTTTGGTATGCTGCTTGTGGCTTCCACTATGAAACCTGGTGCAAAGTACCTATTCAGTTCCTCTGCCACTTCTCTGATCCCCATTATCATTTCTTCAGCCTCAATTTCTAGTGTTCAATGTCCACTCTTTCCTCTCTCTTACCTTTTAGCTATCTAAAAAAGCTTTTGCAGTATTCTTTTATATTACTAGCTAACTTACTCTCATATTTCATCGTCTGACCAATGCCTCTCCCTCCCCCCCCAATTGTTTTTTTTAGTTATCTTCTGCTAGTTTTTACAAACTTCCTAATCCTCTGGCTTCCCATTAATATTCATCACAATGCATCTTTTTCCTTTTGCATTTATGCTGTCCCTGACTTCTCTTGTTAGTTATGGTTGCCTTGTCCTCTTCCCTCTTAGTATGGTGTTTCTTTCTTGGGATGAATTCCTGTTGTTTATCTCTGGTTACCCCCAAGAAATTCCTGCCATTTCCCGTTTTCCCTGCTAGGCTTCCTTTCCAAATAACTGTAGCCAACACCTCCTCATGTCTTTGCAGTTGCCTTTCCTCATTTGTAATACCATTACACCTGACTCCAGCTTCTCCCTTTCAAATTGCAGGATGAATTTTATATATTACTGGGAACTGCTCCCTCATGCTTCCTTCACCTTAAGCTCCCTAATCAAGTCTGCCGTATTACATGTCATCAAATCCAGAATTGCCTGTTCACTTGCAGTCTCTAGCACAAGCTACCCCAATAAACTATCTTGTAGACATTCCATAAATTCTTTTACTTGAGATCCACTTCCAATCTGATTTTCCCAGTCCACCTGAATACTGAAGTCCCCCATGATTATTGTAATAGTGCTTTTCTTACATGATTAGATTAGATTGGATTCCCTACAGTGTGGAAACAGGCCCTTTGGCCCAACCAGTCCACACCAACCCTCCAAAGAGTAACCCACCCAGACCCATTTCCCTCTGAATGATACACCTAGCACTACGGGCAATTTAACATGGCCAATTGACCTGACCTCCACATCTTTGGACTGTGGGAGGAAACCGGAGCATCCGGAAGAAACTCACGTAGACACGGGGAGAATGTGCAAACTCCACACAGACAGTTGCCTGAGGCTGGAATTGACCCTGGGACCCTAGTGCTGTGAGACAGCAGTGCTAACCAATGAGCCACCGTGCCGCCCTCTATGCTTTTTCTATTTCTTGATTTATTTTCTTCCCCACATCCTGACTACTGCTGGGAGCCCTGTGCACAATTCTCATCAGGGTCTTTTTACCTTTGCAGTTCCTCAACTCTAAACACACAGATTCCATGCCTTCTGACTCTATATCACTTCTTGCTATCAATTTAGTTTACTTCATAACAAACAAGACAACCCCATCCCATCTGCCAATCTGCCTGTCTTTTGATAGGATGTGTATCCTTGAATATTTAGTCCCCAGTACTGATCCCCTTGTAAAATTTCAATCTCAATCTGCCAATTTCAATCTGCGTGACAAGCTCATTAATCTTGTTTTATATGCTGAATGCAGTTAAGTACAACCCTCTCAGCCCTGTGTTGACTATCCCCTTCTTGTAGTTGTTCCCTTATCTGCTGTTGCTGAAGTTAGATTCCTGACCCTTTCCATACTCTCGAGCCGATTAGTTGTTCTGGAAACTTTAATAACCTCTGCTGACCCCACCCCCCCACTTTAACTTTTTCCATGATTTTGCATGCAACTGAACTCTGCCGCCACATCCTCTCCCCCAAATTCTATTATTTAGATTAAAGCCCTACCCTAGTTATGCAATTCACCAGGACTCTGTTCTCAGCATGATTCAGGTGGAGCCCAGCCCATTGGAATAGCTCCTTCCTTCCCCAATACGAGTGCCAATGTCCCATAATTTCAAACCAGTGTCGCCCACGCCAATCTTTGAGCTGCACATTTACCTTTTCAATGGTGGTAACCTACCGCCAATTTGTTTGTGGCTCAGGTAGTAATCTGTACATTATTACCTTTTCAGTTCTGCTTCTTAATCTAGCCACGAACATCTCATAATACCTCAACAGAACCACTTTCCTCTTTCCACCGATATCACTGGTACCTACGTTGATCTTTCCCCTCCCACTCCAAAGTTCCTCTGTAGCTCAGATAAACCTGCACACCAAGCTGACAACATAGCCTTCAGAACTCTCGATCTTGCCCAGAGAGAACATGTCTATTCCCCTGACTGTACTATCCCTGGTCAAAACTACATTTCTCTTTTCTTCCCCTCTCGAATGGCTCCCTGTACCAAGGTTCTATGGTCAGTTTATTCATGCTCCCTACATTACCCACTCTCATCCACACAGGGAGCAAGAATCTCAAACCTGTTAGACAAGCTCCTTCAGCACTACCGCCTGGATTCCTCGAACTGTCTCACTCGTAGTCATACCCTCTTGTCCCTGACCACTGACCAAATGTGAGCTAGTTAATCAAAGGATTAATTTTGAAACACAACATCCAGGTAACTCTCCCCCTCCTTGATGTGTTGTAGTTTTTGAAGCTCAGACTCCCAGCTCATCAACTCTGAGCCAGAGTTCCTCAAGCAATAAACAGTTAGTACAGTTGTGGTCACTAAGAGCCACAATGGGGTCCACCAGCTCCAACAGCATGCAGTTATAACATATCACTTGGCCCCGCATCTCTATTTTAATTATTTAGTTGTTCTGATCTTTTATTTTGTAGCCTATAAATATTTCCCCTGTTTACTTTCAATTTGAAAGTAACTTGCAATAGATACTTAAATTAGTAGCTATCACCAGCCAATAAACATACGGTTTACTTGTGATGTCCCTCTTATATTTTAGACCCCCCCCCCACCCCACCCCCAAATCCTGGGATTAACTTTATCTTGTCAAAAAAACCTTAAAAGTTATGAGCTAAAAAAATGCAAGCAAAACGCTCCGCTCTCCCACTGTATCAAATCCCACATCGTTTCCAAATTCCCCAAATTATATACTCACTCAGGCTGCGTCTCACTCTGATTGTGATCTCTTCTTCCTGACCGTGTAAAGTTTACTTGAGTCAGTTACTGCAACACACCCTGTAGATGATACACTCTATGAGTGATAGTAGAAGGTGACGGAGGGGGTGCCAATCAGTCTGCTTGTCCTGCATGATGTCGAGCTTCTTAAGTGTATTAGAGCACTCATTCAGGTTTAGTTAAGCTGTTAAGCTACCAGGCAGGGCAGATAACGAGTATCAGAATCAATCAAAGTTCTCATTCCTCATCTCTATCTCGTTACCCCTGCTGGACTTAACAGAGGTTATGATCAAGATCAGAGATCAAGAATAAATTCCTGGGGAAGATATCCAGTGCTTGAAGGACAGTCCCAATTCGTGTTAGGGAGAGAAAGTGACAAAACTGGCATTGTAGCCATCTTCCGCAATTGCCAAGCATCTCAAAGGGCTTTCTAGTGAATCTGGTATTATTTATGTCTTGAGAAACTGGGTGAGGAAACAGAAACATGCAGCAAAAAACAGAGAACTGTGGAAGACGGAAATCTGAAACGAAACCTGAAATTGTTGGGAAAACTCAGCAGGTCTGACTGCATCTGCAGAGAGAACGATGTCAACGTTTTGGATTCAGTAAAACTTCTTCAGAACTGATTGTAACTTGGAAAAGGCTAGGATATATGCTTTAGACAGGAGTTATGGTGCAAAGGCATAAATGATAGGCGGGGCTGGAGCCCAGAGAGGGAAAGAGCTGCAGTTAGGCAGACTAATGGTGCAGTTAGGCAGACTGGATAATGGTGATCTGGGGAGAGAGCAAATCTGGTAATAAGGGACCGTTAGTAGGTGAAAGCAGCCCATGCGATGACATGTCTGGGGTGTGGAGGTGGGTAAAGGGCAAGGAAGAAGGTGTTCAGGCTCTAAAATTATTGAACTCAATGCTGAGTCTTGAAGGTTGCAGGGTTCCCAAGTGGAAAATGAAATGCTGATCTTCCAGCTTGTGCTAGTCCTCACAGCAGGCCTGAGACAGAAATGTTGGCCAGGGAATGTGGTGGTGTGTTGAAGTGGCAGGCACTGGAAGCTGGGGTCATTTTTGCACTCAGAACATAGGAGTTCTGCAAAGCAGTCACCCAGTTTGCATTTTGTCTCCCCAGGATTTGTGTTTGCATGAAGTAAACAATTTTGTTCTAGAAACTATATAATGTTTCTTCGCCAATGGCTTTTTTAATCCATTATAATTGGATATATTGGAATTGTCTGATTAATCTGGTGTTTGCCTTTTTCATTCAAATTAGCCAAAGACAGTCCAATTAAAGACAAAACCACTTTAAAAATATTGGTTAGTAATGCTTAGGTGAGTGTTGATGTTTATGTATAAGTTATTTACCTTCAACTGCAAGAGATTTCAAATAGGTTTTCGCTGTGGCAAGCCATTCTCTAACAAAGAACACAAGAGAATAGAATTAACCATCTAAATGAAATCAAATGTGACAGCAATTGGTGCAATAATACTCTACTTATGAAATTTGATTATCCTGACACAAATTGATTGATCCGTGTAGCTCTGTTTCATATTTGTTTAGAGCCCTCTCAAGGAGCTGCTGGGGACTTCTTTGGGAAAGTGGGCCATATTTCTGCACATTTTGCAGAGTGAGCTTGATGATGTTTTTTATTGTTCATAGATCATCATGCTTGTCTTCAAAATGGCTACACAATTAGACCCACTCCCAGAACCCTGCACAATTTTCCTCTTTAAGCTTTAACCTAATTCCCTTTTGAAAGTCAGCATTGAATTTGCTTGCAGTCGCCTTTCAGGCAATGTATTCCAGATCATAACAACTTGCTGCACACGTGTATTTTCTGATTGCATCCAACTTGGCAACAAAATGGAAGGAAAATGCGTTTGAAATGTGGCATTTTATTAAACTTTTTTTTAGGAAGTCCGACCTAAGACAATAGAAATTCAAACAGAAAATGTTGAAAATAGCTCTGACTTGGCAACATTTGTGGATAAAGAAGCAGACTTAATGTTTTAGAGTATTAACCTCTCATCAGCGTGAGAAAATAGTGATGTGATACAGAAGAAATAATAAAGGGAAGGCAGGAGAGATAAAGCGAAAGATAAATGGTGGTGCAATGATGAAAGTGATGGTAAGGGGAGAGGTAAAGAGGCAGATGGTGCGCTTAGGGTAGACTCTGTTTAAACTGGCAGAAGGATCAAAAACCACAGAATACATAGAATCATAGAAAAACAGAAAATAGGAGGAGGCCATTCAGCCCTTTGAGCCTGCTCCACCGTTCTTCACAATCATGGATGAGTGTCCAACTCAAGAGACTAATCCTGTTTTCTCTCCATAACCTTTGATCCCATTCGCCCCAAGTGTTATATCTAGCTGCCTCTTGAATATTTTCAATGTTTTGACATCAACTACTTACTATGGTAATGAACTCCACAGGCTCACCACTCTTTGGATGAAGAAATGTCTCTTATCTCGGTTTTAAATAGTCCACCCTGAATCCTCAGACTGTGATCCCTGGTTCTGCAAACACCAACCATTGGGAACATCCTCTCTTCATCTACCCTGTCTAGTCCTGTTAGAATTTTACAAGTCTCTGTGAGATTCTTCCTCATTCATCTGAATTCCAGCAAAAACAATCCTAACCTAGTCAGTCTTTCCTCATATGTGAGTCCTACCATCCCCAGAATCAGCCCGGTAAACCTTTGCTGCAATCCCTTGAGAGCCAGAGCATCCTTCCTTTGAAAAGGAGACTAAAACTGCACACAATATTTTAGATATGGCTTCACCAAGGCCCTGTCTAACTGCAACAACACATCCCTGCTCCTGTACTCAAAACCTCTCACAATGAAGGTCAAAATACCATTTGTCTTCCTTACTGACTGCTGCACCTGCATACTAACCTTCAGTGACTGATGCACAAGAATACCCAGGTCCCACTGCAAACTCCCCTCTCCCAATTTACAAGCCATTCAAGAAGTAATCTGCCTTCTTGTTTTTGCTTCCAAGGAGAATAACCTCACATTTATTCAAATTATACCTTATCTGCCATTGATTTGTCCACTCACCCAACCTGAGTCAAGACAATTGTCAGTAGAAGCAACAGTGAGATGAGAAAACCTTTTTATATTTCAAGTGCTCAGGATTTGGAAAGCACTGCCTGGGTATGTGGTTGAAGCTTTCAAAAGAGATTTGTATAATAATCTGAATCAAGAAATTACAGCGCTAAGGAGCAAAGCAGAAGAGTGGGGCTAGATGAGTTGCTCCTGCAGAGGGCTATCATGGCCTCAATGTTTCTTTTCTGGGCTATAACCATGCTATGAAATTATCAGCATCTGAAAAAGGGGAGTGAAGTTCTGATTTGAAACAACTGAGCTAATCACTTGTTTATACTTCTCAACCACTAATAAACTAAGTTTGGCAAATTACTGATAAGTGTGGAATGACTCCCTTTCAAAAGGACTTCATTGAGTATTGTATTTTGAGGCACACTGAAGTTATGAAAGGCGCTGTAGAAATTTTCCATTCCTTGTTTTTGTGGATTTTTTAAGCAGGAAGCTCAAAAGGTTCAATTATCTACCTGTAAAACAGTCAACTATAAGGTAAATATGGGATTTAATGACATATTGAAGAAAAGAAATGCTGTAAAAATCTTGATTTAAAGAATAATAAATGTTTGCCATAATCTATCCGAACCAACTCAATAAAGATAAAGGCGCTGTGGTGACTCAAAATAAACTAGATGCCACTGTGAGAGAATAAAATTGTGAGACAGATGAGATTTTATACTGTTTAAATGTGACTCAGTGGGTAGAATTCATACTTTGAAATCAACACATTTTGGCTGACACTCTCAAAGCAGTACTGAGTAAATACTGCACTTTTGGAGGTACCAATTTTATTTTATTGACCCCCATCTCCCACTTTAGATGGGTTTAAATCTATCCCGTGAATATGAGAATGGATGTTCTTTCAACATGAGACCTCAACCAGAATCACAGGACAGATTATCTGGTCATTATCATGCTGCAATTTGCCAGATTTTGTCATGTGCAGATTGGATGAAGTGTTCCCCCTCTGACAATAATAACTGCACTTTGAAAGTCATTTCAATGGCCATAGAACATTTGGGATCACAAAAGGCACTATGTGAAGGCATGTTCTTTCTCTAAAGAACATAAAGAACTGTGGAAGCTGGAGGTGTGAAACAAAATAGAAATTAGACTCAGTAGGTCTGGCAGCATCTGTGGAGAGAAAGCAGAGTTAATGTTTCCAGTGACCCTTTTTTCGAACTGATCGTAGCTGGGAAAAGGTTGGTATATCTGCTGAAGATTGGGGTGGGGCTGGGGGAATCAGTAGTAGGGTTTAAGGGATTAAATGATAGTTGGAGCTGGAGCCCAGAGAGAGGGGATAGCAGTCAGGCAGACTGATGGAGAGAGACGGATGGAGAATGGTGAGCCAGGGAGGAAAAAAAAGCTGAGGTCAATCAGTAGGTAATGATGGCTTGGCTGTGATGAAAGCTGCCATGTGATGATCGGGCTTGGGGTGTGGAGACATGGAAGGAGGTATTCGGGCCTGAAGTTATTGAACTCAATATTGAGTCCTGAAGGCTGCTGGGTTCTCAAGTAGAAAATGCAATACTATTCCTCCAGCACTGCAGCAAGCCCGAAATGTTGGCATGGGAAGATGGTGGTGCCTTGACGTGGCAGGTAACTGGAAGTCCTGAGTCCTTTTTGTGGACAGAGTGTAAGTCTTCTGCAAGCATTCGCCCAGTCTGCATTTTGTCTCCCCAGTGTAGAGGAGGCAACATTGTGAGAAGCAAATAAAGTAGATTGAGTAAATTATTCTTTCACCTGTAAATGTGTTTTGGACCTTGGATAGTGAGGAGAGAGGAAGTAAACAGGTAAGTGCTGCACCATCTGCAATTGCAAGTTCTTTCACCAAATTATCATGCTTGACCCCTGGTCACTTTTTTTTAACTGACCTGATGCACTAGGAATGTTTCTGTGTAGCTAGACTTTCAGTGTAGTTTGAGGGCCATGACGGCAAGAAAACATGTTGTTAAAAAATCAGAAGTTAGAGTTCTTGATCAATAGTTGTGATTGGCAGCAAGACTACAATGTCTTCAAAAAGGGACAGAGGTAAGTGGTTGAAAAAGAGGAACTATAAGGGAAATGAGAGTTTTAGATTTACACTAAAAGCTGAATATGATTCTGAAGAGCCTAGGGCTAACTTGGGTTGTGTGTTGCTGGGAGTTTGCAGAGGCAATGTCTGTAGAAGGCATTCTGATGGCTGGTTCTGGTACCTCTTTACCATTTTATTTCTCCAGGTAAATGGCCAGTACCCTCTCTCCCAAACTGTGGAAAGAAGGGCTTCAAGTGCCCAAGTAGTAAACTTGCCAGCAGGGGACGATAGCAGTTGCCAGGTTTATGGCACCATGGCTGGCTCTGCTGTTCAGAAGGGCGGGAAAAAGAATGGAAGGGCTATTGTCACAGGGGATTCAATTGAAAGGGGAATAGGTAGGTGGTTCTGCAGTCAAAAATGAGACTCCCGAATGGTATGTTGCCTCCCAGGTGCACGGGTCAGGGATGTCTCAAATCGGTTGCAGGACATGCTGAAGGGGGTGGGTGAACAGCCAGCTTTCGTGATGTATATTGGCACCAGTGATAAACGGGATGAAGTACTACAAGCAGAATGTAGGGAGTTTGGAGCCAAGTTAAAAAGTAGGACCTCAGAAGTAGTAATGTCAGGATTGCTACCAGTGCCACATGCTAGTCAGAGGAGGAATGAAAGAATAAGCTGGATGAACGTGTGGCTTGAGAGATAGTGCAGGAGGGAGGGGTTCAGTTTTTTGGGACATTGGAACCGGTTCTGGGGGAGGTTGGACTATTAAAAATTGGACAGTCTATACCTTGGCCAGATTGGAACCAACGTCATTGGGAATGCTTTTGCTAACACTGTTGGGGAGGGTTTAAACTGATGTGGCAGGGGGATGGCAACCAAATGAGGAGGTTAGTGGACTGTAAGGAGGTAGTAACTAAAGTCTGTAAGGAACTAGATAATGAAGTCAGCATGACTAAGGGTAAGAGTGGGCAGGGAGCAGATGATGAACGCAAAGAGGCTGGTGGTCTGAGGGGCATTTGTTTTAATGCAAGAAGTGTAGTCAGTAAGGCAGATGAACTTAGGGCTTGGATTAGTACTGGGTGTATGATGTTATTGCTATTACTGAGATTTAGTTGAGGGAAGGGCATGACTGGCAAGTAAATATCCTTGGATATCGATGCGTCAGGCCAGATAGAAAGGGAGGTAAAATGGGTGGAGGAGTTGCATTACCGGTCAGAGAGGATTTTACAGCTGTGCTGAAGGAGAGCGCTATGGAAGACCCGAGCATTGAGGCAATATGGAGAGAGCTCAGAAATAGGATGAGTGCAGTAACAATATTGAGGCTGTACTACAGGCCTCCCAACCGTGCATGTGAGATAGAGGTAAAAATGTCTAAACAGATTATGGAAAGATGTAGGAGCAACAGGTTGGCGGTGATAGGAGATTTTAATTTTCCCAACATTGACCGGGATTCATTTAGTGTTAGAGGTCTAGATGGAGCAGAATTTGTGAGGAGCATCCAGGAGGGTTCTCTAGAGCAGGACGGAAATAGTCCAACTTGGGAAGGGGCCATTCTGGACCTGGCATTGGGAATTGAACCCGGCCAGGTGGTTGATGTTTCGGTAAGGGATTACTTTGGGAATCGTGATCACAATTCTATAAGTTTTAGAATACTCATGTACAAAGATGAGTGTGGTCCTAAATGAAGAGTGCTAAATTGTGGGAAGGCCAAGTATAACAAAATTCAGCAGGAGCTGGGAAATGTAGATTGGGAGCAGCTGTTTGAAGGTAAACCCACATTCGATATGTGGGAGGCTTTTAAAGAGAGGTTGATTAGAGTTCAGGAGAGACATGTTCCTGTGAAAATGAGGGATAGAAATGGCAAGATTAGGGAACCATGGATGACAGGTGAAATTGTGAGACTAGCTAAGAGAAAAAAGGAAGCATTCATAAGTCTAGGTGTCTAAAGGCAGACGAAGCTTTGGAAGAATATTGGGAATGTAGAACCAATTTGAAATGAGGAATTAAGAGGGCTAAAAGGGGTCATGAATTATCTTTAGCAAACAGGATTAAGGAAAATCCCAAAGCCTTTTAATCAAGGAGCAAGAGGGCAGCTAGAGAAAGAGTTGGCCGACTCAAGGATAAAAGAGGCAAGTTATGCAAGGAGTCAAAGAAAATGGGTGAGATTCTTAATGAGTATTTTGCATCAGTAATAACTGAGGAGAGGGACATGACAGATGTTGAGATTAGGGATAGATGTTTGACTACTCTCAGTCAAGTCAACATAAGAAAGGAAGAAGTGTTGAGTATTCTAAAAGACATTATGGTGGACAAGTCCCCAGGTCCGGATGGGATCTAACCCAGGTTACTAAGGAAGCGAGAGAGGAAATAGCTGCGTCTTAACAGGTATCTTTGCAGAATCCTTGAACACAGGTGAGATCCTGAAAGACTGGAAAATTGCTAATGTTGTCCCCTTGACTAAGAAGGGTCGTAGGGATAATCCAGGTAATTATAGACCGGTGAGCCTGACGTCAGTGATAGGGGAGCTGCTGGAGAACATATTGAGGGGTAGGATCTATTTCCATTTGGGAGAAAATGGGCTTATCAGTGATAGGCAACATGGTTTTGTGCAGGAAAGGTCATGTCTTACCAACTTAATAAAATTCTTTGAGGAACTGACAACGTTGATTAATGAGGAAAAGCTTGTGGATGTATTATACATGGACTTCAGTAAGGTGTTTGATAAGGTTCCCCATGGTAGGCTGATGGAGAAACTGAACTCGCATGGGGTCCAGGGTGTGCTAGCTAGATGGATAAAGAGCTAAGTGGGCAACAGGAGACAGAGAATAGGAGTGGAAGACAGTTTCTCAAAATGGAGAACTGTGACCCATGGTGTCCCACAGGGATCTATGTTGGGACCACTGTTGTTTGTGATATACATAAATGATCTGGAGGAAGGTATAGGTGATCTGATTAGCAAGTATTCAGATGATTCTAAGATTGGTGGAGTAGCATATAGTGAAGGGGACTGTCAGAGAATACAGTAGAATATAGATAGGTTGGAGAGTTGGGCAGAGAAATGGCAGATGGAGTTCAATCCGGGCAAATATGAGGTGATGCATTTTGGAAGAGCCAATTCAATTGTGATCTATACAGCAAATAGAAAAGTCCTGGGGAAAATTGATATACAAAGAGATCTGGGTGTTCAGGTTCATTGTACCTGAAGGTGGCAACACAAATCGATAGAGTGGTCAAGAAGGCAAATGGCATGATTTCCTTCATCGGAAGGGGTATTGAGTACAAGAGTTGGCAGGTCATTTACAATCATATAAGACTTTGGTTCAGCCACATTTGGGATACTGTGTAAAGTTCTGGTCGCCTCATTACCAAAAGGATATGGATGCTTTGGCGAGGGTGCAGAGGAGGTTCACCAGGATGTTGCCTGGTATAGAGGGCACTAGCTATGAAGAGAAGTTGAATAGATTGGGATTATTTAATTAGAAAGATGGAGGTTAATGGGGATCTGATTGAGGTTTACAAAATCATGAGAGGTATAGACAGGGTGGATAGCAAGAAGCTTTTTCCCAGAGTGGGGGACTCAATTACTAGGGGTCATGAGTTCAAAGTGAGAGGGAAACAGTTTAAGTGAGATATGCATGGAAAGTTCTTTACACAGAGGGTGGTGGGTGCCTGGAACACGTTGACAACGGAGTTGGTAGAGGCAGCCACAATAGCATCATTTAAGATGTATCTGGACAGATGCATGAATGGGCAGGGAGCAGAGGGATACAGATCCATAGAAAATAGGTGACAGGTTTAGATAGTGGATCTGGATCCACGCAGGTTTGGAGGGCTGAAGGGCCCGTTCTTGTGCTGTAATTTTCTTTGTTCTTTGCCATTCTTAATGGCAATATTATATAATTACCCTTTCTTTCCAGCAACTTAGCTTGTTAACAGCTGCCCATGGCCTCCTCTGTGCCTCCTCCTGCCTTTTAAATTCTTCCTAATTGTAGTTCTCAGTTTATTGTGACGATTACTGCTCCTTGCATTTCAATTAGTGGGTTGACTATGTGGGACTTTAAACTGATGTGCTGAAAACACACAGGTTAATTTACTTACTTTCCAGCCCTCAAATATGAAAAAGTATGCTTTCTTTTAGAAAAACTAACATCCGATATTCAGCTATTTTTGTAGGAGTTTCAAGAATCTTTATACCTAACATTCTGGTAAAGTTAACCAATGTTGGAAACATGTCCCAGAGTGACAGTTAAGTGCAAAAAAAGCAGTTTTTTTTTGTAAAACTATATAATGGGCTTTCACCCAACACCACTGCTCCTCCCCAAGCCCGTTGGGTATTTTACGAGAGTTATGAGACAAACTAGACTGAAACATCATAAAATTATTATTGAGGTCATAAAGTATGGACATGAAAAATACCCTTTGGCCTTCCAAGATCATTCTGCTCTCAACAGACCTTGTACAATTTGCACTGTCATGGGCTCTCTCCACTTTATTTAATCTCCTGAGGAAGGTGAATAGCCACAGGTAAAACTTCTGAGTGGATAAAGCTCTTGTGAAATTTCTTCCTAAACACCTGAAGGTAATTGAGTGAATGACCCAGGATATCAATCGAACACTGTATTAAGTATCAGTGCTTACAGAGGACAAGCACCCACTTTCTAGAAATTGCTTTGATATGTTTCCCATTCGTTATAGAGAAATTGAACTCTGTCTAGTGACAAAAGTGTGAAGGGATCTCTCTAAGGCTAAAGCTTTGTGCCTTAGAGGGTCCCAGTGCTAGCTTTGATAAAGGATAATATTACAGCATCATATTGAATGCATAGTACAGACATATATGTCATTCAGCCCAACTGAGCACTTACACTCCATACAGTCCTCACTCAATTGTTTGCCTAAATTATACAGTGTAGGATCAAGCAGAATCTTTTAGTTCCTGGTTTCATATGTGACATGGCCAAATGACAGAGATGAGGCATTCAACTTGGCATGTAATCAAAAACATACATATGATTCTGATCCATACTATTAAAAAATGCAACATTTAAAGCTTATTTTTCAAATCCGAAAAAAGGAAGACGGCACAATATTTTAGAAGAGAAAGATTTTAATAAGGCATGAGGGGCAATTTCTTTGCAGAGAGAGTGGCTCATGTGTAGTATGAACTTCCAGAGGAAGTGGTGGCTGCAGATGCAGTCACAACATTTAATAGACGTTAAGGTAAGTACATGAATAAAAACTGTTTGGAGAGATATGGGCCAAGCGCAGGCAGATTAGTTTGGGATTATAGTCAGCATGGACTGGTTGGACTAAAGGGTTTGCTTCTGTACTGAATGACTCTATGACCCTATGACCTGCACAAACAAAAAAGAACAATAGACACTTTAACAGATATCCATTTACCATTCTAACTCTTAAGAATGTAAATAAGGGATGGGTGTCAATGTTTTACCATAATAACCAACGACAACAAAAACAAAACTGAGGAAGTGTCATTGGACCTGAAACATGCACTCTGATTTCTCTCAACAGGTGCTTCCAGACCTGCTGAGCTTTTCCAGCAATTTCTGTTTTTGTTTCTGATTTTCAGCATCCGCAGTTCTTTCAGTTTTACAGTAATAATATTGGTACATCGCTCGCACAAGATAGTGGCTTGAATTTTCCATTGAGAGTAATAGTAAGGCTGTGAGCATCACTATTTTAATGAAGCAAATTTGACAGCAACTACCATGTGTCCACATCTGTTCAATTGAAGGAAGAACTCAGAATGCTGCTGCTGATTTGCCCTGATCTTCCACAAGCTTTACTTATGTCAATGTCACAGAAGACATTCAACATTCACATACATGGAGCAGCATGACAGTTTACTACCATGATGTTGGCTGAAAGAAGTAGGACTGGCCAATCAAGTACAAGCAACTTTTCAATGGCAATAATAAGTCTTAATTACTACCAAACAACCTCTCATTACAGAAAATTAACTTTATAAGTGTGGAATCCTATTCCTTCAGATCCAATTACTGTAAGGAAAATAAATTTGAAGTCATTTTATTTGCATTGCCCTCTTTCTCTTTTATCTCTTTCAATCTTATCTTTATTTCCCTCTCTTTATGTTGCATCAGTTGGAAATGTCCACTGAATTGAAATTTGTCAGTTGGTGTGTGTCTTAATTGTATCTGATTGAAGAGACTCACATTGGGCTAAATCTTATGCTTTTCTGGTGA
Source organism: Chiloscyllium punctatum (assembly GCF_047496795.1). Classification (NCBI taxonomy): domain Eukaryota; kingdom Metazoa; phylum Chordata; class Chondrichthyes; order Orectolobiformes; family Hemiscylliidae; genus Chiloscyllium; species Chiloscyllium punctatum. The sequence goes on along the minus strand of NC_092743.1, from coordinate 100,641,535 downwards.
CGTCCAAATTGTGCTGAGTACTTTGGAGAGTTTCTCACTGAATTTTCTTGCATTTCTTACCAAACTCCACTAAATAATGACCTAACCACAGTCTATGGCATCTCTCATTAAGATTTCCACTCCAACGTTACCGCCCACTGTTCCTGGAACAGCTCACCACTCAGCAGATATCCCAGTATTCACAAGCTTCAATAATAATATTAAATTTAGCTTTCGAGAAAAAGTTAGATTTGGTTCTTGGGCCAAAAGGGAACAAAAGCTATGGGGAGAAATTGGGAACACAGTATTGAGTTGGATGATCAACCATGGCCATACAGAACAATGGAATAATCATGAAGGGCTGAAAGCTCTACTCCTGCTTCTATTTTCTGCATTTTTATGACAGCAGCCTTTACTTCAATACCTCCCTGGAATGTTTTCCAACATCGTTGAACTCCAGTGTCATTGGCTCAGAAGTGGGAATGTTATCAGATGAGCCAAGTTGATGCAACTGGGTATTAGCCTAAGTTAATGTGCTTATAAACAATATGTAAAAGCAAAAAAAGTATTTTTAAATTAATTGAAAATAACATTAAACTGAAAGACCATTTGATTAAGCAAAAGCTTTTCTGTTCACAACACCAGCCACGTCATTTTGTCTAACTCTTTATGCTCTACAACAAACTCCTCCCAATTACCTTTATCTCAACTTATGGGTATAACCTTCTATTCCTTTCACCCTCATGCATTCATCTATTTTCCCCTTAAATGTTCCAATGCAACACACCTCATCAACTCAATTTGGTGGAGAGTTATGCATTCTCTCCCTTCTCTGGACACACAATTATCTCCTCAATTTATTGGTGATGATCTTATATTTATGATCATAAGTTTTGGTTGCCATTTTGAAAATCCTTCAATCCCCTGCATTATCATAATTACTTCTTTCAGTGGAATTAAAATTTATGAAAGTTTAAAATTTAATCCCTTAATCAGGTAATCTATAGTAAAATTATTTTTGAGTTCTGCAGTTGCCATTCTGTTTTTGTTTGAAGATTCATCTTAAAGGATGAACTAGTTTTTCCAAAGACAGAAATCCCTGTTACCTGTTTTAGAACAGCACTAGCAGAAAATAAAGTGTAGGAAGACCTGTACTAGTCTAAAAGTAGTCTGTCTGAAGAATGTTGTCCTCTAATACTGCTGTGAGGTGGAATTGTTACAATGCAAGGAAAGAATCAACAATTAAGCAATGGTAAATACAAATTATTTTCTATTTCTTTTGCACTCGTTAAAATGGCAAGCTTCAACAGCAAACATTTTAACCTTGTTATACAGTAATGTTGAACATTTCTGACTGAACGTGAGTTAAATGCAGAGTAAAGCATCCCTCATCCTAAGTGCAAACACTGAAAGGTGGCACTTACTGCATTTCAATTTCCCACCAGCCATCTGCGAGGTTTCTTTGAGTGAGAGCAACAATATAGTGGCTATTTGCACTACACCATGAGTGTTTTATATGAATGGATTTATGTGTGTTGGATCTGGATTGACTGCTCAAAATCACTGTAACCATCAGAACAAGATAACCCTCACTCATCAATTTGAAAACATTCAGTGAAGTTTTCAGGAAAGACCTTGAGACTAGTTTGGAAAAGTTCTTACAAGCAAAGTGGGCCCTATTCATTCACAAACAGAAATTGCTGACAAGTTTTCTGAAAATGTTTAGCAATATTTACATTATAGCAATAATTATAGAGAAGGGAACTTGGGATTGTGTATCTGCTCACATGTTACTAAACACCTCTGGAGCAGGTGGGACTTGAGCCCTGCTCCTGAGGTAGAGACACTATCACAGTTTACAAGAGGGTCCAAAAAATAGATAGATGCCACTAAGTGGATGGCAATGCTTTAACCATTTGTGTGTTGTAAGGCCACTCGGATTCCTTCCATCCTTATTAAAGGGAATAGTAACCTCCTCTTTAAGCAAAGGTAGATCTCTATGACAGTACAAGGGCATTTTTTAATCCATTCAGGGAATGCAGGCATCACTGGCTTGACCAGAATTTATTGCCCATCCCTAAAAGCTCTGGAGAAAATGGTGGAGTGGACCCATCATGAATCACTGCCTTCGTGGGATATAAATATGTCCACAATGCTGGAAGGAAGATATTTCAGGATTTTGACTCTGTGACAGCGATTCAACAAAATTTCTGTGACTTCCATGTGAGCTGACCTATGGGGAATTGGTCGAGCTCCTGGGGAAAATGCACAAATGGATAAAGGTGACAATTTCTTTTGTTTCTACACAGGTTCTTGCCAAAGATCTAACAAGGAAAATTCCACTGAGATTCATGTGTTAAATGGATCCAACACCAGATTGTGACACAAATCCTTTTCTTAATAGCTGGTTTATTTAAAAAAGACAGCATCACACATGTCAGTCTCTTACCTTCCAATCCAATGTCCCAGCAGTCTTCCCTTGTAAGTGCTCAAAGTACTCAATTAAATAATTTCCTTTTCCTGCGTATCTTAACATTATAATTAACATACCAATTTCCCAAGCTGTCCATATGTACTAAGGGAAGTATGACAAGACACGCTGGATAATCTTTACTTGGTAAAATGTGAATGAATGAATCCAATTTTGCTGATGTTATAATTCTCTTTTTCAGCTGATTTGCCTGAAGATCTCTCTTCTCAGTCCCTTTTTGGGGAACAGCAATAACAATTTGCATTTATGTAGCACCTTTAACATGGTAAAATAGCATGTTGAAATAACATAAGCATTGTCAGAAAACTAGTCTACTCTTGCTTATTCACATTTATGTTCATGTCAGATCAAACTTGACCATGAGCCATGTTAGTGGATTTCACGGCCGAAAGACATTCCTTAAAGGAAGTGAGAAAGAGCTTGAGAGGTTTATGGAGAAATCTCCAACGCTTAAGGCCCAGGCCACTGAAGATGTCACTGCTGGTGGCAAAGTGATAAAAACTGGGGATATTGATGGCGTGCTATTAGTGGTTTGAAGGCAGTCCTGATGGAGGTAAGAGTGAATTAAGACCATAAGACCATAAAATATAGGAGTGGAAGTAAGGCCATTTGGCCCATCGAGTCCAGTCCGCCATTCAATCATGGCTGATGGGCAGTTCAACTCCACTTACCCACATTCACCCCGTAGCCCTTAATTCCTTGTGACTTGCCTTTGAATGAAATGTTTCTTGTTCAAACCTATTCTGAAGACTGAGTTTTAAATCTATGATCAAATTGGTATGGATGTTTTGTGGATTTACCCATTTTGAAGCACTCATTGAATGAACCCCATTCGCTTAACTCTTGCCACTGGATGTCCCTTGTGTCATAACACCACAAAGTGCACTACTGCCACCTAATGGCAGAAATGCGACAGCCTTATGGATATCTTTAAATCAGCCCATTTCGACATGTTAGGACACACTTCTGGACCAAGTATGACTTGAACTGGGTCTTTTCATCCCAGAGCACCATCAATATTTTTAATTAATCTTTTCAAATGTGTTACAACACATTTATGAGACAAGTAGGCCTTGAGCCCAGTTCTCCTGACTCAGAGGTAGGGACACTGCCACTACCCCACTAGTGCCCCAAAGAGTACTCTAACGATGGTCCATGTGTTGGCTTCAAATGGCACAATTCTCCTTCATCGACTCCATCAATATCTTCATCCTTGCATTGCAGCAGCTGCTTTTAATAAGTACAGCACTGGCACTAATCATTCAATATAGTTCCATACTGGGTGTTTTTGATGGCTTGGTACAAATGTCCCTTGCAACATCTGTGTTGTGGATTTTGACTAAGGAGGATGCAAGTAACATCCCAGAATCAGAAGCTGAAAGTAAGGGAGGCACTTTTGTTTTTAGATAGATTCCCTACAGTATGGGCACAGGCCATTTGGACCAACAAGATCATACCAACCCTCTGAAGAATAACCCACCCTACCCTATACTTACCCCTGACTTATGCACTTAACACTACAGGCAAATTAGCATGGCCAATTCACCTGACCTGGACATCTTTGGATTGTGCGAGGAAACCAGAGTACCTGGAGGAAACCCACACAGATACAGGGATAACGTGCAAACTCCACACAGACAGTCGCCTGAGGCAGGAATCAAAGCTGGGTCCCTGGCACTGTGAGGCAGCAGTGCTAACCACTGAGCAACTGTGCACTTCAAACAAGTGCATTGACCAGGGAAAGGATATTAAGAAAATTATCAGAAATACGTTGACAAGTCCTCAAGTCCTGATGAGCATTGTCAGAAAAACTGGAATCTATTGAAATTGTAGATCCATTACCTTTAACTTTACAGAATTCCCTAGATTCTGGTAAGGCCCTTCAAGTTGAGTGCTCTTTCCTTAGATTTATAGAAGACATTTGACAAGATGCCACATCAGAGATTACCATGCAAAACAAGAGATCCTGGTATAGAATTAACACTGCAGTGTGGGTACAGGATTGGGTAGCTAAAAGGAAGCAGAGAGTAGGCAGACATAGGTTATTTTCAGTTTCGCAAGTTGTGATTAGTAGAGTGCCACAGGGATCAGTGCTGGGGTTTTAGTTAGTTACAGTATTTTTAATGACTTGGATGAATGAAATAAATATATGGTGGCTACACTTCTGATGGTGAAGAGGTAGTTAGAAAATCAAGCTTTGATGAAGATATAAGGAACCTGCAAAGGGGTATAAGTGATTCAAGACCGAGGCAACCACATTGGGAGTACTTGTACAATTTTGATCTCTTTAATTAAGGAAGGATAAAATTGAATGGGAAGTAGTTCAGAGAATGTTGACTTGACTGATTCCTGGGTTAGAGGATTATCTGTGAAGAAAGTTTGGATAGGCTGGGCATATATCCATTGGAGTTTAGAAGAATAATAGATGGTCTTATTGAGAAATATAACGTCCTGAGAGGACTTGACAGAATGGGTATTTTCTCCTATGGAAGAGTTCAGAATGAGGAGACACAGTTTAAATATCAGATGGCGATATAGACAAATTTAGAGGGTCCTGAATTTTTTTGGAATTCTCTTCCTCAGAGAACAGTCATGACAGAGTCGTTGAATGTTTTTAAGACAGAAGTAAATAGATTCTTGACACACAAAGGAGTTAGAAGTTATAGGGGTTATATGGGTAAGAATGTAGCATTGAGGGTACCATCAGTTCAGCCATGACCTTATTAAATGGTGGAGCAGGATCGATCAGCCCACTGAGGTAAAAACAATGACTGCAGATGCTGGAAACCAGATTCTGGATTAGTGATGCTCTTCCAGCACCACTAATCCCAATCAGCCCACTGACCTACTCTTTATTCATTTGTTTGTAGTGAAGGTTGGCTTTGCCAGTCTCCTGGTCCACCCTCAGTTTGGTGAAACAGAAAACTCAAATGTCATTATTAGTATTCCTTCAGGTAGGAGAGTTTTAATCTTTTTAAAATTTCCGTTCCATTGTTCTTATTCATTTTACCCTTCCATTTGTTGGTCAGTATCCTAGACAATACAACATTCCTTTCACGTTCTATTCAATTCAGTAAGGCAACCTGCCACAAAATTTGATGCCATTGTGATTCATATAAAGCATTTGCACTCAATTTAACTAAAGATTAGGAAACATCTAAACTGGTCAATGCTGAGTATTGAAATGATTTGTGACTTAAAACGGATTGAATGTCACTCTAATTAGCTCCGAAAGGGCTAATACTAACAATGGCTTTTAGATCTCTGCACATTGTGAGATTTTGGCCTTTAATCTGAAGTGCAAAAGACGGTCAGCAGAATGCAATATGTCACTGAAGGATTTGAGGTACAAATATGAAAAGCAATATTTGAAACAATATTTCAAATTATCTGCTGTATGTTTGTGTGTAAATTGCTTTCTCAGTTTCAGCACAAAAGAGTCTTGGACAAGAGTGAAGCTTCTCAACCACACTTACAGTAAACTACGCTTCAAGAACATTAAGAAACTGGGTGGTTTGTGGAGAAGGATAGATTCTGTATAACTGAGGAGTCTACTAAGTCTGTTATGAGAGAGGTCATAGCACATACTTGTCTTTACTTTGAAGGAACTGCCACAAACAAACTAAAATCTGTCTTTCTTAGTCACTAGATGGCAGTATTGCCTCCTAAGATTTGGGAGAAAAGAGCACTTTGTAAAAGTTATCCAGTTGGTAATGTGGTCAGATTTCTGTTTATTTTTAAACTAATTAACTACTTTTAAAGGTTAAATTGTCTCCTTTACAGCAATTCAAGCTGGTCTCATTGTGACACTTAGAATGGAGCTAATACTTTTAAACCAGCCTATTTGCAATCGAGATTCCATAGGCTATTCCCATTGTGAGAGTATTTGTGCTATCAAAGCCTGCATGGTAAATCAAATGAATGCCAGACAACATCCACAGCTCAAACAGTACCCTGTCAAAGCCAGGATGCACACACACCAGTTTGTTGTTAATTTGCCTCTCATACGCTAACTTGCACCAAATCCCAGTCAACTATCACCCCTGTCTTGCTGATCTACATTGGATCCTGGACAATGCTTCCAATTTAAAATGTTCAAATGTTCATTCTTGTTTCAAATCCCTCCATGGGCTTACCTTTACCTATCATTGTAGCTCTTGTAATTCCACAATCCTTTCAGACATCTGTGTTTTCCCACTGTCTTACCACCAGTGGCTGTGCCATCATTTTCCAAGCTCTTAATTCTGGAATTCCCATCCAAAACCTCGCTGGCTCTTTATCTATCTACCGGTGGTGCTTTTAGATGCTTTGGAAAAGCTATCTAATTGAACAAATTTTTGGTCACCCATCCTAAAAGCTCCACAAATGGCTTGATGTTAAATTTTGTCTGCTAGCACTTCTCTAATTTGGAGGAGCCGGTGTTAGACTGGGATGAATAAAATTAGAAATCACACAACATCAGGTTACAGTCCAACTGGTTTATTTAGAAGCAATAGCTTTCGAAGCATTGCTTCTTCATCAGGTGATTGTCAACCTGATGAAGAAGCAGTGCTTCAAAAGCTAGTGCTTCCAAATAAACCCGTACACTTCTCGGATGAGCCTTGAACTATTTTACAATGTGAAAGATGCTATGCAGGTGCAGGTTGTTGTTGGAGACACTCAACTGCATTACACAAACAAAATGGAGCATCAGCGTTTCCAAACTCCTGTGTTAATCCAGAAGAAAAATATAGCTTGGGAAAGCTGCTACTGCTTTTATACAATGTTTCAATGTAAAAAGTGATTTAATTTCCTCTTTCAAGGTAATTGCCTTTTTAATTATTGAAGTTTGATAAAGGGGGCTCATCACTACTCCTGGAACTGGTTGTGTATTGGTGAATAGAGTGGGCATGGTCCTTTTGTGAAGAGTTTTGAATATGGTTCGTATCACTTGGCTAACATCATCCAGGGTGCCTCGTATCACTTGTTAGAGCTGGTAACACTGTCTGCTCCTCAGTTTCAATCCAGTTTCCTCAAGAAGTTGTGAAAATGACACACCATGAGAAGGTATGTTATCTCTTCCGATACACATGAATTTCAGTCATAACACAAAAAGAAAGAATTTTTAATAAAAAATTATTAATGAAATATCTGTGACCTAAAAATGAATGAATAGGGAGGAGTCAAGATGATTGCAGACAATCAGGGTGTTGATCCTGGAATGAATCTGTAAATACCAACATATGGGATGTCTCGATGGACAGTTAAAGGGAACTTTTTGGTCAGATCCATTTAATTACTCCCCAATGTATGCCTCTCATTTAAAAGTTAATTATGTTGCATTATATTCCACACATTTAATAAGCAATGGGCTTGGTATGGATGGAAAATTTGCTATTCAGTCAATATAAAACCAGTGATTAGTGCAGCACAGGAGCACGATATTCAGCTGATGAAGCTGACATTATCTGTTTCAAAAAGCAAACCAGTTAGTCCCATTGCCCCACTTATTTTCCCCCTATTTACTGAGATCTCTTTTCTCTGTCAATTATTGTCAGCCTGTCAGCTCATGCATTCCAAATCCTAACTGCTTCTGGTGTTAGAAAGACTTTCCCTCATGTTGCCTCATGTTTTTTGCGAATCACTTTAAATCTGAGTTCTCTGTTTATCAACATGCAGCCACTGGAAACAGTCTCCTTTTTTTATTCTCTCTAAACCCTTCCTGATTTTAAATGCTTGCATCTCTTCTAGGTCTTTTGTCCTGTTTGGAGAGTAGTCCCAGTTTCTCTAGTTTCGTCCTGTAATTCGACATTTCTGGAGCCCTTCTCATTAATCTCTTTTGCACCCTTTCTGTACCCAAAGCATTCACTTCCTTCCTAAAGTGTGCTGTCTCATACAGTGAATCAGCAGAGATATGATGAACCAGGTATTCTGTGTGATTCTTTAATTCTGTGAGAATGCACAGTTGCTTACTGCAATAAAGAGACCGGATTATGGATCTGATTTCTTATGTAAAGTCCTTTGAAGATGGAGTAATATAGTGCTTGCAGCACAGAAGGTGACCATTCAGCCCTTGGAGTTGATGCTGGCAATTAATGCTGCCTTTCGTTAACTGCTCGCTTAAACCCTTTCCTAGTAACCCTGTGTTATATCAACGTTGGTGGGTCAGAAGACAAATATTTGAGATGAATTTCCTGATTTTCTTTCAGGTTATATGACCAAAAATCAACAGACAGCATGTGGAGGTGGAGGAATGTGTGTTGGAATAAAGAAATGGTCAATAATCCATTACAAACTGAATTGTAGCATCATAATAAGGACGCAAAAACTGAAAGATCTTTGAAGATGGCAGGACGAATTAACGAAATGTTTAAGAATATATTCGATTCTGCACATTATAAATAGAGACATATCGAGTACAAAAACCAGGAAGGTTTGTTAATCGTATATAATAAGCATGCAGACTGGCAGCTGGGACATTGTGTCCAATTCTAGTCACAATACTTTAGGAAGAAAATAAAAGCTTTAGAGTGACTGAGTCTCATCTCCTTGAAGCAGAGAAGACCAAGAGGAGATGCAAGCCTTTACAATCAGAAAGGGTTTGAAAGAATCAACAAAGAGACACCATTTTCAAAAACTATAAGGTTAATAACCAGAATTTTTAAAGCAGTTTATCCAGATAGATACTAACAAAAAAAGTCTTCATTCACTAGAACCAACCACAAAACAGTGCAGTCTCCTTGTTTTCAATTGAATATTTTAAATAAGCAAGAATTATACCATGTTTATTCTATATTATAGTTCACATATGCATTTGCAGTTATGAATTGAAATGTCGTATAAAGTAAATGCACAAAAATAATATCACACATTCAGTGCCTTTGTGTGCATTTGTCAGTATGCACATTTTATTTTGCTAATAGATATGTCCATATTGATGCAGGTACACACTCTCAAATAGCTGTCCAGTCACAGCATATTTTTAGAATTCTTTTTGTATTTTACTCAATTAAACTAACTGTGAAAGCAACAATTACATCCAATTTAGTATTGGGAAGACAGAAACCATGGTTTTTGGTTCCTGCTACAAATTATTCCCTTACAAATGATTCCATTCAGATCCCAAGTGAGTGGCAGAACAACTGTCAAATCCAATTCTTAACCTCGGTGATACGTTTGGTATGAGTTAGACCCATGATACATGTGTGTGCCATCATTAACTCCACCTATTTCTATCTCCATATATTTTCTCATCTCTATTCCTTTCTCAGCTCATCAACTGCTCAAACCGTCATTTCCTGCCTTTATCACTTCCATATTTGCACTCTTTCCCAAACTTGAGGTTATCTAAAATTCTGCTGGCTGTATCCTCAATCAAAACCAATGCTTATCCACCATCATCCACATGCTCATGAGGCCTGGTTAAACATCACCTCAATTTTAAAAATATCCATTCTTGCTTTGAAATTTCACTGCGGACTCACCCCTCCCCATTTCAGAGATGTTGGGGGAAGAATGGTATGGTCCAAGGCTGCAGATAGGTTCAGAGGATGAGAAGGAATAGTTTACCTTTAACTTAGACATTAAGATTGTGATTTACGACTTTGCTAAATGTTGTACCACTACTGTGGCAGGAGCAAAACAAATTCGAACATGGAGTTCTAAGAAAAGTGGATCTAAAGTTGGGAGGTGATGACACAACCAAAAACTTTAGAGAGGAAAGGGAGGTTGGTGATGGGACAAGAGTTTGCAAGAGGGGTAGTATTATGTGTTAGTTTCTTCAGAACAGGGCTGATGATGGCTGATTTGAGTTAAAGTGAGACAAAGCTTGAAGAGACAGAACACTTTACAATGTCAGCTAATACTGGAATAAGAATATATTTGGATTGTCAGTAATTTAGTAGAAATAGCATTGAAGGACCATGGAACCTCCTTGACTGGCAATCAAAAAAAAAATTCCTTACTTTGCCAAAGTACTTCCATGAATAACCTACAGTGCTGAAGAATGAAAAACATGTAATGAATGTACATTTTTTAACATCCCAGTTTCTTCCTCTGAATTGCTTCCAGCAGTATTTTGGAGATTGCTTGTCAATTCATAAATGTTTGGGAACAATTCAGCAAAGTTGTCTTCTTATCCTCCGCAGCCAATGAGTGAAATATACCCACACTTGCGTTGTTGGTAGAAGATCTGAGTTAGCCAGTTGTGGCATGATGACTTTTGACAGAATGGCAACAAAAGAGGAGTGACTATAATTGCATCTTCTAAATAGCTGTATGCACATGGTTACTTTGTTTGTGGTTCAATAGAATCTGCCCTGCAGTAAAACTGGGTGTAACTTAAAAGATAAAAGTCCTATAAACTGAAGACCCTTTCCCATTAAGTCAACAATGTTGATGCTACGTGGTAAGACTGGTCAAGAAGCAAGTTGACACTACAAAATGGTACCTTTCCTGTCATCGGCTTATAATGATTTTTGCTCTTTCTAAACAATTCTGATCTCAGTCTTAAAAAAACGTCTTCCAGACTTTGTACATTTATATATTTTTTTACTCTTGTTCCCCTCAGAGGCATATCTGTCATTGACAAATATCATTGTGTATCTTTGGTACTATGACTAGTCTGAGAATTTCGATACATTGTCATGTGTGATTGACTGGATGGGAAAAATCTATTTTTGCTATAATAAGGCTCACTCAACAATACTAACATCTTTAGTCTGTAGCTGGGATGAAGAGCCCCTGTACATGTTACCAGATCATGAAATATTCTATTCCACTCTACTATAATAATATATTTTGATCAAAAATCCTTTGTAAAAGCAGAAGCAATTTTCTATAATATTTTAATGTTCCAATAATGTTTAGGTTAGTCATTGTTTGTGGACGCCTTTGATAATGAATTTACATAAAACAGACTGCAGTATATTCTTATAAGACCAATTCATTTTTCCAAAATCTCTGCCAATCTTCCTGTTTTGTATTAAACTAAATGGCAGTTTGCCTTCTATTAAACAATCCAGATGACTTGATAGGAACATTACCTCTGTTGGATGCACCAGTTGGCTAGGCAGATGGTAGTTTTGTTAGACTGCATTTTTATCTATTTATAAATTGGTAAACTGTTGCCCTAATCTTTAACCACCACATCTATTCCTATTCCTCCTCTCCTTCCCCCAACAGAAAGGTTACGGTTTCAGAAAGAGCATTTTGATCTATCTTTACCAACCTTGTCAGAATTGACCCACCTATTACGCACACTACATTTCCCCAACCAATTATCCTTTTTGTGTCTGCAAGTGAAAATGCCCAGTTGATGCAAATTAAAGGCAAAATGTACCAAATTGTGAACCATTTTGCATTGTGAAGTCACAACATTGGGAACTGGGTTAAGAATATTTAAACAATATGTTTTAAAAGGCTCTTAATGTCAACAGAAAGAAAAGCTGTATCTTCTATAACCTGGCAGTCTGTACTGGTTTCAAAGCCAGATTTGTGTCCTTGTTTCCATTTAATGCTCATTCCTAGCACTTATTGCTGACCATAGTGTATAACTCTCAAGGAATCTAGAAACTGTGCTCCTCACATGATTACAGTTATCTAAAAATTCAGTCAAGTATTAGGAGCCCCTCAAATCTCTGATTTTTATGGGGAGGTGGATGAGGATATGGGGGAGAAAACATTATCAAAAATGCCTAGTTTAGCACCACTTTGTATCGACTGAGACTTGTAGGTAACATGTCCAATTGGGAAAAGGCAGAAAACTGGGTTAAAATCCCCCACCAGAGGCTTCAGCACCAAAATCCAGGCTGACACTGCACTGAGAACCTCAATGCTGAAAAAGCGTTGTTGGAGATACTATTTTTCAAGGGCAAGATGTTCAGCTGAAGAACTGCTTAGCCTCAGAATGGATAAAAATATCCCATGGTACTTCTCTTCTAAGAAGAGCAGAGAACTATTTCCTGGTAAACCGGCCAATATTAATCACTTAAATATCGTCTTTCTCACTATTTATTGATAGAACAAAGAAAAAGAACAAAGAAAATTTACAGCCCAGGAACAGGCCCTTCAGCCCTTCAAGCCTGAGCCGATCCAAATCCACTGTCTAAATCTGTCGCCCAATTCCTAACCATCTGTATCTGTCTGCTTCCCATCTACTCATGTATCTGTCCAGATGCATCTTCAATGAATCTACTGTACCTGCCTCTACTACCTCTGCTGGTAATGCGTTCTAGGCATCTACTACCCTCTGTGTAAAGTACTTGCCGTGTGTATCCCCCTTAAACTTTTCACCTCTCACCTTGAAAGCATGACCTGTCTTTATTGAATCTTTAACCCTGGGAAAAAGCTTATCTCTATCTAACCTGTCTATACCCTTAATGATTTTGTAGACCTCAATACGGTCCCCCCTCAATCTCCTTTTTCTCATGAAAACAATCTTAACCTACTCAACCTCTCTTCATAGCACCTTCCATCCAAGGCAACATTCTCGTAAACCTTCTCTGCATCATCTCCAAACCGTCTATATCCTTTTGGTAATGTGGCGACAGAACTGTACACAATATTCTAAATGTGACTGAACCAATGTCTTGTACAATTTTAACATGACCTGCCAGCTCTAATACTCAATACTCCATCCAATATGCCTTCTTGATCACTCTATCCACCTGTGCAGCAATCGTCAGGGTACAATGGACCTGAACTCCCAGATCTCTCTGCTCATCAACCTTTGTCAAGGCTCTTCCATTTACTGTATAATTCGCTCTAGAATTAGACTTCCCAAAATGCATCACCTCACATTTGCCTGGATTGAACTCCATCTGCCACTTCTCCGCCCAACTCTGCAGTCTGTATGTATTCTCCTGTAGTCTTTGACAGTCCCCTATGCTTTCTGCTACTCCGCCAAGCTTTGTGTCATCTGCAAACTTACTGATCATACCAACAGTGCCCTCTTCCAGATCATTTATGTATATCACAAACAACAGTGGACCCAGCACTGATCCCTGTGGAACACCACATTGGTCACCTTTCTCCATTTTGAGAAACTCCTTTCAACTACTCTCTGTCTCCTGTTGTTCAACCAGTTCTTTATCCACAAAGCTAGAACACCCTGCACACCATGTGAGTTCACTTTCTCCATTAGTTTACCATGGGGAACCTTATCAAAAGACTTACTAAAGTCCATGTATATGACAACTACAGCCCTTCCTTCATATATCAACTTGGTCACCTCCTCAAAGAACTCTATTAAGTTGGTAAAGCACAATCTCCCCCTGCACAAAACCATGTTGCCTATCACTGATAAACCCATTCTTTTCCAAATATAAATACATTTTATCCCTCAGTACCTTCTCCAGCAACTTTCCCACCACTGACTTCAGGCTTACTGGTGTGTAGTTACCCGGAATATCCCTACTACCCTCCTTGGACAGGGGGACAACATGAGCAACCCTCCAGTCCTCTGGCACCTCACCTGTGTTTAAGGATGCTACAAAGATATCTGTCAGGGCCCCAGCTATTTCCTCTCTCGCCTCCCTCAGCAACCTGGGATAGATCCCATCCAGTCTTGGGGATTTTCCACTTTAATAACCTCTTGCCTATCCAACACATTTTCCCTACTTATGTCAACGTGATCCAGAGTAATCAAACTTCTATCTCTAATCTCAACATTCATCATGAGTCTCTCCTCAGTGAACACTGATGCAAAGTAATTATTCAGAATCTCACCCATTTTCTCAGGTTCGACACACAGCCTTCCTTCCTTATCTTTTACTGGACCAGTCCTTTCTCTAGTTACCGGCTTGCTTCTTACACAAGAATAAAAGGCTTTGGAATTCTCCTTAATTCTGCTCACTAAAGCTACTTCATGACCGCCTTTAGCCTCTTGATTCCTCGTTTAAGACTGGACCTACTTTCACGATAGTCCTCCAGGGCCCGTTCTGTTCTTAGCTGCCTGAATGTTATGTACGTTTCCCCTTTCCTCTTGGCTAGTTGTATGATTTCTCCGCCCAGTTCCTGTCCATCTACACCCCCCCCATTAAAATATCTATCTATTCCTTACTCCCTGAAATACTTATCTCATACAATTAAGTGTTTTATTTGCTTCAGCAATTCCTTGTGGTGCCAAATTCTCATCTCTCTAGTGTCACAAAGCTAGTCCCTTTTTTTTTCTAAAACCTGTTCCTTAGCTCAAGGAGACTCTGTCCTTTATTTTTTTCAGAGGGGTAATAAACTGGGCCAGGCTCTGATCAGTTTGGTTTGGTACAGGGATGAAAAGGATTTTGAGAGGCCATTTGTTTATGTGTAAACAGATGAGACTTCAAGCCAAAGTGGTCATGTTTTAGAAGTGACCTGTATAATGAAAGGGAATTGGTTAGCTCTCAAGCTGAACTGTTTTAGTTCAGTCCAGAACTGGTGAGAAGTTCAATAGGGAGCTACATGGACACTCTCTCATTTTCTCTTTCTGCCCTTCAGCTTCAACTTGTAAGCATTTATACTGGGCTTTAAAGGGAGTTTGCTTATTGGGGCTGCTGTATATATTCGGAACAGCATAATTAAGTCTCGTAGGATAGGCCAAGTTCTGTAGGGGTTCTTTATTCTGTTCTTTGTATTTCATTATATAATTTTGTGAATAAATATTTGCCTTTTTTAAAATCTAGCAGTCAACATAGCTAACTTACACTGAGTAATGTTCACTGTACACTTACCAAATCAAATTGTAAAGTTACGGTCTGGGGCTGCCTTCTTAAGAATGTTTTGAGTAGTCTGGCTTGGTCCATAACACTAGATGGAAAAAAGATTATCTTGAATTTCACTTTGGATTAATTAGTGGTTACCTTATATTGATGATCTCCTGTTTTTGGCTTTTCCACAATTGCAAGCATCCTTTCTTTATTCACCTGAAAAAATTATTTCATATTTTTCAGTCATTGCTATTGGGACGTCTCTTAACCATCTCTTGTCTCGGCACAACAGATCTGGTTTCATCCTTATAAGTGTTTGTTACACCCTGCCCATTTTCTCTAATGTCTCTGTCTCCTTTACATCAGCAGTGTGAGGTTAAGTAGAGAATGTGATCTATAACAATATATTAAAAATCTATTGCCATTGCTGAAAACAGATGCAATTTGTCAAAGCTTTTAGTCTCACACTCATCCAAATGTTTTCAAAATATCAATGTGAAAAGGAGCAAAATTTCTATACAGTACTGAAAGTGAGTGCTGCTTGATTGACAAGTGGGCTTTGATTGGTAGAGACATTGCCATGGAGAATACACTTGTTGGATGATGATTAATAGTTAACTTCCAAGCTTTACTTAAGATTTAAACTAGGTAGGTTGACTCTGATTGGTGAAGACATTACCCTGAGGAATGAACCAGGGAATGGCTGTCACCTATTTTAAGTCTAAGCAGGCACAATGCATCTATGTGTTCTTTCTGATCTGCAAAAAAACATGGTCCTGTGCACAAGCACATGTAGCCTGCAGTACGCATAAGCATGCCACTGTGTAAGCCCAACTGGCAATTTTAATTTGTTTGTCAGCGCAATTCTTATCACACTCAGCATTATTTTGAAAATCATGTCAGTCACAGAATCACACCTAATATTACAGATGGTGTTTTGAGTTTTGCAAGCATGCATTGTTTTGGCATGGAAAAGACTTCGCCTGTTGCAATCAGTTGAATGAACTTGCTGCTGGATATGATCAGCCCATCTTTGGAACGTATGGTCCATATATCAAGCAGAACACCAGCATTCATTATATCTCATTAATCATTTGTGTGATAGGCAAAAAAAAACCTTTTCACAGCATCCTGTAGGTGCCTATCACCCCTCATACTGCTGCTGCATGAAAGCAGTGTGAAACAGTTAGCTTTAACTCTTGCTCAGATTTATGAGCTATCTTGTGCTTCCACATAAGCTTAAACAGAATAGGTTCTTTTCAAAACCACAGAAGTAGTGGCTTTAGGCGTTTTCATGAGTTTGTGTAATGTACATCAAGAAATTATCTGGTCGGAATTGCTGTTTTCCAGCAGGATAGTTTTGAAACACCCTATTTCACCATCAGTGGTGATCAAATGGCTCAGACCCTATACACAAGGTTGCTGATAAGGGTCGTCATGCCTCAAAGCTTTCCTCAATCAAAAACAGAAATTGCTGGAAAAGCTTAGCATCTCTGAAGAGAAATCAGAGTTAAAGTTTCAGGTCCAGCAACCCTTACTCAGAACTGTTCTATGGAAGGGTCACCAGACCCAAAATGTTAACTCTGATTTCTCTTCACAGATGTTGCCAGACCTGCTGAGCTTTTTCAGCAACTTCTGTTTTTGTTTCTGATTTACAGCATCTGAAATTCTTTTGGTTTTGTCAATGTCTTTCTGCTTATCACATAGCTGAGTAATATGGTATATGGCGAGTGTCAACGTGATGACTGATATGTAGTTCTTATGACCCAAAGACTGGTGGATTGTATCAAACAGTATGCCACCTTGGCTGTTTGCAACTTGCAAAGTACTGACCATATCCAACAAGCCCACATTTGCAAAATTCAAAATACATTATTCAACATTAGTTGTGATTCAAAAATTGACAACATTTGCTAACTTATCCCATGTAGGTTAAGAATTATACCATCAATCAGTTTAAGATTGTCATTGGGCCTTATGGTACTTGCGCACACTAGAGGCCACATGTTTGATACACAGGGCCCTGTTCTTTGTGGACAGAAAGGACACATACGTGCATCACCCTTGTTTCAGTAGGTGACAGGCATTCTGTGGTTGATTCCTCATAGAAATGCTTTGACCAGTCAGAGTTAATCTGTTTGTTTACACTTGGCAGTTACCTGTCAATAATCATCTAACTGGTGCACTCTCCACAGCAATGATTCTACCAATAAGATTTTCCTCATCTATCAATCAGGCGCCTTCTCTCACAGTGCAACATGTTTCTCTTTATACTTGTACATGTCCTGAGGAATGCAAGACGGAAAGATTCATTGGTAGCTTGTTTCTTTGGTAAAGTAGCTAATTTTATTTTCATTTTATATTTTAATATTCAGGAAAACCTATTTTAAATGTATTTCTGGCAGTTTGCAAGGATTGAATGTTTTGATATTCACTGCTGGCAATGATACCGACTTCGGGAAAGATGAAGATGATGAAGTACTGTGCCTTTTATATACCTCACCAGACTTATTTCCAGCTTAAGATATGGAAAAGCATTACTTTCTTTTGTAACAATAATGTGATATCAAAATACAAGCAATTGATGATAAAATGCCTCTGGTTTTCTTTATTAACAAATTAAAGTTATAGAGTTTAATGCCTCTGTTAAAATGGCAAAGACGTTTAATGTGGCACAAAAAAAGACTTTTCTTTTGGTGCTTTTATGATCTCACAGCATTCTCGAGTTTTTTTAAGCCAATAAAGTACTTTTCAGTTATAGCCAGTTTATATTCTGTGCACAGAAAGCTCCCACATGCACGACAATGATAATGATCAGTTATCTTTTTTTTTGATGATGACTTGGTAAAAATATTAGCCTTTGCACTAGAGGAGAATTTTCCTGCTCTTATTCCTAACAGCACCCAGGGAATATCCACATCCATCTGAGAGAACAAATTGGTATTTGGTTTGATTCTTTCAAATCCCAATATGACCCAGTGAAACTTAAAAACTCAGAAAGATTGGTTGCAGCTCAGGGTGTATGCATCAGGAAATAAAAACCCACTAATAATTCATCTTCAGCTTTTTCAAGAAAGAGGAATGACAGGTTAGAAGTTTTCCCTGCAAAATCTGACGAGAGAAATAGACTGAATACTTTTGAAATGAATTGTTTGAATGGTAGCTAGCTAACTGGATGTAGTCAGTTCCAGTCTCTTTCCAAAAGAGACTGTCAGTTTGACGGGATACTATTCCCATGAGCTGCATGTATTGTTTGACAGGAGTCCTTTTGCCAGCTGCTTTCATGTCGCAATCTTTTACCTTTTTCATTCATTTCTATCTTGTATTGGAAATGACAGGTGAACTGTTTGGAGGGCAATGTTTACATTTTCGCAACCACAGCTGACAGATGGCCATCATTTGAAATGCTGGAGAAGATAGATGAAAGATTGCTGAATTCACCTCTCCATTGTAAACTCTCAATTTTCAAAAGTGTTTTGCAGATTTTATTTTTGATTAGCAGTTTTACCAGGAGGGAGAAATTTAATGAATGTGAGTCTTTTTTTTACACCTGGATGGAGTGGGGAATGGGGGATGGGCACATTTTAGTCACCTATTAATACCATAGGGAAGTTTATAATGCCATGCCCAACAACAACTAGAACTTGGTGGCATCTTTCATGTAGGCAAATGTCACAAGTTGCTTTGCGGCAAGTTATCAAATAATACTTGCCTCTGAACCACAGAAGTTGAAACTCAATGGGTCAGACCTCATCTCTGCTGAGAAAAACAAAGTCAATGTTTGAGGTCAATGTTTTCTGCCTTGGCACTGTGTAAGTTTAAGAGAGCTAACAGGTTTGAAGCAATTACCAAGACAGAGAAGTAGGGTAGGAGAGAAAGAATATAAAGGATGACCTATGATGGAGTGGAAGGCAAGAGAAATTCAATTAAAAGAACATGTTATGGTGCAAGGCAAAAAAAAAAGAGTTTGTAGTGGGAGAAGTAAAGAATTTGAAGGAACACTCTAAACATAAGCAGGGATCAAAAACTTGATCAATGTCAGTTTGAAGGAGCATAGAAAGGAGCACAGAAAGGCTTTCAATTCATTCTATTGTTGCCAATAATTTTGATGTATTTTAATATTTTTAAAATGTGTTCATTGGATGTGGGTATCACTAGTGACCCTAATACTTTTTGCTTTTCCCAGTTGCTCTTGATAAAATGGTAGTGTACAGCTACAGTCTGTGTGGTGTGGATACTGTTGTGTTTTGTTCCTCAAGTATATAGATTTGATACTTTCCAGATCATAAGTCTGCAACAGGAATTTTATCGAATATTTTAAAATATCTGTTTGCATGCTTGCAGTAGCTTACCTCAGTTTCATTTCTTTTCCCATGTGACCACATTCCAGTTTAATTAGTCATACGCAAGTGAGCAGTCTACAGGCACACAATCAAATACTGAACAATTGGAAGATTCAACCGTACAGATACACAGGAAACTCAGAGCCACTTTCTTGAGGGAAATGAGGCATGGGTATTCAATGCTAATCCAGTCAGCAACACCCACATTCCATGGACAAATACATGCCAAAAAGAAATGTGCCATTACAAAGGGAGTTCCAGGATTTTGACCTTGCAGTACTGAAGGAATGGTGATATAGTTCCAAGTTAGGATGGTGAGAGACTTGAAGGGGAACTTTCAGGTGTGTTTCCATGTTTCTGCTCCTCTTGTCTTTTTATGTAGTAGAGTTAAAAATCACACAACACCAGGTTACAGGTTTATTTGAAGTACAAGCTTTTGGAGTGCTGCTCCTTCATCTGGTAGCTAATAGGGCAGGATCATAGGACACAGAATTTATAGTAAAAGATCAAAGTGTCATGCAACTGATGTGATGTATTGAACAAACGGAGGTTGCTGTTAATCACTTAGAATGGGGATGCAGGTTCTGATTCATTAATATGAAAACCCAAGAACTTCTTTCAAGTCACAGTGCCGAGATAACATAAGGTTTTATAAAAATGGGTGACATCACAGCTCAGACAATGCATTAAAGGTGTGAAGTTATACTCTGTCTGTATTCCAACCTTGAGTCAAATTTGTTCTATTTCCAAAGTAGGAATTTATAAAATGCCACATGGACTGACTACCTGCAGCTTGTGTGCTTTTTGAGCAAAATGGAATGCATCTGCAATTACAAATCTGCAAATGCAAATTCACACCATAGCTTTATCTATGTTTGATTCAAGGTTGGAATGCATACAGACTCTAACTTCACACCTTTAATGTATTGTCTGAGCTGAGATGTCACTTCTTATCATAAAACCTTAAGTTATCTCAGCACTGTGACGTGAGAGAAGTTCTGGGATTTACATATTAATGAATTGGAACCTGCATCCTCATCTAAGTGACTAAAGACTTAACAGCAATCTAGGTTTGTTCAGTAAATTGCAAATGTTGTATGACACTTTGATCTTTTACTATAAATTCTGTGTCCTATGATCCTTCAGTGCATCCACATGAAGAGTCCAAGAAAGCTTTTGTGGATGACCACTCCCAGGAGCTTGACACTCCTCACTCGTTCCACCTCTGTGCTATTAATGTATACGGGGAGACATGAGTAACATCCCACCGAAAGTCAATAATGAGTTCCTTGGTTTTGCCAGCATTGAGAGCTATGTTGTTCTCAGCGCACCATTTTTCTAGGTTTTTCACCTCCCGTTTGTAGTCTGTTTCATCACCATCTGAGATTCGATCGATTATGGTGGCGTCATCAGCAAACTTGTAAATGACATTAGTTTGGTATTTGGCAACAAAGTCATGTGTATACAGTGAGTACAGCAGGGGGCTGAGTATGTATCCCTGGGCAGCTCCAGTATTGAGTGTTAGTGAGGATGAAATAATGTCCCCAATCTTCACTGATTGTGGCCTGTGAGTTAGGAAACTGAGGATCCAGTTGCAGAGAGTGAGGCTCAGTCTGAGATCACTAAGTTTAGTAATCAGTCTTGAGGGAATAATAGTGTTGAAAGCTGAACTGTAATCAATAAGTAGAATTCTTATGTAGCTGTTTTTGGTGTCAAGATGTTCTAGGGAGGACCGAAGGCATCTGATGTGAATCTATTGGTCCGAATGGCAAATTAGAGTGGGTCAAGAGTAGTGGGGAGGCTGGAGTTGATTAATGCCATGACCAGCCTTTCAAAACACTTGATGACCACCAAAGTTAGGGCCACTGGGTGGTAGTCATTGAGATATGCTGCATGAACCTTCTTAGGCACAGGAATGATGTTGGCCCTCTTGAAACAGGCAAGGGCAGTAGCCTGCTGCAGGCAGAGTTGAAAATGTCCGAGAAGATCTCTGCTAGTTAATCTGCACTTGCTTTGATTGAACAGCCTGGTACTCCGTCTGGTCCCATCGCCTTCCTTGGATTCACACGTAGGAAAACTGATCTGACCTCTGATGCAGGGACTGTTGGGATAGGTTCGTCAGGACTTGTTGGAATAGGTGTTACCTCTCTGCCGGAATTCTGCTCAAAGCAAGCATAGAAGACGTTGAGACGATCTGGGAGGAAATTTCATCATCTGCTACCTTGGAATTTCTCTTTTTAAAATCTGTGATGCCATTCAGTCCTTGCCATAGTCGCCGGGTGTCTGTCGGGTATCTAGTTTGGATCGGTATTGGTCCTTGGCTGTCGTAATTGCTCTGCAAAGGTCATACTTGGATTCCTTATACTTGAGTACGTCCCCTGATCTGAAGGCCTCATATCTGATTTTAGCACATTCTGTATGTCCTGATTCATCCAGGGTTTCCTGTTGGGGAACACCCGAATTGACTTGCTCAATATGCAATCCTCCACACACTTGCTGAAAATTGCATTGAAAATTCAAGGCTACCATGCCACTGTCCGTACCAACCTCTGAAGATGACACATTGGTTCACAACAACAGCCCAAAAGAAAATGGATGGTGGTAACATTTTGAGAATTAGGAGGCAATCATCGTCTTGTCCCCCACAAGATACTACTCACCTCAATTCATCACTGTCACATTTGGATTGTTTTGAAAGTTAGATTAAAATCATTGATGGGGACTCAAGAGGCAAAACAGACCACATTCAGATCGAGCCTAGACTGTGCAGCTCAGGGAAGTATTGTACCCCGAATGAGCTTCTATCCCAATATATGCTACAGGCCAAGTTAGCACAGATGTATTCCTGGTTTGTAATTCTGCTGTGAATAACTCACCTCCTGACTCCCTGATATCTGTTCACTATCTACAAGGTTTAAGTCAGGAATACTCCCCATTTGCCAAATGCTGCTCCAAGGACACTGTGAAGCTTGACACTATCCAGACCAAGGCAACCTGCATGACTGGCAACAGTCTACCACCTTAATTATTCACTTTCTTGCTGACTGATTCAACAGCCCTTTCCAAACCTGTGATTTTTGCTAGTTAGAAAGGCAAGGGGAGCAGAGCATTGGAACCACGAGTACTTTCAAGTTCTCCTCCAAGATAGACACTGGAACTTCTTCATTATTCCTTCATCATTGCTGAGTCCAAATCCCGGAGGTCCCTTCCCAATTATACTGTTAGTATTATACACCAATAGGATTGCAATGGTTCAAGAAAATACCACCTTCTCAAGGACAATTAATTCTGGACAATAAATGCTGACCATAAAGAACAATAAATAAATTCCAAATAGTGCCCATTTTCTCTGAACACATAAAGGAAGGATACTTTTGTGAATCTCACATGTCTTTTTGCAAGAGGATCAGATGTCATTCTTCTAGTATTTATGCTACAATTTCCATTTATACAAAATTAGAGCATTGTTGAACAGAAAATGCGATTTAAAATTAAATTAATTGTTCTAAGTTAACCTGAATTTAAAACACTATCTTTGAAATGATTTAAAACTAAATCCAAAATTCAGCAAGATGTTCCTAATCACTATTAATTACTTAGTAATTTTACAATTATGAGGAAATTTAAAAGAGATATAAGGGGAAACTGATTCCTCAGGGAAACTGGTCAGTAACCGAAGATTATAAATTTAAAACAATTGGCAGAAGTGACTAGTTGGGAAATTAAGACATATTTCTTCATTTAAGGTCTGAATGCATTTCCAGGGAATTTCAAAAGGCGTTTGGAGATGGACTTGATGAGAACCATAAGTTAGAGTTTTACAGCAATGCTGGAATTTGGGGGCTCAGTTAGACATTGGCTTCTAAAAGGCAGGACAGGCATGAAGTCTGAATAGCCCCGTTCTCTGTTTTCTCACGTATGGAATATGGCCAAATAAAAATGCAATGTTTATAAATAGTTATGTATGTAGATATTTATTCATCATGTTTGACAGCTTTTGCAATGGCTTTATTCCCAAAAGGATGTCAAAGACATTCCATAAGCTTCAGGAGACTCAATAGAAACAGCTGAAATTAAATCCAATACCAATCACTGCAGTGTCATTTCTAAATTTTCCTTATTTTTTTCATTTGGGGTTACAGTTTGTAATGATTCCAGACTGAGCCCAGGTTGCCAATTTTGGTTGGCTGCATTCCCACTTTCATCACAAGATCTTCCACCTCCAGCTGCCCCATGCCCAATGAACAAAGATGTTCAAAGGAATTCTTAAAAATGCATCATGTTTCCGATAGCCCATTACTTTTTCTCCAGTGTCGCGGAAAATTGATCTTTATTGAATTCTAGTGAACATCAGGTCAATATTGGAGGACCGGCAACCTTTGAATAATTTCACAAGCAATCTAACTGGACTATAATGCTTCCCTTTCTGGAAGCAAAATGCTGCTACCTTTGTGACATTAGAAATAAGTGGTCTTGAGTCAATCCATCTTTTGGTCGTCTAATTTCAAATATGTTCCATTTAACAAGGCATCTTCTGCCAGTGTGAGAAACAGAGTGGAAGCTATCGTTTAATAGAAGTTTAATGTGTATTGAGCAAATGGTTCCTTGAGATTTCCCAACAATAGTACGATATTAATACTATTTGAGCAGACTTTGATTGCTCCAATTTATCTCTCCACCCTGGAGGCTTCCTGCTCCTCACTTTTCCTGCCCCTCGGATGCTGCCTGACCTGCTGTGCTTTTCCAGCACCACTTTGATCTAAACTTTGATCGCTACAATGTCAACTCTAAAGCATAGAAATGTAATTTTTTTTATAGAACCTTTTATGGATGTCTGTTTTATGACCCTCCCTTCTTTCATCCTTTTAACTTACCTCCTGTTTATTTAAACTTCATGCATTTTCCTATACTATCCATCATTCTGTATACCTGTTACATGGTCTGACTCCTATTTAGATGATTAAATAGCATCCTTAAAGGATAGCAACTTATTTTAAAATACATTAGCTTCCGGTTGATTAACAAAATAGTCCCAGAAGTCATTCATTTCTTTTTTGTGGATCCAAACAAAACATGTGAAGAGAAAAAAACCTGGCAATGGATGTGTAAAGACATTAAAAAGCAGACAAAAGTTGACAGATCAGTAAGGCTGTTGTTATCCCCAGAGAAATTATCATAGAGTTATAATTCCCTACAGAATGGAAGGAGGCCATTTGACCCATTGAGTCCACACTGACCCTTGGTGTGATTATTTGGTAAGTAATGGTTAAGAATA
Source organism: Chiloscyllium punctatum (assembly GCF_047496795.1). Lineage (NCBI taxonomy): Eukaryota > Metazoa > Chordata > Chondrichthyes > Orectolobiformes > Hemiscylliidae > Chiloscyllium > Chiloscyllium punctatum. Next base: position 100,616,785 of record NC_092743.1, on the reverse strand, counting down.
TGAAAACTTAATGTGAAACCCGTTGACCTTGGCTTTCCTGTAGGGGATACTTTCAGCAGAAAGTGCCCAGAATACACTCGTTGCCTGCCAGGTTTGTTGTGATGAAGTTGCATTCAAGTTTCAATTAAAACTCATTTGGCTAAGCCTGACTGTAAAACTGCCTGTACCTTAGCAATATGACTACAGGAAATTGGTAGAAAAGGAACAGTATGGGCAGACCTCATCAATGCTAATTGTCGAATACTAAGGAGGCAACATAGTTCCACCGCATGGTGAAACTGGTTATTAAGAGACAGGACATTGGTTCCTGAAGATTGATCCATTGGAACGATTTGTAACTTTGGCAATGTGTAAATAAAATGATTGAGAATTAGCCACCTCTTATACATATTAGATATTTATTTATTTATGTTAACATCAATAGACTAAAGGAAGTGTAAGGTCTGCCTCCTTGGTTTTTAAATACATTTGTAGGCTTCACCCAGCTTGCCAATTGTTCACACATACTTTCATCCTTTTGCTTCACTATTTTCATTCTAAGCATGTGAATAAACCTGTGAACAGCAGCCAAGCCATTTCTCTTTTTGTCAATCATTTACTACATCCAATACATGCCCCAATTCATTGATTTTAGTTTCCAACTAACTAATAACACAAATAAATATTCAAAATGTTTTGGTTGGAATATTTCATTCAGATCAAAATTAATGGGTGATTCTCAGGACCTTTTTTGCCCTTTAATACTGATTTTTCATCATTTTATACGTGCATTGCTAATAAAAGTCTTTGTTTCATTTCTCAAACCATTGTTAGCGATGCTTTTTTTTATCTTGTTGCAGGTTAGCTGCAGAGGGCTTTGTAATAAGCTCATTTCTATACCTGCCTCATGGGAGCCATGTCACGTGAATGCCACACAGAGATTTCTGATATCTATTGTGCTACTGTGCTTGTGTCCAATCGAAGGTCGTGAACTTTAGACTCAGTAATAATAGCTAAAAAGAAACACTGGATGAAGGAGCTGCTCCACACCATGAGCGGAATCCAAACTGAAATTGAAACTGTAGACTTGCCGCTAAGCTTTCGGCTCATTCTGATACTTGGTTTGCAAATGATCCAGTGCTAAATTACACAAAACAGCAGGTTGGTTATAACAAGTGCGAATAAAATTCTCTTTTTATTTGTGACATCAAATAGTCAATACAGATGAACTGATGAGTAAAATATATGTGATTAGAAACAAAATTATCAATCTGCTCAAACTGTGTAGGATGCAAGACAGCAAAAAACATTGACAGAACTCGAGTTTTATTTATTAAGTGGTAATGCTTACTGCACTGGTGAACTTTTAAGACAGCCTTCTGCATTTTGTCATTCAGTATGATGAGATTTACATTGATTGACTTATGGAGAACAGTAGTTTGACTATTACTGGAATGTTGGAATATTGCTTTTTAAATTACTGTAAACTATAATAAATGAACACACAAATTGGAACGGGATTCCCTGATTTATGAATGTCTGACTTAGAAACGCTCATACTTATGAACGCGATCCTGTGCAGGATTGTAATTTTAAAGATCCGGTATACAAATGTTTCTTGCACTCACGAATGAGTATTTTATATTGTCCTGCATTGTATTCCGATTTGTTCCGACACATCGACTTACGAACGGACTCAAGAACGGAATCCATTTGCAACCAGGGACTATGTATGTATCTAAACTTAAGGAATAAGCACCTTAGAAACAACACGTCTGTCAATACACATGTATGTCAGTACACATGTATGTATGAATGCATAGACTTGCCCACCTATACGAATATCACTGTTAATCATTCACAAATAATAATGCAGACACACATGTCATATATCTATATTACATACAAAACATACACGCATATAAATACAATTGGGTGGACACACAGTCACACACACACTTTATTTCGGGAAAATGCTTAAAACGTTGTATTACACTTTATGAAATGATTTTAAAGTGGATCTAAAGTAGTCCAATGGTGCTTTGATTTCTTTACCCAGGGGATTGCAAACTCTGATTTCGGCTACTTTGCCCCAAATCACCCCTTCCTCATTCCATTCCGTCAAGAAAGTGAAAAATCTGCTGAAGTTCAGAAAATAGACAATTTGTAAACATCTGCAATTCAGACGCCTCTGAACCCTGTGATGAAAACTCGACTGACATTGCATTCAAACACTCAACCAAATGCTTGTAATCTCCTGGGTCTGCTCATCACTCAGTCAAAGCAATAGAAAAAAACACTGTTCAGCTGGGAGGTTAATTTTCCAAATTGTTTAAATGCCACCCTTTTTGATTGAAAATCACTATTTCATATATGTTTTGAGCAAACCATTCTGTAGCACACAGTTGTCACTTTTTGGAACTGTCCTTGAGGATTTTATTCAAAAGCAGATGTTCTGGAGTGTCAAGTGATTGAAGAATAAGAATCTGACTTGGGTCTCCTGTACACTTGAGACAATGATTTTCTTTCCCTTTTTGAGGAAAGCCATTTAAATAAATGGAAGTGTTTAAGAGTGAAGGAATTAAGGATTTTTTTTCCATTCCAGAGTATTCAGATTATCTTGCTGCAAGTAAGAGAAAGTAATACAGTACTGATTCAAGTAAGCTGATTGCAAAACTGTTCCACTGTGTTGGGATCAATGAGTGAGCAAAGGGGATTGACGGATCATATGTCATTTATTTTTGTGTATGATTAAAGGAGTTCACTGATGATAAAGGGAATGGCCACTTATAAAATGTGCTGTTATGGAGAAAGAAGAAATGTCAACTTAACTGAGTGATACTGCCTCTGACTCAGAGGGTAGAGCACTCTCTGCCTGACCAGTTGTATCAGCCAGTTTAGATACTGATGGTGCTCAACATTGTCGAAAATGCCAATTTCTGCTTAAGTTGAGGCTCCATCTACCTGTTTAGATGGATTGCAGATGATATTAGGTTGGGGAATTCTACTGATGCACTGCTAAAAAATGATCCTTCAACTAATCACAGCAAAACATAGAGTCATAGTTACAGAGTCATACAGCATGGAAACAAACTCATCTACCCTTGGGTGACTATCTGTGTGGAGTTTGCACATTCTCCCCGTGTCTGCATGGGTTTCTTCCAGGTGCTCTGGTTTCACCCCACAATCCAAACAGAGACAGCCTAGGTTGATTGGTCATGTTAAATCGCCCATAGTATTCAAGGATGTACAGGCTAGGAGAATTAGTTATAGGAAATACAGGATTACAGGGTCTTGGTAGAGATTGGGTCTGGGGGCGATGCTCTTCAGAGGATCAGTGTGGACCCAGTGGGCTGAATGGCTGGCTTCTACATTGTAGGGATTCTATGGCTCCATGACTTATCCACGGTAACCAGACCTCCCAATCTGACCTAGTCCCATTTGCCAGCATTTGACCCGTATCCTTCTAAATCCTTCCTATTCATTTACCCATCCAGGTGCCTTTTAAATGTTGTAATTGTAGACTCCACCACCACCTCCTCTGGCAGCTCATTCTATACCTTCTGCATGAAAAAATTTCCCCTCAGGTCCTTGTTTAATCTTTCCCCTCTAACCTAAATCCTATGTCCTTTAGTTTTTGACTTCCCTACCCTAGGAAAAAGACCATGGCTATCCCTCCTATCCATTGCCCCTCATGATTTTATAAATCTCTAAACAGATGAACTGTTCACTTATTTACATTTGTGGGACCTTAAAGTAAGTTAGTTTCCATTTTTGTCTCCTTAACAAAACTACCCTTCAAAGGTACTACATTGACTGCAAAATGTTTTGGACTATCTTGGAGATGTGAGAAGTGTTGCATCAATGCATCTGTTTGGTAGGGAAGCACTTGGTAAAGGAATGTTGTCCGCTGTTACAACAGGGAAGAGAGGCTGTAGGTTCCTAGGCTTGTTTAATATACCTAGGAGAAAGTGAGAACAGCAGATGCTGGAGATCAGAGCTGAAAATGTGTTGCTGGAAAAGCGCATCCAAGGAGCAGGTGAATCGACGTTTCGGGCATGAGCCCTTCTTCAGGAATGAGGAAAATGTGCCAAGCAGGCTAAGATAAAAGGTAGGGAGGAGGGACTTGGGGGAGGGGCGTTGGAAATGCGATAGGTGGAAGGAGGTTAAGGTGAGGGTGGGCTGAAGAGCTTCTGGGCAGAGGAGATGACCTGGGGTGTGCAGTGAGAGAGGGACTTACTGAACTCCCTCACTTTAATATACCTGCTAATGAGCATTTGTAAAGAGGCACTGTGAGATGCCTAGATTAGGCCACCTTCCTGTCCTGTTGCCTGGAGCATAGACTATGGTCAGGGGAAGAAGATTGAAATCTATAGGATATATTTCTGCATGAATTCTGCGATGCATGCAGTTTGTGGCACAAGACTGATGCAGTGTGAATTTAATCTGGAGGACAAGAATATCTGGGCACTGTTTGAGCTAGAGGAAGCAGAGGAGCATGAATGGGTGTTGGAATGGACAAGTGGTAATGCCCATTGATCTCCTAATCTGGCTACGACCAATAACCTTGTTTACTTGGGAGAACAACACATAATAATGCCATTTATGCCACAGAACTGGAAGCAGACCAAGCACAGACTGTACTACAGCTTGAATTTGGTGGTGTCAACTTGCCAAATGATACACTCCAACCTTCCACCAACATGAAAATACTTACCTCCATTGACAGGTTAAATGCAGGTTAAAGTTTGGAGACTGTTGCTTGAGAATGGTCCAAACCACACCTCACTTCTGCCTATCAAACAGCAAACAATGACATTCGCGGGACATTTTAAACCAAAAAAAAATTGAAAATCTTATTTAATTGAATGTTATTTGCAACAATCACAAATCAGGAATATTGAAAACTTTGAGCAAGCATTCCCAAGACAAATATTTTTTAAAATTACAAAGCTGCAGCAACATAAATTGAAGTACAATATGTTTCTAAAATAAGATCATGGCAATTTTCTAACCTTGACTCTCAATTTAGATCTGAATTTATTGCTGAATGCAGCTTGAAGTTAAAGGGAGCCCTTGCTTTGTTTGTCTCAAGCAATTGTAAACAAAGGCCCTTGTGGTAGTCTGAGGCCTCCTGTGGTCTATTCTGAGGCAATCAGCGTAAATCTGGACAACATAAAGAGAAAACCACCTATAGACATTGCCTGCAGTGAAGATGGTAAATCGCTTGCGTAAACATGCAGACTCTTAGTCTTCTTATTCCTTAATCCTCTTGCTGCTGTCACTGTTAAGCAACTTCTTGCATTGTTCTAACCATTGACCTTTCGACTCTAATCACCACCTACAAAATATCCGAACTCCAATCACTGGACAATGCAATTCACCTGTAGTTTAGATTAGATTAGATTAGATTACTTACAGTGTGGAAACAGGCCCTTCAGCCCAACAAGTCCACACCGACCCACTGAAGCGCAACCCACCCATTCCCCTACATTTACCCCTTTACCTAACACTACGGGCAATTTAGCATGGCCAATTCACCTGACCTGCACATCTTTGGACTTAGGACATGGAATGAACTGCCTGGAAGCATGGAAGTGGCAGCGGAGGCAAGTTTGGGTCCAGTGCGAGATCCGTGGGTATCAGCAGTGGCTGCATTGGTGAAGTGGCCCAAAGGAGACTCATGGTGGCAATGGAGTTGGGTCTGGGCTGATGCGGTACCCAGCATCATCGGTGGCATCTGCATTGTCAAGGTCCAGTGAGGACACATTGTGGTGAAGGCTTCGGTGGAGGTGAAGTGGTGCTGAAGAGTGTTAACTATCATTCCAGCGGCATGATGAACGGACTCCTGCCTAGCTACCAGGCCCATGCCCCATGACAGAGCATGGTGGCTCAGTGGTGAGCTCTGCTGCCTCACAGTGCCAGGGACCCGGATTCGATTCCAGCCTTGGGCGACTGTCTGTGTGGAGTTTGCACATTCTCCCTGTGTCTGCGTGGGTTTCCTCTGGGTGCTCTGGTTACCACCTACAATCCAAGATATGCATGTCAGGTGAATTGGCCATGCTAAATTGCCCATAGCGTTCAGGGATATGTAGTTAGGTGCATTGTCAGGGGTAAATATAGGGTAGGGTTTTGGATGGATTACTGTTCAGAGGGTTGTTGTGGACTTGTTGGGCCGAAGGCCTGTTCCCTGACTGTAGGGATTCTTCTCTTTTCTGTTCTTCTTAACAAGAACGACTTTAAAGTTTGACACTTCCTATATTTCTTCATTCTTCTGCCTCATATTCTTTGTTTTGGTTTATTTTTCTGTGTTCTAGGATGGCGGCCAGACAGTGTACAACACTTTGCACTGTATTTTGTAACAAGCTGCATGTGACAATAAGAGTCAAACAGTTGAGGCACTGGAAAGGCACAGCAGATCTGGCAGTATCTGAGGAGCAGGAGAGTCAATATTTCATCAGAAGGGCTTATGCCAAATATGCCAACTCTCCTGCTCCTCAGATGCTGCCTGACCTGCTGTATTTTGCCAGTTGCATATTTTTCGACTCTATCCAGCATCTGCAGTTCTCACTTTCTCCCATGTGACAATAAATAAATCAAATAGATGAAAAGAGGTCCAGTGTGGATCTATTATGCAACAAAAAGTATTCTTTTTCTCATTGTAATTATGGGTGATGCGCTAACTCATATCCTTTCTGTGGCATATCTTGACTTCCTTGTATTCCAGTTGGGTGACAATGTGTGCATGTGTATTCGTTCTCCGATAGCTTAAGTCCTTCGTGAAGGACAACTCAAATTCTCTGGCTGATTCCTTAATCATTACCACGGAACAATATACCCTCTGAGTCAGAAAATGATTGGCCGAGGTTCATTCCAGAGTACTGCATTAGCTACAAAGTACTTTGGAACAACCCAATATTGTCAAACGTGCTTTTGAAATGCAGGTGCTTAATTTCTATTTACCTTCCAAAATGAGAAACGTTATGATGCAATACTTTTAGTCCAATGTAAATTTACACCTAATTAATTAGTCTTCTAATAGACCATAATCTAAATCACTTGTTACTTGACAATGTCTGATAGTAATGAAGGCAAAATGACAGATGAGATCTTACAACCAGGGAGTATGCGCTTCCGAGATTAATTTTAAGAAGACGTCTATTAGAGCAAGGCAGTAAATCATAATCCACAAAAACATCTGTCCATAGCAATCTCGCATTGACAAGATAAAGGTAGAAAAACAGACATGTTTAAGGGAGATACAATGATCTCAAAACAGTGAGGGTAGTACGTGTCGACAAGGAGGGAGATAATGGTAGTGGTAGTATCACTAGGTTTGTAATCCAGAGGCCCAGGCTAATGGCCTGGGACATCACATCTCAGCAAGTGGTGGATTTAACTTCAATTTATATATCTGGAATGAAAACTAGCCTCAGTATCAGTGATCATTAAATGCCCATCGTGTTCACAAAAGTCCTTTTGGTGAAGAAATCTGCTGTCCCAACCAGACAAAAGATGGATGGTGTTGGGGAAAAGTGATTGTGTCATGGTAATGTTACTGGGCCAGTAATCCAGAACCTCAGGCAAATTGTTTTGGAATATATGTTTGAATAAATGCTGGCCTAGTCACAGTGCCCATATCCAATGAGTAAATTGAGTAAATTGAGGCCACATTGCCTCAATAAAAGTAACAGTGTCTTTCTCATTTAAAAAGTATTCCTTGGAACATAGAGTCTAGCATGATTTTATTGAGGCTTTTAACATTTTGAAAGGAATTGACAGGGAAGATGTAGAAAAGACTTCACTTCTGAGAGCAGAGTCTACAACAAGCAGACAGTAAGACAGAACCAGGCAGATTAGGGGAAATGTTAGAAAAGGTTTCTTCATACAAAGGGTATTAGAATTATGGAACTCTCCCCCACAATAACAGCAATATATCCTAGCAGAAAGTGAGGACTGCAGATGTTGGAGATCAGAGTCTAAAAGTGTGGCACTGGAAAAATAGATCCTAGCCCAATTTATCATATTAAATCTTTTTTCTAGACAAGGATATTAAAGGCGAAGCTACCAAGGTAGCTGGGTGGAAATAAGATCAGCCATGAGCTCATTGCACGATGGAACAGCCTTAAGGGACTGAATGACTGAATACTCCTGTTCACATGATCTTACTTTCACAAGAGGACATCTTGTGAATCTGCTGTGAACTTTATTTCGCAATATTCCTTCTATGTTGCATGAGGTAATAAAATATAGGTGCTGTAAGTTGATATAACATGGATGTAAGTAATGTATTAAGGAGCATAATGAATTGTATCTACTCTTTATGGTGCATTGTGGTTGGATTCAATCAAATTTTGCCTGTAAAGATTTAATACATTGTCTGATAATTGAGAACAAAGGGAATTTATTACCAATGTGCTAATGATTGTGCCTGTAATTAGTAACAATGCAAAATACAGGTTTGTAGTAATGGTTTGAAAAGAAGAATTGAACCAGAATAACTATCCAACAATATGTGCTGGCAGGATGCTAACATTATTGCAGACAGGACAATTCCCTTTCAACACTTTAATTTATTTTTACAAATTGTACATTTTTATTTGCCCGAGCTGAGTTTTGAAAATGAACTCAATCCATAAGAAAAGCCTTTCAGGTATACCACAGGTAGATTTTGAAGCAGGTTACTTAGGATTAACTTCAGCTAAAAAAGAAAGACCTGTCTATCTGTGACACCTGTCATGACCACCAGACATTGCAAAGTAATCTACAGCTATAAAAGTATCTTTGAAGTGGAGTAACTGTGGTAGTATAGGTATTGCGGCAACTAATTGGGATACAGTTCACTTCTACAAACAGTGATGTGATCATAACCAGATCATTTGTTTTATGTTGTTTATTGCATGATGAATGTTTCCCTCCCCTGCTCTTCTTCAACACATTAGTGCCATTAATTCTATTAAATCCAGTTATTGTAAGGTCTTATCTGAAAGAAAGAGCCTCCAACTGTGCAGCATGCCCTTAGCAATGCAATGGAGTGTCATCGTTGTCCTTTGTGCTCAAGCTCTAAAGGAGAATGTGAACTCTCAACCTTCTAACTCAGAAGTGAGAGTGGCCACCAACACAACCAGGTTGCAGGTTTCACCACAGCTTATTCCTCATGGAATTCCTACAAGGGAAGTTCCCAATTTCCTGACTGGGATGACAGATATAACTTGTTGGATCTTGAAGCATCTAATTCTTGGGTCCAATATCTATCAGTTCCCCAGAGACTTGGATTAACCTTGTAAGCATTTGTTTGTCTCAAATTTGTGCTTCTTCTCATAGACACAGATTCTGGAACAGTTCCTCCTCTTGGTTACATTCCTGAGTGGTTTAGTGGTGGAGGGTCAGATCCAAAATGGTATCCATCATTTTGTGGTATTGCTCCAATTACCTCGGATTTTTAAATTTTCACTTGTCATAAAATTGTTTTTTAAAAGGTCAGCTGCTGCACTGAAAAATCTTTGAAGTGTTTGGATATAATGTAGAATGAGTATTTGGCTGTCTCCTTTATTTCTAGGCCTAGGAGATAAAGTCAAATTGTGTATCTATCCCATTACTAACTATATTCTGGCAACCACCGTTCATTGTTGCAGTTCAATTTTGTTTGGCCAAATAGTTTGTAGAAAACCATGGGAGAATAAACTCAATTTGCCAGTTTATGTAATGAACAAGAAATATAGTTACATGAGTATGAATAATTAAGAAAGGACAGAGTGAAGAGAATGATTTAATTGGCTCTCTTTATAAAACAAAGCTGAAGAGTACAGGTTTATTCCACAAGTAACACCATGTCAATTAAATTGCAATGCCACATTATTAATACTGGTTTTACAGACCAAGGTAGTTTCCCAAGGATCACAGTGTACTGTTCTTACAGAAATTAGGAAATTATTTGCCCAGGGTCCAAAAACTAACAAATCATAATATTAATTGGAATTAAAATATGTTTTTTTTAATTCTACAGGTGGTAGTTGAACTTTGCTTTCTGACATTTCTTCTAAGAATTAATAGCTGTCATTAACACATTGAAAAAATTGTTTTAATGTGAAGACTGAGAGTAAAGACCAGTACCCCCAAGGATTAGAAATACTGTTCTTACAGAGAACCTTTCAGCATAGAAGCAGGCCATTAGGCCCAACAACTCGATGTCACCCAAGTATCCTCATATATTGCATCATCTAGCCTTATCAACATATCCTTATATTACTTTCACCCTCATGATCTTGCCTAGCGTAAGTAAATACTTTTCACCTACTTATTAGATTTATTTGTGACTATCTTCTATTTATGGACCCTAATTCTAGACTCCCTTACAAGAGACATGATTTTTCCCTCTGTCTATCCTATCAAAGAGATAACAGGCTCATAGACTCCTAGAATTCAGAAGGCCAATTGGTCCCATTGGGTCTGTGCTGATTCTTTGAAAGTACTGTCCAGTTAATCTCACTGCCCTGCTCTTTCTAAGCAGTGAATATGGTACAAAGGTTTGCCAGCAGAATGGGTAGACTAATGCAAGTGAAATGTAATACAGAGAAGTTTGAAATGATGCATAAGACCGTAAGACCATTAGAAATAGAGTGGAAATAAAGCCATTCGACCCATCGAGTCCACTCAATCATTCAATCATGGCTGATGGGCATTTAATGCCACTTACCCACACTCTCCCTATATCCCTTAATTCCTTGTGAGATTAAGAATTTATCAATTTATGCATTTAGAGGAAAGAATGGGAGAAGCAACACATGCTTAATGGCAGAGTTCTTAAAGGTCTGCAGGTATCAGGGACCTGGGGGTGCATGAGCTTCGATGATTGAAGGAGCAGGACATATTTAGTAGTTAGCAACGCAAGTGTATTCTAGGGCTTCGTAAGTAGAGGCTTTGTGTGGAATTGTGTGAATGATACCAGCTGCAGTGAGATTTGTGGCAGAATTGTCAGATGTCTGGCGAGGCCCAACATTATGACCGTCTTACACCATATTTATGCTTTTCACGAATGTTTGGCAAGTTTTTCACCAGGCAGTGGTGAGTTGTCAATTAAGGGGAATTACTGCTTGTTAAATGTCTGATTGATGGCCCAACTTGTTTCACTAATATTCAGCTTTCTACCTTATCAAACTCAGTAAATAATCTGGACATTTACAAAACCTTACGTTGAAACCAGAGCATGTACCTTGTGAATTCAGCTTGTCACTTGCACCAAAGGAGCTCCATTTGGACACTAGGGTTTAACATATCAGGGCATGCTCCTCAGACATTGGCCACAAATACCCCATGTCCTTTGGCATACCACCTGTGCCAGTCTCTAAGAACCATCTTGGCACTTCTCTGATCTATTTAAAGGGCATTTCTGCATTTTAATGCTCCACCTCTGGTTGAACTAGCCAATACCATTGTAATGCTGCAGCAGAGACACTGTGCACTCAGAGACATTCTGGTATTTCTCTTCTGGACCCTCTCCAGCTTAATAATATAATTCTTATAACAGGGAGACCAGAACTGGGCACAGTACTTCAGAAGAGGCTCACCAATGTCCCGTACAACCACAACATAACACCCCAACACCTATACTCAAAGGACTAAGCAATGAAGGCAAGTATGCTAAACGCCTTCTTAACCATCCTATCTATATGTGATGAAAATTTCAAATAATTTATCTGAATCCCTAGCCTCTCTGTTCTACAACACTGCCTAAGGCCATACTTTTAATTGCATAAGTCTTGTTTTTGTTTGTTTTAACAAAATGCAATACCTTGTATTTATCCAAATTAAACTGCATTTGCCACTCTTCAGTCCATTGATCCAATTGATCAAGATCTCTTTCATTTTAGATGTCATGTGTGTTATTAGGCCTCAGGCAAGTCAAGAGGACTACCTTTGCTTAGGCGGTCAGTAAGTAAAAGGAAGCTTTTGATAACAGTTCAGGGACTTGAAAACAATCTGTCAGTTAATGGAATGATCAGAGCCAGGAAGCTGTCCACATGAAAGATGAGGAATTGAATGCTGGGTAGCCTACTCAAGAGAGTATTTTTGACCTATTGTGGGCTATTTTCCTCCTGGAATTACAGATACTTAGGTATTTAGGGATATAAAAGTGGATAGCAGAGCTGTTACTTCTGGTATAGTGTCCTGAACAAGTGACTAGGCAATGCAAAGGATATGAGGGTTAATAGTGTCAAGAGTTGGAGTGGCGAGGATGTCTCAGACATTAGTAATGGTGGTAGAACATGAGCCTTGGTAGGAGGTCGGGACACAAGCAGAAATAGAGTGAATGTGAGGTATCGGTGACAAGATGGAGGCAGAATGGAGAAGGTCATTGACTTTCTTCCTACAGTGTTGGGCAATCCTCTAGAGAGCTGACATTACTCTAATCAGGGTGCCAACCTCTGACCAGGCTGGCATGGTTTGGTGCTATGGCATCCACCCCTGGTCCTGGGGAAAATGAAATTCTGCACCACCATGTCCAGCAGGATCTCCAGGTCCTTCCTGCACAGTGAGGTAAAAAGTTCCCCCAGTCTGTGGAGTCTAGGGCAAACATCAGGAACCATGCAGGACAAATCCCGACTGATGTGCATAATAGACTTTTAAAGATGGCACAAAGGTAACGGGATGCTCTGGGAAAGATATGTCGTAAGATGGGGCTAAAATCAGACATCAGGGACATGGTAGGTATGGAGTAGTTAGTCAATAAGACAAACTTGGCAAGATACTGTGAGAAAACCTGTTTGACGTCATGGCGGCAATCCCTCAAAAAGCACAGTGCAACTCTGACCTAGCCAAGACACAAAAGCAAAGAAATCTTGCTGAACTTACCTAAAGCTCCAGCTCGAACATTTTGCCCAGTTGTGGTCAGCAGATGTTACCAAAGATGTGAAGGTGCTCAAGAAGATAAAGGTTTAGCAAAATTCTTCCTGGATTGTTGTCATTGAAGCAAAGGAGACAGAAGTATACAGGCTTAGATAAGGTAGACAGAGAAAAAATACTTGCATTGTCTAATTGTATAAAGACTAAGAGAACAGATTTAAGATTTTGGGCAAAGTTGAAGGAGAAATATGAGGAAAGCTTTTGTACATATTAAATGATGATGACCTGTCACTTGCTGTCCATGAGTAAGGTGGAAGCAAAGACTTTCATTCGTTTCTAAAGGGAATCAGTTGGGCATTTGAAGGAAGTAATCTCACAGGGCTACCGGAAATTGAGCAGGAAGAACTGACTGAATTGCTCTGTAGGAAGCCAGAATTAAATCAATAGGCCAAATGGCCCTTTCCTGATTTTAAATGACTCTTCATATTTGTAAATGACTTTCTTATTTGAAATGAAAGGTCTCAGCATTTTAGATAAACAAATTGCTCACAAATATAAATTCTATGAATGTTTATTTCCATAGTCCTAGTTTTCTAACTGCACTTTAAGTTTGCTAAGTTATAAAGCTATCCTACTTACATACACACCTTTTAAAATGTTACTGCATTGCAAGTCTTCTGGAGAGTCTAATTCTACTGATATATTGAAGGAAACTCTGCCCCAGATTAGGGACAGTGCATTGTTGCAATACAGTAATATACATGAAATGTAAAATCCATAATCACGATGATCTGTTTTTCTCTGAATCATAAACCATGATAATTACGGTCATTGCAGTAAATCAACAGAAGTGGTTATGAAAGCTTTATCTTGGCCTTCTGCCTGAACCCATTACTTGGAAAACTGGCAGGATTAATGTGAATCTCATTGAGATGATGTCGGATACTCCTTGAAGCAATTATTGTGCTATCATAATAAAGAGAATCATTTAGTGACATCCCTGCTTCTAAATCAGCACTATGGCAGGGAGAGCTCCAGTTGGCTGATTTTGAATTTATGAAATTGAGGCAAGGTTGACAGGAAGATGATTGGAAAGAGGTGGGGGAAAGGTACAGATGTTTCACCTTCAATGACAAAATAATTTTAATACCTGAAGATTAATGGGAATGAAACTAAAAAAAAAATGCTTCTTGCCTGCTCAACAGGGGGAACGAGTCCTGTACATATACCCTGCCAGCTCTTAGAAAATCTCTATAAGCTGTGTAAACCAGGACGGCTGCTGCAGAACATGAAGGGTTAAGCCCTACATCTTTCAGTGGCTTTTATTCTACAATTTGTTGACATGTAGCTAGCTCCTTGGTGTAGATTATGAGACAATCTTTGCTGTGTAGAGCACATGAAAAAAAAAGTTCCCTGAAAATCCCTCATGGTAAAAAAACAAAATGTCATTTGCTGTCAGTGCTACTTGAGTTACAGTATCATCCAGCTGCACAATACCCTTCAAATCTATATCAATAACAATTTACTATTATCAATATTAATCTGGCTCCCTGTGGATCAGCTTTCCCAGGCCAAGTCTGTCAACTACTTGACAATTCCCCCAGCTCTCGGTTTAGGTGTCAATAAGACCGCTGTTCAGGGATATTGACAGTTATTAAAAATGACCTTGCTTGATGTAATTTCATGCCCATCAAAACATGACCATATGCTGGGGATTATGAAAAGCTATGGTGAAGGAGAGTGACACGGAGCTCTGGGACCAGATTATGTGGAGATTATTGGCTTCTCCTGAAGCATTGGGGCTGCCCCTTTAACACACGGCACCTCAGTGCTGGAGGAGTGATTGGAATGATTGAAACCTCCGGGCACATTTTCAAGAGCTGTCATAGACCATCATCATAATGGCTAATGCTTTGTAAAATATCAGGGGCTTCTCCAAGGACCTTTGCACATGTGCAGCAGCATTCTATCAGTACTGACTGGCAATTACACTCGACTTTCACAGGACACACTAAGCACCTTCTATTGCTGGCATCAAGCTCACTGACTTTACTGTATAAGAAGTCACAGTATTTTTCAAGTAACTCTCCTCCTTCACTTAAGCTTGAGCATGAATTGGGATGCATAACTCTGTTCAAGTAGAAGGAGGAAAATAATTGCAAAACATTTCCTAAAGCTAATATTGCTTTATTCAGATTTTTGAACAAAATCTCAATTTATGATCATTCTCAACCATCAACTGGATAGTGGAAGTTTTTAATTGCTAACGAGCAGTTGCAGTTCCTCATGATGCTGAGTCAATTGAAGTCATGTGGCACAAATGAAGAAGGAATAAGTGTTATCATTTCTCTTCCTTGTGTTCTGGAGGCACCACATTGGTATTTCCAAGGACTGATAGCAAGAATTTGCGACAGCTTTGTCCACAATAATTTGATTAAGGTATTATTTATTTAAAAGAAAATAGGGCCATGTTTTTATATTAGACCTTGCACAACATCAGCATGTTTCCAAGCCCCTTTCAGTCAATGGGCTTCATTTTAAAAGGACTCTTTTTAGGACTCTAAAAATCATGAGGTCTCGCTAACACAATATAAGGCCCAGGAGGGAGAGCATGAACAGTTTCGGTTCCCTTGTCTAAGGAAAGATATACTAACATTAGAGACAATCTACAGGAGGCTCATTCAGTTGATCCAGGTTTGGAGGGATTGTTAAATGAGAAGAAGTTCAGCAGATTAGCCTTTTACTCATTGCAGTTGAAAGGAATGGGAGTCAACCTTGTTGAAACATATCAAATCCGTAGGGGTCTTGACAGAATAGATGTGGAGAAGTTGTTTCCCCTTGTGGGAGGACCTAGGACCTAAAGAGGTCATTTCAGATTAATGGTCACCAATTTAATAGAGACAAGAATATTTTCTGAGTGCAGTGAATCACTGCAATTCTTTACCACAAAAAATTCTTTACCACATTAAATATATTTAAAGCTGAGAAAGACAGATTTTTAATCAGTAAGGTGATCAAGTGTTATAGGGAAAATCATGAAAGTGGAGTTGAGGAATATTAGATCAATCACTTGGCCGATGTTTACTCCTCTGTCTTATGGTCTTACAATGATGTATTTTCCTTTGAACGCTAGTAATATTTGTCATGCAGAAAATGTGCCACAACATTTTTGCAAGGTCCATCAAGCACCTTTCTGTTAATGACCAGTTTATCTTTTTTTAATGATGTGTGTTGAGGTATAGATATTGAGCATGGTACTGTGGAGAATCATCCCGCTAATCTGGAAATAGTGCTGTGGAAGCTTTTATGCACGGTCGAGTTGACAGAGATTTACTTCACCAGAAAGATAGTTCTTTTTACAGCGAAGTATTCCCTCCAAACTGAAGTGTCAACTTGAATCTTTAGACTGCTAATTGTACCAACGTCTGGCTCAGAGGTGAGAATGCCCCCATTATGCCATGGATGATACCATCTAGTGTGCCCATTAATGCTTACCAATCAGAATTTCTTGACATAGGTCGGTAAGGTGTGGTATGGATATTATGGCTGATGGGTCAAATTGATTGCATATGTACAATATACATATCTTCAATTGAAAACAAAGAACAAAGAAAATTTACAGTCCAGGAACAGGCCCTTCAGCCCTCCAAGCCTGAGCCAATCCAAATGTACTGTCTAAACCTGTCAGTCAATTCCTAAGCATTTGTATCCCTCTGCTCCCCACCTATTCATGCATCTGTCCAGATGCGTTTCAAATGAATCTACCATACCTGCCTCTACCACCTCTGCTGGCAACGCACTCCAAACACCCACAACCCTCTGTGTGAAGTATTTGCCGTGTGTATCCCCTTTAAGCTTTCCACCTCTCACCTTGAAAGAATGACCTCTTGTTATTGAACCTAACTAAATTAATAAAGATTTTTTTTTCCACTGTCTGCCATGAGTAATAAACATTGTAAACTCATTCTGGATATACAGCTGTAGCAATTTCTTCAGTTGTGGAATCGTGGTGCAGTGGGTAACATCTCTGCCTCTGAACCAGAGGCTCTCAGTTGAGGCCCCATTCCAGGACTTAATGTCCAATGGAGGTGCCAAAGAGGTTGTGTATCAACTTGTAAATCTTTCGAACACATGCTAACAACAGCAGTAGATGGGAAGAATAGTTAGGATTCCTGGTTTGTCATGTGGTGGAAAATGGCTGGAGCCTCTTCCATCATCATTTATAGTTCCAGGCTCCAGCATGTTGCTACAGTAACTCAAATTTAGGAGATTGTAGCATTGTTGTAATGTCATAAGTAATCCAGAGGCCCAGAGTTATGCTGTGAGGGTATTAGGTTCAAATCCTGCATTGCAGTTGGCAGAATTTGAATGTAATTAATAAATGTGGAGGTGAAAGCCAGTCTCCATAATGGTGACCATGACAAGTAAGTTATAAAAGCCATCTGGTTCATCAAATCATTTGGGAAAGGAAATCTTCTGTCCATTCCAGGTCTGGTCAAGATGTGACTCTGAATTCCACAGTCCTCTGCAATGGCCTTCCAAGCCATTAAGTTTTAAAGACAAATAGGGATTGATAACTGCTGCTCTCATCACTAGCACCCACATTCCATAAAGGAATAAGGAACCAAATTCCTTGGAGAGCCAATTAGCTTAGTTGGTTGGACGGCTGGTGTGGATCAAATTGGAACCACCAAGATGTGTTGTAAACTCTGCTCTGCCTGGAATGGATTTTGCACCTATTCATGGTGAAGGTTATGGTTTTTCAGACTGGAGGCCTGTGACCAGTGGAGTGCCACAGGGATCAGTGCTAGGTCCACTACTTTTCATCATTTAGATGATTTAGATGTGAGCATAAGAGGCATAGTTAGTAAGATTGCAGATAATACCAAAATTGGAAGTATAGTGGACAGTGAAGAAGTTTACCTCAGATTACAATGGGATCTTGATCAGATGGGCCAATGGTCTGAGAAGTGGCAGGTGGAGTTTAATTTAGATAAATGCGAGGTGCTGCATTTTGGGAAAGCAAATCTTAGCAGGACTTATACTCTTAATGGTAAGATCCTCAGGAGTGTTACTGAACAAAGACCTTGGAGTGCAGGTTCAAAGCTCCTTGAAAGTGGAGTCGCAGATAGATAGGATAATGAAGAAAGTGTTTGGTGTGCTTTTCTTTATTGGTCAGAGTATTGAGTACAGGAGTAGGGAGGTAATGTTGCGGTTGTACAGGATGTTGGTTAGGCCACTTTTGGAATATTGCATGCAGTTCTGGTCTCCTTCCTACCGGAAAGATGCTGCGAAACCTGAAAGGGTCCAGAAAAGATTTACAAGGATGTTGCCAGGGTTGGAGGATTTGAGCTATAGTGAGCAGCTGAACAGGCTGGGGCTGTATTCCCTGGAGTGTTGGAGGCTGAGGGGTGACCTTACAGAGGTTTATAAAATCATGAGGGGCATGGATAGGATACAGTCTTTTCCCTGGGGTGGGAAAGTCCAGAACTAGAGGGCGTAGGTTTAGGATGAGAGGGGAAAGATATAAAAGAGATCTAAAGGGCAACTTTTTCACGCAGAGGGTGGTGTGTGTATGGAATGAGCTGCCAGAGGAAGTGGTGGAGGCTGGTACAATTGCAACATTTAAGAGGTATCTGGATGGATATATGAACAGGAAGGATTTGGAGGGATATGGGCCGGGTGCTGGCAGGTAGGACTAGATTGGGTTGGGATATCTGGTCGGCATGGACGAGTTGAACGGAAGGGTCTTTTTCTGTGCTGTACATCTCTATGACATGCCTTTTGGGTTGTAAACTGAAGAAAGAAGGTTTCTTAGGTGTTGTGTGCAGAGCAGGTCTTGCCCAAGATATCCACACTTTATTTCTTTATTTAAGCAATTTCTTTTGAGTCAGAACAATTAAAATAAACACACAAAAGAAACCCTATAAAGTTGATAGCAAAGAATAGATGAGGACTGTAAAGAAAATGGTGTGGGTTAATGCGCTGTTCCTTCAGCACTGGATGTAATACAATGTTCTGAGAAAGCAGGGCTTTGAGCTCATTATGCGAATAAACATGTACCTTATTCATTCAAGAAATTTCAACAATCTTTTGCCCAGTCTGCTTTTCATTCTGAGATTAACTCCTGTGAGAAGTGAAGCAGAACTGAGAAGAAAGCACCACTGCAGTTGCTTGCGTTATACAATCCATAGATGTAATTAGGCCTCATCAATATTCTAGTAAACATTAATGACCCAATTATAATTCAAAACTCTGCAAAGTTTTAAAATCTATGGTACCTCTCTCCTTTTTTTTATTGAACTGACCTTTGTTTTCTACCAAGTTGGGCTTTTTCTACCTCAAGCATACTGCAGGCCTCTGCAAAACTGGAGTTTTGGCATCAAGTCATTATTTTCTGATCCTTTTTTTGAAACAACTGAACTGAGAACGGATTGTTATTTGACAGCAGCAGAAAAAGCAAGTGCATTACACAATACCATGTCACACAGGCTCTGCTTTAGTACCATTGATTTACTTTTGAAAATCAATCCCTGGGATTTATAAGGCCCCAAGAGGCATCCTGGGAGGCAGAAGACAGGGAGGATCTGCTGGGGTGAAAGTTAAGGAGGTAGAGTGACAGGGACCGGTTGATATGTTCCAATGCCTTCACAATACCACTAACATTTTTCCAACAGTAGGAACTTGCAGGTTGGCTATAGTGATGATTCCAAGTTTGGGCTAATACAAGTCCTTAAGAAGCATATTAGTAGTCACTTTAGAATCTATTCCTGTTGCCACTGGTATTTCACTAGCACGTCACCATGAGGGGAGACTACCAGTCATATGCTGTTGATTCAGAGACATGGACACTCCCCTCTTTGAACCCTAAGCCCTACAGCTCAAGAAAGCCTTCCAGATTGGCAAACCTCAACTGACTTTTATTCCAGAGCCTCCTGAATTGTAGCTGGGTAAAGGTCAGCTGCTAGGAATGAAACTGCCTGCCTTAAAGAGCAGGACCTTATCCCTTAGAGGAATGAAAGCCCTATCTGCAGAATAGTAAAATGCGGCAGGGTTTTCCATATCTAGCAGAACTGAGGTTTTCTCCAACATTCTGATTTTTGGACTGGCCACCACTTTGCTGTAAAGTCCCAGCCATATTTATATGCTGGCAAAGACAGTAGCTGATTATACTCACTCCACCCACCCACAGTGTGTACCGTTTACAAGATTCACTGCAGTAGTTCACCAAGGAAACATTTGTCCTTGACATTGCAGCTACATTGCTTCTTGCTAAGATACAGGATGTAGATTTACTTCTTGAACATCCTGAGTGAACAATTTCTTGTGCTGAGAGCATAGCTATTCTCCTCCTCCTTCTTCTTACAGCTTGTTCTGCTTTGTGTTACCTTTGCCAATTTTCCCTCTCATGCTACAGTTCAAGGGGAATGCATACTATTAGACCTGGGTCTCAAAACAAGTGTTTTGTATGGCATTCTTGGAGATAAGACAAATCCTTTCAGATTTCTGCTCTCAATCCTTCTGCCCCCTATGGATCCCCAATAGATATTCCCTTGTCTTCACATTCCATTCTAATGGGTCATCCCTCCCTATTCCTGCTACCTCTAAATTGATTCCATCACCAAACATAGCTTCTCATCTCCTTCTCTGTCAGCATTTTGAAGGCACCTTTCCATTTGTGACTTCCTGGCCCATTCTTCAAAAATCCACAGTGCCTGGTCCAGTCTCACAGCACCTATACATGTAATTGCAGGGGCCACCTTCCCTTTTACCTCCTCTCTCCTCACCATCCAAGGTGCAAAATATGCCTTCCAATTGAAGCACAAATTTATGTGTTTTTTTTCAATATGTAGCTATTTGATTGTACAGCTATTGTGATTTATTTCAACTAAACATTTATTTACTTCTGTGTCATCTGTCTCATGCTGTCTCTTTCTAGTGCTGGGGTGGGGGGGTGTGGGGGGGGGGGGAGGTGGGAAGGAACAAAATACTGGTTGGGTGACTATTTGTAGAACACTTTACTAGGCAAACATTTATTGTGCATCCCTAATTTTTGTTGAGAGGTTGCTGGTGAGATGGCTTCTTTAACCATTGCAGTGCATGGTATTAGGATTTGTATGAGTCCAGTTATGAACAGAGTTGCAGGATTTTGACCCTGAAGCAGTGAAAGAACAGAGATATTGTTCTAAGTCAAGATGCCTTGAAGGGGAACTTGCAAGTGATGATTCTCCCATGCTTTTGCTCACTTTCTCTTTCTAAGTGGTAGAGGTGGTGGGTTTGGAAGGTGCTGTCAGATGAACCTTGGTGAGTTTTTACATTATTTGTACTCACTCCTGGGACACGGGTATTGCTGGCTGGGCCATCATTTATTGGCTATCCCCAGTTGCCCTTGAGATGGTGGCAGTTTGTTGCCTTCCTGAATTGCTGCAGTGCCTGTGCTATAGTAGACCCACAATACCATTAAAGAGAAAATTCCAGGATTTTGACAACAGTGAAGGAATGGCCAGTTGCTACATTGCACCTGGCAGATAGTAAACACTGTGCCATTGTGTGTCAGTGGTGGTCAGAATGAATGTTGAAGGTGGTGAATGCGGTTGCTTTGTTCTGGATGATGTCAAGCTTCTCAAGTGTTGCTGGAGCTGGACCCATTCGGGCAATTGTGGAGTATTCCAGATTGGTGCAGCAGGTCAGGCAGCATCCAAGGAGCAGGAGAATTGACGTTTCGGGCATGAGCCCTTCTTCAGCCCCACATGCCCGAAATGTCGATTCTCCTGTTCCTTGGATGCTGCCTAACCTGCTGCGCTTTTCCAGCAACACATTTTCAGCTCTGATCTCCAGCATCTGCAGTCCTCACTTTCTCCTCGAGTATTCCAGAATAGTCTGGACTCGTGCAGTTTACATGTTAGGCAGATTCTAGGCAGTCAGGGGATGAATTACTCACTGCTGAATTCCAAATCTGTGACCCTCTCCTGTAGCCACAGTAATCATCTGGCTGGTCCAGTTCAGTTTCTGTTCACCAGGATATTGGTAGGGCATTTAGCAATGCTAATGCCATTGAAAGTCACCAGGTCAAATGTGGCCTTGATGTCAAAAGCAATCACTCTCACCCTACCTCTGAAGTTCAGCTTTTGTACATGCTTAGACCAAGTCTGTAGTGAGGTCAGGAGTCAAGTAGTGCTGGTGGAACCCAAACTCAGTGTCAGTGAGCAGGTTATTGTTGAATAAGTGCTGCTTGACAGCTCTATCAACAACCTCTTCCATCACTTTACTGAGGATTGAGAGTAGATGACTGGGACAATAATTAGCTGTGTAGGATTTGACCTGCTTTTTGTGTGGAGGTTGACCGAGGCAATCTTCCACATTGCCAAATAGAAAGCAGTGTTGAGGCTGTACTGGAACAGCTGGTCTACATGCATAGATGGTTCTGGAACATTAGTCTTCAGTACCACGTCCATAATGCTCTAAGAATCCAGAGCCTTTGCAGCATCCAGTACCTTCAGCCACTTCTTGATATCATGAGTTGAATTGATTGAAGACTGACATCTGTAAGGCTGGTGACTCAGGGGGAGGACAAGATGGATCATCCACTGTTAAGGCACTTTACACCTATTGGACTCAATATGCATTGGCAATTTCAGAGCATAGTCTCTGTCCCTGAATTTTATTTCATTTTTATTTTTTGCATGTGCTGGCCTTGACTGTCATTTTGGACGCAGCTGGTCATTATTCTGCCATTCAGATCCACTCTGATTCCTTTACTACAATCATTAGTACACCCTTTTCATGACATAACATTTCTTTGTCAACATAACTTTCTCAATTGCACCTTTTCATTTTTTTTCTTCGTCCTCTTCCCCACCTTTCACTTTCTTGAAGCCTAGCATAATTTTCTCTTCCTTCAGTTCAGAAGTGAAATCACTGACTTAAGTTGTTAACTATGTTTCTTTCTCCATAGGTACCACCAGAACCTGCTGAGTGTTTACAGAATTTTCTGTTTTTATTTCAAATCCTTAAATCCTTGTCATTCTGTAGACTTAAGCAGCATTGAAGAATTGTACAAAATGTCAAATCTTTTACAACTACTGACACAGCCATCAATCTGCAATCAACCTGGAAGTAGTGCAGGTTTATCCTGTAACCGAACGAGAAGCTGTGTGAGCTTAAATGAGAATTTTAGCTGGAGTGTTGACCTTCAGAATAAGATGGTAATATCGTTGTAATGTTACTGGACTAGTAATCCAAAACCCTGAGTTAATGTTCTCGGATCATGAGTTTGAGTGCCACCAAGACAGATATTTAAATATGTATTCAACAAAGGTCTGGAGGAAATGAATGCTGAAATTGATGACCATGTAACCACTGTCGATCATTGTAAAAACCCGCCTGGTTCACTAATACCCTTTAGGAAAGGAAATCTGCCATCCTCAACTGCTCTGGCAAATATATAAGCCCAGATACACAGTGGTGTGGTTGACTGCTTCCTGCCGTCCTGGCAATTGGGAATAGGCAATACATTTTTGCCTTGTTGGTGACACCCAGGGTCCTATGAAAGACATTTTTAAAAAATTCCATGCTGACCGATGCATTCCTTCCTGACACCAGCATGGGATGTGAGCACAGATACCACCATTTTGAGGCCTAAAAGGCATTGGTGGTGTTGAGAAGTTGAACTTTGTAACCAATATATGTCAGCTGCAATGTCTTAGACAAATATCAAACCTTCAGACCATACCCAATGTGCATTCCACAGTATGAGCATTAGATTTTGAAACAAGACTATAGCTAGTTGTTGTATTATGTTGGGTGAAGCTGTGGGAAATTGTGGCGAGGGTTGTGGTAATGGAGTAGGGAGGGTTACTAATTCACAATTCCACTGATGGATATTAAGACACATTCCACTTACACTCTGACCCTTTTATTTATTTTTATTCTCTCAAAGCAAATTTGTTTGACTTGGCAAGTTTAAAAGGATTGTTTGTTCACTAATATGAAAATTTTGCAATTAACTAGAAATGTGATGATCATTAGTAGGAGATTGGAGCGGGTTTTTATGCCAAAGATTGTTGTCTCCATTTTAAATTTCAAAGATAAGAGTTAACTTCCAATATTTTAGGCATTTCTATAAATTTAGAATATCTAACAGTAGCAAAAGCTGTAAAAAAGGATTATTTTTGTTCATCCTAATTTATATCAGTATTTTTGATTCAAGGTTATTAAGAAGTTCCCAAATTTATAGGTTCTAATAATAACTGGTGATGGTCATCGTTGAAGAGTCTTGTGCTTCAGTTAAGGAGACTTTTGTTTCCAAGTCAGAAATACATTGGTTAAGTAGAAGAAATTGAAGGAATGAAGGACACACTCAGATAGAAGTAAGTTATAACACTTGAAAGGAGGTTATGGAAGTATAGTTGAAAGAAAGGATTGCTAATTGAATTTTTTGATAGATACTGCATTTAGCTTTATTAATTTAATGTTTCACACGTATCATATCTATGTAGTCTGGAATTATTTTACAGACCATAAGTTAGTCTCTTTGACAAGCTGCCAAAATTAACTCTTTTGGTATGTTGAAGGATTTTATCATTTCAGTTTGGTAATCAAAATTTTGGTGGTTAGAGGAAGTCAGTTGAGGTTTCAGGATTTTTCCAAAGGCTTAAGTTTAATAGTACCCACTGCTGTGTAATAAAGATCACAGATGCAAAGCTGTGAGAACTTGGGTCTGAAAGAAAGTTTGAAAGGCTGACTGTTCTATTATTTTATTCCCCTTCCTCCTCTTCCTCTTCTTCCTCTTCCTCCTCTCAGGATGGAAAAGATGCACTCTCTGGAGATAATTCCTATCTTAGCCCTTTTGCAGCATTATATGATGGATTTTGTATTAAGGGAAGTATAAGCTTTAACTTTCTATTTTAATTTTGTGTCTTCCTGATGCAGATAGTCAGTAGGTATTCTTGATTATATAATCAGCAGTACTCTGATATTTCCCCTGAATGTATAGAGTGATGGTATCATATGACATCAGCCTCAGTCTGAATTGTTGAATCCCAGGTGGGATCTTTGCAACTTCTTTTGTGTGTAACAAGATTACAAGTGGTCTATGATTAGTTTCAATCTTGAATTGTAATCTAAACAAAAATCAGAAAATTTGTCACACATCCATGTGGTTATAGGAACTTCTTTCTCTCTGACTGCCTATCTTTGTTTAATTTCATCAAAGGTGTGAGGTGTAATAGATTAGTCTTCTGATACAATTTTTCTGAATCTGGAAGAACACTGCTTCTCATCCCGCTGCTGATGCATTGCTGTTGCAAAGGTTGGTAAGCCAGGATTCCAGTGAGTCACCATCTCAGAAGATATTAGCAGTTTTTTCACCATCTTAAAATGATTTATGATAATGGTGATTCCAACATCAAGCATGGCTTTGGCTTACGACTTTTATTGAAAACTTGGTCATCTGAGCTAGATGTGTTAGACAGTTACCCACTTGGCTGACTATGTCCATAGCCCCCTATAATTTAGTCACATGCCTCAGGTTGTGATGTTTTTATGGCTTTCATTTTCTGTTGATCGACTGTGATTCCGGTTGATTGCGCAATTTCCACCAAAACGTGTTATTGTGAGTTTTGAGAACTTCCAATTCTCATTGAGTATTAAGTTTGCATGTTATAGAGATTTTAGTAGTTCTTTGACTGGTTGGTCATGCTCTGCTTTTGGTGAGTTTTGGATCATCATATTGTCCACATGACAAATAATGCTTTCCATTCCATCCAAAGTGTAGAACATGGTCTTCTGGAATATCTTCAATGTCAATGTGATCTCAAAGGGTTGGCAGTTAAAACAGCAACATCCAACATTAACTCCTCAGTTGGTGGTGACTGCCAGAATCTAGTTTGCATCTAATTTTGTGATGGCAATACTTCCTGTAAATTTTGTCATGTTTTCATCTACTGATGCCATTGGATAGACTTCCCATTCTATGATTTTATTCAGCCAAGTAAGGTCAACATTAATTGTGATAGTTTCATTTGGTTTGGTGTAGGTACCACAGCAGGTCAATGGCAACACAACCCTTTCATTAAGTATGCCTCAATTTTATTTCAACATTTTCAGAAGTGAGTTTCAGTGAATCCTGTTTGTAAAAAGACAATTGGGTTTATATCCACCCTGAACACAAGGTGCCATGTCATTTTAAGTTTGCTCAATGAATCGATAGTTTTGACAATTCAAATCTGAAATCACTGTTTTGGTCTTTTTCATCAAATTCTTTGTAAATTAATTTCTAATATATATGCATCTTTAATTATGATTAATGATTAATAATGATAATTCTTGGTTCTAGATAATATGTGATGTTTCTATCATTGCCTTGTCTTTGTTTTTTGGATTTGCTGTTCACTGTCCCTTCAATCTTCAGTTTGCTCTCTCCTGGACCTTGTCGTTTAATTGACGAAAGTTGCAATGTTGCAATTTATTCCATCTCATTGGAGGTTGTTATGGACCAGGCCAGACGCCCTCAAAACATTTCAAGAAGGTAGATAATTGTTTTAAGCAGGTATATAGTGGATATCCCAGGAGAGAATCAACTGGTCAAATCACTTCATTTTGAACAAAACAGAATTTATTTCCAAGATTACTGAATGAAACACCAACAACAGAATACAAAATACCTCTCCAAAACCCCTACAGATTATCCCAACTTAATGATACTGTTCCAAACACTGGCAACAATCCCTATAAACACCCCTTGGCACAGACGATAAAATCAAACACAAGTTCTTACAGGATGAAAGTCAGAGAGAGAGGGTAGCAGCCTGGACCTGCTTCTGTGGGCCCAGCAGCCTTTTTTTCACACTGCTGCTAAAAGAAAGCAAACCAGCGAAAGGCTGAGCTGGGAGAACTGGCCACACCCCTTTCAGGGTACAAGTGTTCTTTTTCTTAAAACTTGAAAGCCTCTGTGTGAGGCAGTACCTGTTAGCTATTATCGAATTGACCCTAAAACCCTTCAACCTCCAGACATTTTAGAGTCTGTGTCATTTATAACCTCTGAAAAATAAACCCAGGACTGCATAACCTTGTTAAAGGGGCAGCTTCATCACAAGTTTACAGAGACTGCCGTTTTTGCCTTCAATTTTTAGTGCTTTGATTTCTTGGATGGTGCTCCACTGAGAATGCTTTACATTTGCTTTATGGATCAAAGTTTCTGGAGCAGTAAATAATTTAAAATGGCTGACTTTCCTCAAGATCTGACAGCCGGACATTGAGCAGAACATTTTTCACACCCACAGACAGTCTTCCCCGCACATTGCAGGCCCACAACAAGATGGCACCCGGTTGTTTTTTTTTACTTTGTGCATCCTTGTCTCCTGGCAGTGATATGCCTCTGTTTTCCACCAAGTGTGTGCTGAATAAGCCTGAAGGGCTTCATCACCAGTGATTTCTCTCTCTCCTTTCTTCAAGTCAATTCTGTTTTCAGGCCATGGCCTGTTTAGCCAATTGAACTGCTTTAATCAATGTTATGTCTCCATTAGATTGTAAGAAAGTTTAGAGAATTTCATCTAAAACCTTGACCAGTATTCTGCCTCTGATCAAATTGTGAACTAGCATTCCATCGTTATAATTGTCTATCAAATGGTTTAGTAATAAAGGAGTTAGTGCCTTCCTCAGTGCTCTGCTTCCTTCTTGTTTGATTACAGTGCTGTATCTAACATTCTAAAGAGTTAATCCTTTACACTGCATTAAGTGCAGGAGGAAGAAAGGAGGAGTAGGTTATGATTTTGGAGATGGATTAAGAGAGGGTGAGAGGAAGCTCAGGTGAAACTTCAGCCCTGACTTAAAGCAGTTGGGCTGAATGGCCTATTCCTGTCCTGGAAATTCAATGTGTTTCTTTACAACGATGCTGCAAACTCTGGCCCAATTCCAAACACTGTTTTTTGTCATTTATAAAAACCTGCAAACTCCAGCTCAGGAAGAAGGAACATGGGCTGGAGAGAAGGTCAGCACCAGTGCATCGAATACATAGTGGGGTGACTGACGTACTGAAGCTATCTTTCATGGAGCAACATTTTTCTCATTTGTCTGTGAGAACTAGTCTATTCAGCATAAGATTGGCAGTGAAACTATCAGATGCAGGCATCGTCAGTCTTGCCAGCCTTACTACAATTTTGTGTTAGTCGGCAAAAAAAAAATAAGAGGCCATAATATTGGCGATTGAAGAGATTTATAATAAAAACAAAAAAAACCACATTTTGTCACGTTTAATTGCAGAGGCATTTGTTCTCCTTTTGCGGCTGCATTTTAATCAACGGTCTTTGTTGCACGATGAATGATGGCTAAAGTCTTAGCAATTTAATTGTGAACATGTGGACATCCAGATCCTTCATAATATTAGTTAAAATCAATGTGCTGCTTTTTTAATTATTGCTCATGGTACAAAGCAGAGAAGGCTCATTTAAGAATGGATCAATGGTGAAACAGGATTGGTAGACAGCAGAGCAGTACATCAGGCTGCTTGATGTAAAAATCATTGGGTCTGTGCTGAGGCGGTTTGGGGTTATCAGCCTGGTTAGCCTCCAGCTGGTAGAAGGGCAGTGTAATAGGTGAACCTTACATGAACCAGTGTCCCTCACTGTGATGCGCCTGCAAAAAAATTGTTACTGAGCGCACCACATCATACACAATTCCTTAAAAGGAACTGTTTAAAAAAACGCTTTATATTGATTACTAGTAACCAATCTTTTTTTGTTGCGGCAGATAAGTACTTATTGCCTTTAACTATTTCCCAGACTTCATAACTTGTCTTTGGCCCTGTCAGTCTACACAGGGAAGAAAAATTGCCCATCATCCCTCTAATATAAAGGTCATAAAAAGAGATTGCATGGCTACAGTAAAGAAAGAGCTGTTGGAAAACACTTCAGTGTGCTGGTACTCGAGGGTTTTTAACCTTAAAATAAAGTTTATCTTCTTTCTCTGTTTGGCTGCACCTGCTCATTTTCACCCATTACACCCTTGGCCAGTCTACAACATCACTTTCACATTGCTGATTGATACTATAAAATCAACAATGTGAGGTAATACTTTTGACGGGTAACTGAAACCTGTCGATAAGGGCCGTCCATTTTGTAAACATCAATCGGACAGCCCATAATTGGAAAAGAAGCAAGGAAACCATTCTGTCAGCCATGTTTTCTGCCATTCGTTTTGAGAAGGTGGAGGAAATGCTTGCCTTAAACTGGCTCATTTCAAAACTACATTAGGGACAGCCAAGACTTCATAATGTTTCCTGATGTCCTGACGGGTAGAATTCCATTTTTTAATTATGCCAGTTAGTCTTGGCAAGCTATGTTATACCGAAATACTGGCAGGATGTAATTGAATAAAAGGTAGAGGTGATAGGGAAAGACACTGATGCAAAGATGAATAGAAGGAGGAAGCAAGTTGGTGAGGGAAAGTGGAGGAGAGCTATTGTGAAGGTAATGGGTACGGTATTCTACCAGTGTGAATTGAGGAAGAAATGGGGGTAGAAGAATACAATTGTTAAGTTATAACATTCTTGTGCTCCACTACACTTTATGGAGTAAGTTTAATTCAATATTTTTCATGAATTACTAGCTTTTCTGACATAGTTGATAAATTTCTGATGGTTATAGAGTCATAGAGTCAAGAGATCTATTGTTGAAAATACATATAACTTAGTGGACTTTCTTAAAACTTTGTCACCAGGACAAAGGCTAGACCTCAGCTGATCAGAATTGTGTGGCTAACCAATTTCTCCTGTGATGTAAATTGTTGTGATGATTTGCACATTGGCATTCTTGCATTTTTCCTGATCAGCTCAAGAAATAGCATTTTGGTAGTATGTGTCATTTTGTTCAAGTTCAGCAGTGCCTAGTCATTATTATTTAGATTTACTTCTCTTTAATAATTTATTTAATGTATTTAATCATTTCCTGAGCTCCATATAAGTGTGTGATATCTACATTGCACAACAGCACATCAGATAATTTCAAGTCCTTTTTTTGTATAAATCTTTCTTTTTCTGTTGACAAATCTCATATTTATATAAACTTGTTAAAATAAAAGAACTTCCCGCCCCCTCTTTGTAATCAAACAAAAGGGAAACACAGATGGAGCCAGGAAGAGACACGCTAGAAAAAGTTTCAAAATGGTTTATAATAGTGAAGAGAGGTTTGGGAGATAGCTTCTGAAAATGGAGTACTGGCAGCTGAAGCTACTTGCTGCCTGCGATTGGAGAAAATTATAGAAAATGAGAGTTGGAGAATGGAGGTATGAAAATCAGAAAGACCTTGCATATAGAGGGGATGTTGCTGGGCTTGGAGGGTTTGAGCTATAGGGAAAGGCTGAATAGGCTGGGGTTATTTTCGCTGGACCATCAGAGGCTGAGAAGTGACCTCACAGAGGTTAATGAAATCATGAGAGGCATAGGGTGAATAACCAAGGTCTTTTTTTAAACCCAGGATAGGGAAGTTGAAAACTAGAGGGTGTCGATTTAAGGTGAGAGGAAAGATATAAGTGGACCTGAGGGCTAACACTTTCACACAGAGGATGGTGCGTGTATGGAATGAGCTACCAGAGGAAGCGATACGGGCTGGTGCAATTACAATATTTAAATGGAATCTGGATAGGTACATGAATAGGAAAGGTTTAGAGGGATATGAGCCACATACTGGAAAATGGGACTGGATTAGTTGGGGTATCTGTTCGGCATGGATGGGTTGAACTTAAGGGTCTGTTTCCATGCTGTACAACTCTATGACTCTATGCTTGGACAAGGACATGAAGAAACATACAGATTAGAAGAAGGACTTTAAATGTTTAAGGGAATATAGAGCCTAGAGTTCAATTATGCACTGTCTGATTATGTGAGACTGGAAACAACTATTTTCATTGTGCTGGATTACTTCAGTCTGGGTTTTGAATCAAAGAAATACAACAGGTATAGAGAAT
This sequence comes from Chiloscyllium punctatum, assembly GCF_047496795.1. Lineage (NCBI taxonomy): Eukaryota > Metazoa > Chordata > Chondrichthyes > Orectolobiformes > Hemiscylliidae > Chiloscyllium > Chiloscyllium punctatum. Next base: position 100,586,002 of record NC_092743.1, on the reverse strand, counting down.
CAGCATGAGGACATCAACTGGACAGAAGCAAGCCAGAGTTGTGGGTGTAGATATTTTAAAACACTGTGATTAAAAGAAAACTTGTACGGTTAAAAAATGGTTCCAGCATCCTCTGCTTTGAGGTAAACCAAATACATAAAATATACAAAAGAACGCATTTAGCTTGGTGCGAATGAGGTTAAAGGAAGCTGGGACCTAAGGGAAAGGATTTGTATAAATTGGGCATGAGCAAGATCAAATTAATGTAACTTGAATTTGGGAAGATGATCAGAACATTTTTGAGATGGTTCAGTTTAGAAAGGACAAGGCGACATACAATGTTGCAATGGTGGACCAAAGTGCTATAACAAAGGGCATCAATATTATGAAGTTGTAGATGAGAGCTTCTGCTCGTAGCTGGGATATTGGCTTTACGATCTGTGTCTAATGCTCATTGTGTTTTTATTCAGCTTGTGATAGCGATCAGGAGAGGGAATCCCAAAGGGAGCACAAATTGAGCCGGAAGTGAAAGACAAATGTCTTTAATCTTCCTGATGTTGACTTCACAGAAACTGTGATGCATCTAACATTGGTGGAAGATTTGCAGTTGTGACTTGGAGGACCAGTGTGCAGAAAATGAAGGAAGGCTGGGATGGGGCAACAATAGAATTGCAAAGCAAAAACTTATTGGTGGATGATGGGGAAGAGAAAGAGTTGCGTGAGAAACAGTAGTTATCATCCTTTTCAACATTTTTGTCTGTCAGTGCTTTCCTTCTCTTTCACTGCAGTTCATCTTTGGAGCTGGATTTTCACCCCAGTGGTGGAAAATGCAAGTTGGGAAAATTCCTGGTTTTGAATATTCAGGAAAAAATGTCTCCAGAGGTGGGCGGCACGGTGGCACAGTGGTTAGCACTGCTGCCTCACAGTGCCAGAGACCCGGGTTCAATTCCCGACTCAGGCAACTGACTGTGTGGAGTTTGCACATTCTCCCCGTGTTTGCGTGGGTTTCCTCCGGGTGCTCCGGTTTCCTCCCATAGTCCAAAGATGTGCACGTCAGGTGAATTGGCCATGCTAAATTGCCCGTAGTGTTAGGTAAGGGGGTAAATGTACAGGAATGGGTGGGTTGCGGGTCGGTGTGGACTTGTTGGGCCTGTTTCCACACTGTAAGCAATCTAATCTAATCTAAAAGGTGAAATTTGTATTGGGTGTGGGGTGTTTACCATCCCTAAATGCGTTACTTCACAATTCTCTGGATTCCATTCTATTTACTACATTCCCATCTACTCGATCAAACTGTTAATATCATTCGAGGCTTGACAGCTATTCTCTTTCCTATCAAGAACACTGCCAATTTTTGTGTTATCTGCAAATTTCCCAATCGTGCTTCCCATGTTTATTTTCAAAACATCAATTTAACAACAAACAGCAAGGAACCCAACACCAAGTTCTGTGGAATTTCACAGAAACCTACTTTCTAGTCACGAAAGCAATCATTGATCACTGGTGAAAATCAGAAACACTGGGAATGGCGTCTGAAATTCAAGATTTTGATCAAGTCTGCCATTTTAATACCTCTATGAAACCTCCCAGCTTCCTTAAAAAACCCAGCCCATAGTGGTAGCTATAAATCACTGAGTCATGCTTTTCCCTGTAATCCAGAAAGGTCAATATCCAAGCCCCACTCCAGAGACTTGAAGACAAAAATCTAAGATGACACTCCCGTGTAGGACTAAGGGAGTGCTGCCCTGTTGAGGTGCCATTTTTCAAATGAGGCATAAAATATAGTACTTGTCTCCCCCTCTCCTATAGACATAAAAGTTCTCAGGGGAACTCGACATAAACCTCAATCAAGATCAGAAAAAAACAGATGACCTTGACATTCCAGTCGTTATTGCATTCTTCTTTGTGGGAGCTTGTTGCATGCAAATCGGCTGCTATATTTCCGACATTTCAACAATAATCCACTTCAACAGCATCTGCTTAACTGTGAAACACTTTGAATATCTTGTCGTCATTAAGATATTGCATACATACAAATCTTTCATCATTCTTTACTTACACCTTGTCCACTCATAGCATTTTCTCTTTCAATTTGTATCCTTTTTGTTTCAAATTCTTCATGCTCCAGGAACTTGTTCACTCCACTTTTAAATCTGCCATTCTGTCTGTATGACTTAGTGTTGGATGAGGAGCAGAATGATTAAAGGAAAATCATTGGAGATCAATGCTACATCTTCCAAGAGAGTAGTCAACCCGTGAAACCTCCAACTATCAAAAAGCCACTGATTGTAAAGGTGGCAGCAGGGCTTCATTAATATGGTGCAGGGTCATTCCACCCTGGTATTGAGGATACCAGTCAATTAGCTGTGTGAGGGCACATTGCACAAGCCATGAACGGATTGCTTCCTGAATCAAGCAATTCAAACTCCTTCCTTATGGACAACCAGTGACAAGGTAAGATTCCCGAAGTCCATCAAGGTGTGGATAGTGCAATATGATCACTTATTCAATGCTGTGACTTATGCCAACAGGAAAAAATCCATTCTGTGTGAAACTTACTTTTCATAAGCAGCACTGAACCATGCAAGCAAATGTACCTTTCTCTGAGATATGCCATAGCCCTTCACCTTAAAATTGTCCCCTTGACCAGAATTCTTTCACCCAGAAGGGCAACTCACAAACACATTCCTGAGAGCAAACTCATGAAACCTGGAATCTCAGGACAGAAGCTGGGGCATTGTGGGTTGAGGTCTACACATGCCTCAGAATGATCATTGAAAATGTCATTCCATGTCTAATGTGCACTTCAAGTGCCTGAGACAGTCTTTTGGGGCATCCTGTCATAAATCTCGAAAGTGATACTGCCCAATTTTAGCTCACAATGGACCCTGAATATGCAAACTGATGGGAATAAGTAACCATAGCTTGTGTGGGAGTAGAAAGAGGAGAACCACCAGCATAGTAGGGATGCAGGGAACAACTTGTTGCTTGTTACAAGATACCTTTGCACCGAGAGACATTAGTTTGATTTGAACTTGTAAAATTGACCTGTTCAAGCACATTATGATACATCTGTGGAACAGGTGGGTCTTGAACCTAGGCTTTCTGGTTAGTGGTAAGGTCAGTACCTAAGCATGATATCACGTCAGTCAATAATATTAATAAATCTTTCTTCATCTTGCACAAAACTTGTTTTATTTATTTACTCTTCCCTTCCCAAATCATCAAATTACGTTTGTGGTCCCAGATGAAAATTAATTCCACCTTTGGAAAAATAATGCTGATGCAAAGAACAAGCTTGGTAGTGCAATAACTTTAATGAAAATCCATATTGCGCATGTACCTGTTCTTCTTATCCTCTATGGCAGTGAATACAATAAGCACTTCATCGACTGTAAAACCCTTTGGCACATTTTGAGGACATCAAATGTGTTACTTATAGATAAGTACTTTTATACAACAATGCAGTTCATCCTCTGTCATCTTGGCATCCTTATCAGACAATGACAATGGTGTTGGTGACTGCTGCTGCCTGAAGTTACTCCGAGCAGGAGATCTGTTGTTATGGTCTGCCACATTCATGTGTCTAGCATCATTATCACGCATCCACTGTAGCTTGTCTGCAACTACTTTGTGAGGTACATCATCCAAGTACACCTAGGTTATTCCTCTTTGTGCTACCTTTCACCTTGCCCTCCAGAAGAGATCTCTGTAGCTCTTTTCCTCTGATCAAATAGCTGAAATACTAACATTTACTTTTCTAGATGTCCGTTCTTAGAATTTATTTTGTGCTAGCAATTTCAAACACCTCTTCATTTCTCTTATGGTCTATTTATGGAATGTTAAGTAAGCATCTTGGCATTCATACACCAAAGGCATCAATTCTCTTCCTAAAATCTTCATTTATTGCTCAATCTATTGAGTAAAGCATCAAACATATGGTTTTGGTATGTGTTCCAGAGGCTTTATCAAACTAATAGAGAAGAGCTGACTGGATTTTTCATATTTATAAAAAATAATAATGACTTGTTCCTGGACTTGTTTCACAGTGCACTCCACTAAATGGCTGGAAAGTATACTTTCTTCTCTAAGTCCAACAGATCTGACTGAGTTGACACTGCTGAAAACTGTAGTTTCTATCGCAAAAGCTGGGCTCCTGAGTGACAGTATTTTATTATTCAATGCCAGATCGTTATATTAGGTCTCCAGAGGGGAGCTAGTAGGGCTGACTAAGGGAGGGCATGTGAAGTATCAGATGGGATAATTTGTACCTCGGAGGTTAAAACTTTCTGAGATCCAGCAAGAGTATAATGGAAGAGGACAGGGAATGTTACTGAGGGCAATTGTACGGTTCAGTTTGTGACATAATTTATGAACTGGTGTTCTTTATCATGGTGATTTACTATTGTTCTTGAACTTCCAGTTTTCCCCAAAGTCACAGAGAAATGCGTACACTGCTCAATAACAGCTTTCCTTTACGTAGATTTATATGGGGTGAAAGGACCCAAATCTTGGTCAAAGATGGAGATTTTAAGAAGCAATATAAAGAAGGAGAGACTGTTAGTAAAACACAGGAGATTACGGAGGCTGTTCCAGAGATTCAGAAGGCACTGCTGCCAACAAGTCAAGTGATTAAAATTGGGAAAATTTACACAATTCCTGTGTAATTTCAGCAATAACCAACTAAGGTCATGACACTGTCTCCAGTAAAATTAGTGACTGTAGGACAATTGGCCCTGATACAAATGACTTATTGCATAGATGGCCTAATTAGCTTGTATGCTGACCAATCCTAGAATACAAAAGATCTCTTCGTTTGATTTAAATTTCACCTTTTGTATGAGGCTCCATTCTGGTTACTGTATTGAACATGAAATCATTCATTTATCAAAGAACCATCACTTCTTCATGTCCAGTAGATTCCACATACATAATGATCAGGTGTGACTGCACAACATAGCCAGTTTGTTGACAGGATGTTTGCATTGCTGGCAAGGCCCAGCATTTGTCTCCATCTCTAATTGCATTAATGATTTAGATGGCTTTTTAAATGATAATCAGTGATAGTTCCATTGTCACCATCACTAAAGCTAGTTTTCAATTGTAGATTGTGTTCATTGCTTTTAAATTGCACCAGCTGCCAAGGTGGGATTTGAACCATTGCGGCTTCTGAATTACTAGTTTAGTGACATTACCACAACATCGCTATTTTCTCCAGCTATTAGGGTACTACTGAAGTTCTTAATAGTCATTGCTCTCACAGAATTACGAAAGTGTTTCGACAGAGAAGCAGGCCATTCAGCCCATTGTGCCTCCTCAGCCTCTCCAAATGAGCATTGTGAATTGGTGACAATTTCCTGCCTTTTCCCCTACCTTCGCACTTTTTTTTCTCAATTATCACCTAATGCCCTTTTGATTGCCCCAATGGTACCTGAATCTACCACATTTCCAGGCAGTGCTTTTCAGATCTAAACCTTTCATTGCATTAAAAGATTTTTTTCTCTCACATCATATTTGTTCCTTTTGCAAATCACCTTTAATCTATATCCTCTCATTTTTTATCTATTTTTGAGCAGGAAGAGTTCCTCTTTATCTACTCTATCCCCTTTGGAAAAATATACTGTTTAGTTCCAATCTTTAATTGGATGGAGATAATTAGAATCACAGAGATATTTATAGGCCAATTAGCCTAACCTCGGTTATAAGTAAAATTCTAGAATCCATCATTAAGGATGAGGTTTCTAAACTCTTGGAAGTACAGAGTCGGATTAGAACAAGTCAGCATGGATTTAGTAAGGGGAGGGAGTGTCTGACAAACCTGTTAGAATTCTTTGAAGAGGTAACAAATAGGTTAGACAAGGGAAACTCAGTCAATGTTATCTATCTCGACTTCCACAAGACTTTTGATAAGGTGCCTCGTGGTAGGCTGCTGAGTAAGGTGAAGGCCCATGGTGTTCGCGATGCGATACTGGCATGGATTGGGGATTGGCTGTGACAGAAGGCAGAAAGTTGGGATAAAAGGTTCTTCTTTGGAATGGTAGCTGGTGATAAGTGGGGTCCTGCAGGGTTCAGTGTTGGGGCTGCAGCTGTTCACTTTATATATTAATGATCTGGATGAAGGGACTGGGGGCATTCTGGCGAAGTTCGCTGACGATGCTAAGTTAGGGAGACAGGCAGGTAGTACTGATGAGGTGGGGAGGCTGCAGAAAGATTTAGACAGTTTAGGAGAGTAGTCCAGGAAATGGCTGATGAAATTCAACATGAGCAAGTGCAAGGTCTTGTACTTCGAAAAAAAGAATACAGGCATGGACTATTTTTTTAAAGGATGAGAAAATTCATAAAGCCAAAGCACAAAGGGATCTGGAGTGCTAGTCCAGGATTCTCTAAAGGTTGATTTGCAGGTTGAGTCCATGATTAAGAAAGCAAATGTAATGTTTTCATTTATCTCAAGAGGGTTGGAATATAAAAGCACTAACGTGCTTCTGAGGCTTTATAAAGCTCTAGTTAGGCCTCATTTAGAATACTGTGTCTAATTTTGGGCCCCACACCTCAGGAAGGACACTGGAGCAGAGATTCACACGGATGATCCCTGGAATGGAGGCCTAACATATGATGATTGGTTAGGATCCTGGGATTGTATTCATTAGAGTTTAGAAGGTTGAGGGGAGATCTAATAGAAACTTACAAGATAATGCATGGCTTAGAAAGGATGGACGCAGGAAAGTTGTTTCTGTTAGGCTGGGAGACTAGGACCCGTGGGCACAGCCTTAAAATTAGAGGGGCTCAATTTTGAAAGGAAATGAGGAGACATTTCTTCAGCCAGAGAATGGTGGGCCTGTGGAATTCATTGCCAGGGAGTACAGTGGAGGCCAGGATGTTGAAAGTCTTCAAGGGGGAGTTTAATAAATTCTTGATCTTGTAAGGAGTTAAGGGCTACGGGAGAGTGAGGGTAAGTGGAATTGAAATTCCCATCAGCCATGATTAAATTGCAGAGTGGATTGATGGGCAGAATGACCTTATTTCTACTCCTATGTCTTATGTGTTATATAACCTTGGTGCAAAAAAGGATAAAGTTTTAGATGAGTTCTTGTTTAAGTAGGGTGAAAAGGGGAAGACAAAGGCAGCAATGTCTTGTCAAGTCCAGAAGCCACATTATTGTTTAATAAAGCCCCATGCACTTCAGTAATACTGAACTTCTGTTCATTCTACGTCTAATTTGTTTTCAAACAATATTAGTTAGGGTTAGGAATTTCAGCCCTGTTTCCTGCTCAAAGCTTCAATTTGTTTTTGTTAACCAATTTTATCATTAAATATAACCATAGAATACTACATCTGTGCAACACGGAAACATACAAACATTTCAGCATGAGTGAGTAGACAATGCAATAGCACATCAGAAGCTAGAAGGACTTTCCTTAATTGCAGTTTCAAATTTGATTCTTATGTTACTTCCATTGCTATTTGCAGTTTTTAAAAATTCATTACTTAGTTTTTTTTTCTTAATTTCTAACTTCACAGTAGAAACAGGGAGGACATTCAGATGATTTACACAAGTTCCATACCCAACATCAACTAAGTGGGAATTGGAAAAGTTTGGGAAGGAGAAAGAAAAAGATTCTAATGATAGGTTGCTATTGAAGTCTTCACCTGACGAAGGAGCAGCGCTCCGAAAGCTTGTAATTTCAAATAAACCTGTTGGACTCTAACCTGGTGTCAAGGGACTTCTGAGTTTGTCCATCCCAGTCCAACACCAGCATCTCCACATCATGGCGATGATGTAAGGTGGGAGGAGCCTGGTGTGGAGTATAAAGCATAGCATTGACTTGTTGAGCTGAATGGCCTATTTCTGTGCTGTGATTTTATTCACCATTTTTATATGTTCAACAAGATCCTTTCAACGGTGTCATCCTGATTTGTACTACAGATATGGTCAAAAGTCTAACACACTTGAATGAAGATGGGACAAGAACTGGAACATCCTTCACACATATTCAGTGGTCTGTTAGGCATATACCTAACAGCAGACCCCTACAAACTTAGAGATTGGTTGCAGCAGGAGATTCTCATGAATACAACTGAAACACCTTAGGGATGTCCTCAAGGCATCCCTGAGGGGATCAAACATACCTGCTAACTTATGGGGCACCTTGGGCTTGTAACCAAATGGAGAAGATTCATTTTGGAAGATTCTATTGGGTGCACGTATCGGTAAATTCCAAGGAATAAATGGGTTGCACAAACCTCCAACTTTTCAGGTCCACCAACTCCACCATGACAGTGTGTACAAACCTCAGAATGAATTTATTAGCCATTTCAGGCCTGATTGATCGGAAATGGAAGAAGTTGTTCTTAATTTGAAGGGACTGCCTAAGAAAAAAACTCTAACTGTTCTCTCATTATGTAATTTACAAAACCAGAAGTAAAAATGCCGTATAAAACTGGTAACACTTCTATTCATTAACCTGCAATAATTATAGGCCCTCTTTTATGAAGAAGTTGTCCAGCTAGACAAGGCTGCATGTGCGGAATAGGTACTCAGGAAACAATTAACCTATCTATGCTGGATTCGTAATATCAACACAAGCTTTAAAATTGAGACCACATATGTATTATTGTGGAATAGTGAATAAAAGAACAGAGTCCCATCAAAAGCAGCCGATGATGCACCAATTAACTCCTGTAAAAAATATTTGGATAGCTATATGGTTGTTAATGGGATTGAAGGTCATAGGGATAAATATAGATTTGGATGATCAAATGCTCCACAGGACACAAGGGTTACGATTCCTGTCCTGTTGGAGTTGAGATTGATGGTATATAGGGCCACAAGGTTAGTATTAAGTAGCAGGCATGTGGGAATGGATAAATACTCTCAAGTCTTATTTGTTTGCCTTTGGGAACAGGGGAGTGTTTCCACAGAACTATTCCTCAGTGGCTCAAATAATTGAGAATATAATAAACTAAATTATTTGTGGAAAGAGGGACTCTGATGGGGATGTCAATAACTTTTATATTCTATAATATCTCACATTATCTACAAAGGTTGAAAAGCCCAGTCTATAAAGGAAGAATGTACATTGCTATAGCGCTTGTCACAATTTTATGACATCCTGAAGCAATTTACAATAATTAAGTAGTTTTAAAGTATAGCCATTGTTGTAATGTAGGAAATGCTCAAGGACATTTGTGCACAGCAAGATTTCACAAGCAGTGATGTGAGAAAGACACAGGGAAAAAATACTATTTAGTTTGAACCTTTAATTGGATGGAGATGCTGGAATCAAAGAATCATTGAGATATATGTAACCATATCACTGGATTGGACTTTGTTTGAGATAGGATAGAGCTTTGGCTAAATTCAGGTTTAGGTAGGGTGAAAAGGTGAGAGGCAAAGAGAACACAAGACACGTCAAGTCCAAAAGCCACAGCATCACTTAAAAATACCCCATGCACTTCGGTGATACTGAATTTCTGTACATTCTACTTCTAATCTGTTGCCCTGTTTTTCTGTTTTTAGGAACCAATTTACGATCAATATTGCTCAGGAGACAAGAACAACTCCTGCGTTCTGCATTGAGATAGCCACACACTACATTGAGAGGATGGTTCAAAGTCTTGTCTAAATGGTAAGGCAACTAGATAGCAGTGTTAATTGATACTAGATTTTCACTTCTACAGCCTAGGTTCAAATCTAGCCCAAACTTAAATTGTGAATACTTCCTGGATCTACTGACTATAGAGGATCCTATATGAAATGAGTCTGGCAATCTTAATCTAGTACTTGATGGATAGTACTCTCTCGTGGTAAGATGTATCTAATTGGCAATCTCATTTGAAGAAACATTGTAAGATGACTGGTGTGGAATACAAAAGGATATTGCAATGGGGCAGCCAAGAATGCTGTTCTGAATTTCGGGCAGGGTAAGTTCCTCTATTCTGTAACTGCCTTTGCTATACCAGTCTAGATGCTAATATCCTTACCAATATAAGCAGGAAAATAATTCTAATATGCCTGTGGTGTATGAGAAATTTTCAAGTTTCCTTATGATTTAGATTACAAACTTTCATTCTCAATGGAATTAAATAACTCAAATTTAGACTCTGCATGTGGCATCCTGAAATGCATTGACTTCTTTATATTAGCTGATCCTTTTTCGAAGAACATATACTTTTGGCCTTTATCTAGGTCAATTCAACACAGTTGAGCATGACAGCGGCTCAACACCGTCATTTCCAGTCACTTTCTATTGCTTCCCTTAGACTCTGTATTTTCCAAAAAGCCATGGTATTGTTCAATATTACAGGTTATGATTTATTTGTCAAGCCCATTCTTTCGTAAACGTAGAATATATTGTCAGTGCAGTCATTACGGTCCTTTGCATTTTTAAAATGCTATAATTTGGAACAATATTTCTGAAGCAATTAAATTGTTATGAGAAAGGCTCAATTAATGCTTCACACTTTCTTTTTTCTTAATTTGATAATGCCCTCCAAGAACTCCTTCAATGGCATGGGGTGCCAGATTTTTTTTGCTGGTTAAGGTGGTTAGAGCAATGCTTACAACTTCTCTATTATTCATTACCTCGATCTTTTTCTTTTTCCATTTGTAAGAATTTATGAGAATTCTCTTTGTGTGCCCTGACAGGGAAACAAGCTTCTACAGTGAATTATTGTGTAATTAATCATTTGACCATGAGGGATTCATTTACTAATTAAAAAAACTTTAAAAAGAGTAAATTGAAATAACCGGCAGCCACTTAATCACAACTTTTGACATCTGCATGACATTGTAATACATTTTAATGTATCAATCAAAGAGATGTAAATTGCAGTTATTACATGACCTTTTTTTTAAGGAAGCATCTAGTTCTGTTCCAAATAAAAGTAGCAAGTGGCTTGCTGAATTTCAGCAGCTGTTGCTTTCTTTGATTCTATCTGTATCATGTTGAGGGATGTTTGCAAGTCACAGTTAAGATTGCTTTATTTTATCATTTTCACAGTTCCTTTTCGCTCTCTGCTCAACCTCCTGTATTTTTCTTGAGTCTGTGGGCTATCACGTTACTGTCTTCTGCACAACTGTTAATTCTTGGGCAGCAATCATTGACAAGAAGCTGCTATCATGAAGGACTCGTTAAGTTGCCCATGCTTCTCAGCATGTCACCTCACTGAAGTGTGGTCTTCTAATCCTGAAGATCAGTTTTGAGTCAAGGAGAGTGTGATTTTAAGTATACGGGAGATTAAGATAACAAGCAATATTGGAGCCACCTTTATTAAAGAGCTTAGATAAAGGAGATGCTGGTATAATGTAAAAGTCACACTTCTAGTTACACAAGGCTAATATCTGAGGCCATGTATTCAAATCCCATCATGGCATACGGTGATTTTAATGAATTTCTGGAATGAAACACTGGTGCAATGGTGACCATATGACCACTATTGATTGTCATAAAAACCTATCTGGTTCATTAATATCCTTTAGGGAAGAAAATCTGCTATCCTCACCTTGTTGTTACCTGGTCTGGTCCACATGTGAGTCCAAATTCCCATCAATGTGGTTAGGCAATTAATGATGGGCAATACTGTAAATGCAGCCTCGCCAGCAATACCCACATCCCAATAAAAAAAGAATAAAGCCTTTTGACAAGTTACCAGCGTGTTTGAAAAGGTTAGGTGAGGAAAGTAAAATAAAAAATAAAAATACAATAATTTGTAGAAAATGACTATTTAGATTTCAAAATCCTGTTTGAGGGCATTAGGAGGAATGAATTAGAATGGGGGATGATGTAATGAATTCTGGAGCACTGCACAATCTTTTCGGAAACTTTGCCATCTCAATTAGCTCAGCAATACAATGTTGAAACTAAACTGGAGAAACATGCAGTAGTAGGTATCTTTATCCATAGTGGTATACAAAACTTTTTTGACAAAAGCCTTTAGCATGTCTCAGTTTACTTGCTGCATTCATAACGTGATGTTTTAATGAAAAAAACTGTGAACATTTGTCAGCCTGTGATAGTGCAACTGAAATAAGTAAAGGGAATTTTTCTGCTTCAATAAAAACTGTGATTATCAATTTACGCAACATTAAACAGCATTGAGTTTGACATCATAGTTAAGCTGAGTGTTTCATATTGAAAATTTGATCCCCAAACATGCTTGTAGTTTGTTGGAGAATGGGTTAGCATTAGCCTGTAATACAGATAATCTTATAAAAATCCAAAAGCTGATTTGTATGCCATGCTAATTCAGGATCATCTCTGCAGATCAGAGCAATGTCAAAATCCTGCACAGAATTACAGAAAGCCTGCATGCTGATATTAGATTCAGTACAATCCCTTTATTTATGATTTTGACAAGAAAATTTCATCCTATCTTTACAATATTTATTCAGTTCTGTGCTCATTGAATGAGGGCTAATCCTTTCATTAGATATTTTTCATAGAGAGTGACAGCCTTTAGGGAGAAACAGGCCTAAGTTGTTCATAGAAAGAATCATTCTGAGAGTCTAGTAGAGTTTAATTTCTAACTGGTTTCTGGTAAGACCAGAACCAGCTCTTCCTGGCCATCTGATCTTTACAGTTAACAGTCATTTTATCTTTAACCAGAACCTTTAACCCTACGAACTGTATGTGATGATAATATCAAAAGCTAACACTGAGCTTCACACTGGTGGAATAATGATAGTCATTTAAAAGGACCAGCATCATTAAAGGATGTTCAGCAGAAACAGCTGCCTGTGGAGACATTTGAAAATCTGGTTCACAAAGTGTCATTGGAACAAATGGTGGCCCACACCCTGTCTATTATAAAGATCACTTTCGTCAACCACTGCAACATGGCTCATATCCTAAGCTCATCGGATGCTCAAAATTCTCCACACCTGTGAATTCCAATATTGACCTGTTGACCTCCAATCTTGGCCCTCAGTAAACTTAACCTTATTCAGTAACTGTGTTTTGTATCCTATTCTGCATTTGGACCCACTTATTCATCACTCTTGCCCTCACTGACTTGCACTGGATTTTGTTTCTAAGGGGTGAAAGTATCAGAGAGGCTTTCATGGAAATAATTGGTGCTGGAGGAAAGAGGTTGATGATTCACTTTGTTCTCCAGTATGATGAGGGCAGTAGATTTATGGTATTTTATCATATTTGATCCAGTAATTGATGACCAAATCAATTGTGTAGGAGCTATATGTCAGTCTGTATCCATTGGATTTGTGGGTGTGAACAACATCACCATGCCAGAGGAATAAGGAAAAGTTTTACTGGCAGGAAAGAAAAGACTTATAATTTCAAAATGATTTCATAAGATCACAAGAAGTGGATTATTCAAATCATTGAGGTGACTGTTTGTCTAATAAGATCCCAACCAATCTGACTGTGGCTCTAACTCTATTTCTGGTCTGCTCCCCAGAACCATTAGCTCCCTTGAATATCAAAAATCTGTCTAACTGAACCCTGAATATATTCAATGACCCAGCCTCTACTGGTCTCCAGGGTAGTGAATTCCAAAGTGTAATTACACTCTGAGAGATTAAATTCCTCCTCAACTCTCAGTTTTAAATAGGAGACTCCTTATTTAGAATCTGTGCTCCTGATTTCTATATTCCCCCAAATATCATCTCAATATCTACTGTGTAAAGTTCCCTCAATTTCACTCTTTTAATCAAGTTATCTTGCATTCTTTTAAGTCTAATAGATGTAGGGTCAATCTGCTCAATCTTCCCTCATAAGGCAAGCCATTTGTTCCAGGAATGATCTTAATGGTCCTTTTTTAATTGCTTCCAATGCAAGTGTATCCCTCTTTAAGATGACTCCAGATGAAGTCCAAGTTTTCCAAGGCCAGACCCCTTGTTTCCTTGTTTGCTGATAGCTATGCCCTACCTACTGGTTTACAGCTGCTCATGTAATGTAGTATGGGCATGTTCTCCAATACAGGCAACAAAACACTGGCCTTAAGATAGGCATGAAGAAAACTGAAGTAATGTACCCCCTCCTCCACGAAAGACCTATCTTGTGCTTGGCATTCCACCTCAATACCTGAACCTGTCAGTAGTGAATAAGATCACTTATTGGCAGTATACTATTCCCAGCTGTGTATATTGATGATGAGATACTTGCAAAAATTGCCCAAGTAAATGTAACCTTTGACAGACTTAACATCAGCCTGTCCACCAAACTGAATGGTTAAAGCAATGGTCTTATCTAACCTACCTCATGCATAAGAATTTATACTGTGTACCAAGCATCTTAATTGCTTTTATTTTAGTTGCCTTCAGGTGTCTCTGCAGATAAGATGACAGGACAACATAACAGACATTAAGGTGGTATATAGCAGCCACATCAAAATAGTGCCATGAGCTAGTTTATGCCTACTTAAGGTAGAAGACAGCACCTTGGTTTAACCTCTTACCTGAAAGTTGACACTACTGACAATGCAGCTCTCCTTTGGATCTGCACTAGCGTGTCATCCTAAATTATTTGTTCAAGACTCCAGGTTGTGACTTGAAACTTGAACATTCAGTGGCAAGTGTGCGATGTCTAAGCCATAACTGACACATGAGAAGGATGTCAAATGTGGTGATGAGGAAGTAGAAGGGAAAATTAATAGCTGCAAATAACTGTTCAAGACTTCAGTCACTTTGACAGTCATTGGCTTTGCAGACACCGCAATCGAGATTAGATAGGGGTCAGATTTTACAAAGTATCACAACTCTTGTCTTTCCTTTCCATTTCTATGAAGACAGCATTCCAAGGCATGACATTGAAGTAGTTCCAGCTTTCTGGACAAATAGAAAGAGTACTTTGTCCTGCATTAGATTCCCTCTTAATACCTATCTAATTTCAAATGCCACTAAAAGACCAGATCCCTCTCCGAAACTGAAATTTATAAATGCAACAAGTAAAAATAAAACTATTAGGGAAAAATCTCCAATAAAACATCAGTGTTGATAATTAAAGCACAATGGACAGGTATTATAATGCTGTGAATTTTATTTCTGATAAAGCGAAGCAAACAGGCATGAAATATGTTTCTTTAACACAGCCAAACAGGCGATACAAGAGGAGAGTGCAACGTTGTTTGTGCAGTCGTCAAGGCAACTGGGAGTTCTTTGTTACCTGTTTGTTTAGCAAAACGAATCACTTCATTAAAAACTTTCACCATTGGTCTTGAAAGATAGCTTGACTGATGCATGGTCCAGAATGAATGAGGTGATTTGGGCTTGAGCATGCCATATTATTAGAAAAATATATCTCTGTTCCTACAGTAACCATCTCCAACCCTGGTGAGTGTAAGGTATTAACATTATAACAAATCCTTTGCATAAACAAAAGGCTTTTAACTATCAGTGTTGCAGGATAGTTTAAAATTTCCAGCTGTGTGAAATGATCTCATTAGTTCCCGCTGCAACATAAAGAGCGAAAGAGCTAGAAATAAAAGAACTGTAAATTTAAGGCACCTTATCCCAAATTAACAGCATAGATTGCAAGACGTATTTTGCAAGGAGCTGAACAATTTGGCAGATAAAACATACGCACACGGACACCACATACCAGTCACACAAGTACAAATCAGCAGACATTTTATGCCTACTATTGCAAACATTGAATAAAAAAGGCATAGCATATGAAAAGGAATGTTAGAAGTCACTCATTCAGATCATAGGGGCCTGAAGTAAGATCCTGGATTTTGCTGTCTTTTGTCCCCTTTGTTCAGGGCAGCAGTTTCAGCACTTTAGTTCCCAGAGTTAGAAAGACATAACAATCAGCCATCTCAATCATTATGTCGCAGCATGCAATTGACATCTATCACATTTTTAAAATAGTGCTGTTGGAGGGAGGCAGTAAGCCCCACTTATCTGGAATAATTTAATGCCTAATTAATCATCATTTCCATGTTAGGGGAAATCACGTGATCCAAAAATAGGTTTTTCGTTCAGGTTTGAATAAGAATGTAAGAACATCGGGGCAGGAGTAGGCTATCTGGCCTCTCGAGTCGCTCCACCATTCCATAAGATCTTCGCTGGTCTTTTTGCGGACTCAACTGTACTAATGGGCCTGCTCACCATAACTCTTAATTCCTTTACTGTTCAAAAAGCTATTTTTGCCTTTAAAACATTCAACAAGGCAGCCTTAACTGCTTCATTGGGCAGGGAATTCAACAAATGTACAACCCTTTGAGTAAAGAAGTTCTTCCCCAGTCAGGCCTGAATCTCTGACTTATTTTGAGGCTATGCCCCCTAGTTCTAGTGTCACTCACCAGTGGAGACAACTTCTATGCTTCTATCTTATCTATTCCCATCTTAATTTTATATATTTCTATAAGACCCCCTCATTTTTCTAAATTCCAATGACCCTAGTCCCACTCCACTCAATCACTCCTCATAAGCCAACCCTCTCAACTTTGGAGTCAACCAAGTGAACCTCCTCTGCATCCCCTGCAGTGCCAGTACATTCTTTCTCATGAAAGGAGAGCAAAACTATACACAATACTCCAGGGGTAAGTCTCACCAGCATCCTGTACAGCTGCAGCATAACCTCCCTGTTTTAAAACTCCATCTCACGAGCAATGAAGGACAATATTCCATTTGCCTTCTTAATTACCTGCTATCTGTTAAGAATCTCCTCCCTACTTTATTTCTTAAGCAATAGATTTGCCTTTTGTGATCTCCAGTCACTCTAACATCTAAATTGGCAGTTGCAATTATGGCATATAAGTCAATATGAGAATGATGGGCCCTTCTCTCTATGAGCTGGTCTTTGAATGAAGGATTAACGTTGCTCAACTTTGACTGAACCAGAGTGCTGCCTATTATATCCATGGGGCAGGCTATTTCAGCTTCTTTGCTCTATAACTCATCTTACCCATTGCTTGCCTCTGATTGTTGTATATCAATGCTCATTCTCTAAATAGATACATAGACACAAGGAACACTTAAGCAGAAAAATTAACTGTTGTATATTTAAATTAACACTAATCTGTTGCAATATATTTTTAGTAAAGTGGCTCCCACTGGGGACATATCCTCTTTAAATATTTCTCAACCTACTGTAACTAATTAAGTTTTCTGATAACACTGCCTATTCATCACTAATTATTACTAAAAAAACACTTTATTGCTGTTAAAATATTTATTAAAATTATTTTAGAACACAAGGCTGGCTAATACAATTCTGCCAGCCATTACTATCCTCTCATTCTGCATTCTGGAAAATACACAGTGACTATAATTGGCAAAAGATAGAATATGCCTCTGTTTCTGTCTCAATCAAGACAACAATGGTAACTTTACTGAAGGGGAACCAAAAAAGGCAACCTTCCCAAAACCGTCCAAACTTGTCCAGACAAACAGCTAAACACTCTCTTGGACTAGTTACGCTCTTCTGCTTAATCATGGGTAACAGAACTAAAGCAAGTTAATTTATTGAAGGCTTGAAAAGGTAAGTGGAGCTGATTGAAGAGCAGGTTTAACCGTGACTCTGGCATACAAGCAACCGTTTACACCAATAGGGCTCACTTAGCTGGAACTATTGAGCAATAGCAAATAGCATCAGTAGGTTGATGATTGGAATTAAAAAGTACAAGTTGCTGCTGCCTTGAAATTATGTTAAAGTTGGACTTGAAACCATTTCACAGTTACCCACTGGATGTGAAGTTGCTTTGACTCATGAGGTGATTCCTTTTAGAGGATGGTACCAACAGTCTTGGCTGGAGTTGTTATTTTGGAAAGGACTTTAATTCAGGACTTCAGAACCCCACTGACAAATGATTCAAATGGGGATTGGTAAGCCCACATGAGGAAGGAAGCTGGCCAATCAATGGCCAATCAATGGCCTAGGGAGGTTCCTGCAAGGATAGTAAGTAGGTTCTTGAATTTGGAGAGATAATAGAAGGGCCTTCACCTTCGAAGGAATTGAACCAGTCTTTGAAGGTGACATTAAGTTACTGTATGAAAAACTCCTATTTATAAAAGCCCATTCAAAACATGTAAATGCTCCATGTATTAATCTGCCACAAAAGCAAGCATTTATATTCCTAACCCTATATGAAAGACAGCGAGTGCTTTAATAACCTCTTGGTTGTCAATCAAAATGTGAATAATCAAGATTAAGGAAGAAATCAAGCAATAATAATGCTATATTAATAGCCCTTAGATTTCTGTCAACAGCTATTTAAACTGCAAGCACAGATTATTTTCAACTCAGGTTGTGTTTGTTTTAATAAAATTTAAAGAGCAAGCTATTTAAGCAGCTTGACAGCTCCACAGAAATATCCACCCTTTTGCAACATTTACAGATACTCCAATCATTCAAACATGGACAAAATGGGTAATTGACCTCATTCCAATGAAAATAGGGTTGGTTTGAACTTAAAACTGAGTTCAGATAGCCCTGCTGGATATGGATCTCTCCACTGTGTAAGTCACATCCCAGTCCCTTTCCCTTCCTGTTGAAAGTGGATGTGTCACAAATGGTGGTGGGACCTCCAGATTTGGGTTCCTCACATCATTTTGGATATGCTGCCTAGTTTCCACAGCTCCTTAAAAACCTAGATTCACTCTCACATTGGGTTTGCTTTTCCTAGTAAACCTTCTCCATTTTGGTCAGGGATTCCAAAGATCTGGAAGGAATATTTGCACCCTTCAAGGATGTTTGAGGAGATCCCTAAAGCTTTTTCATTTCCCTCCCGAAGTCTTTTGTTGTGACTGTGTTCTGAGTAGCTCAACTGCTTCAGGCGTCTGATGTCAAGCATTTGAGAGACATACTCTACAGAAAAGCTGATGCTGTGATTAATGCCTCAATGCAAGGTATGCAGACTTGGGAGAGGTGATTGCTATTAGACTGCTATCCTGGCCACTGGATTGTGAGGATATTGCAAAGGTTCAGTTCTTGAAGTCCATGCTAGAGATCATCCAAGACTTAGGTTTATGTAGGAATGGCAGGAGGACTGCTGTCCAGTAAATTCATGACCTTTGTTTTGTGTTTGAGGTTCTGATCTTTAAATACTCTCAGTTGGCCAAATATTGGAGGTTATGATGAATCATGTCATCTTCATCTGCCTTTATTGAGAGAAGACTCCAAAGATATGGAAAATGGTCCATAAATAACTAGGAACCTGCCAATGACTGGACAATGTTTTCTGGATAGTAATATTAATGAGTTAAACCATGGATGAGTGTGGGAGATCATCAAATGTTCAAAGAAGAATTTGATGCAATATAAAACTTGAACAATCCCAAGAAGGACAAGTGCTGCTCAAATGGAGAACAGTTTCCATTTCAAGCACCCAGCTTCAGCATCAAGCATTCCCAGGTCAGATTTAGCACAATGACATCTGAAATAAAAGTCCTTCAAACCTGACTCAGTAGAGCTGTCACTGCTTTACTGTGGCATTCTGTCACTACGTTTTCTATGACTTGGAGGTGATCATGTTGGACTGGAATGTACAAAGTTAAAAATCACACCACACCAGTTATTAGTCCAACAGGTTTATTTGGAAGCACTAGCTTTTGGAGCACCACTCCGAAGGATGAAGGAGTGGCACTCCAAAAGCTAGTGCTTCCAAATAAACCTGTTGGACTATAACCTGGTGTTGTGTGATTTTTAGCTACATTTTTTATGTTCGATTGAAAGTTAGAGCCAGGTTGCTGCAATTAAATGACCTTAGTCAACTAAAGAGGTCGGGGGTAGTATGAAAATAAAACAAAGAATAGTAAATAATAGGGCGGCACAGTGGCTCAGAGGGTGGCACAGTGGCTCAGTGGTTAGCACTGCTGCCTCACAGCACCAGGGTCCCAGGTTCAATTTCAACCTCGGGCGACTATCTGTATGCAGTTTGCACATTCTCCCCGTGTCTGCGTGGATTTCCTCCGGGTGCTCTGGTTTCATCCCACAGTCCAAAGATGTGCAGGTCAGGTGAATTGGCCGTGCTAAATTGCCCATAGTGTAAGGTGCATTAGTCAGAGCGAAATGGATCTGGGTGGATCACTCTTCAGAGGGTCGGTGTGGACTGGTTGGGCCGAAGGGCCTATTTCCACACTGTAAGGAATCTAGTCTAATCTAATGTTTAGTGGAGATCTCACAGGCTGGGAGAGATTGAGCGAATAGTAAACTGAAACAAATAAACTAGAAAAAGTGGCAGAAAGGAAATAAGAATAAAAATTGCAAACAATATCAAGGACATCACTGAAAACCTCTATAAGTTCTTTAAAAGAAAACTTGTGGCTTGCAGTATTGTGGGCCTCTCAAAGACAGACACAGATGGTTCTAAAAATAAGAGAAATAGTGGGCCACAAAATAATATAACCTAAGTGGAATCTGTCTATGACTGGGAAACATAAGTTACTCAATTTAATTTTTATTAATTCCTTTTTAAGGTATTTTCCTCAATTTAATTTTCTCTGAATGTATCAACATTGGCATGGTTTGATTCTCATGTTTGCTTTCCTCTCTCTGTAAACTATAGATGACAGCTTCTAGGGTACTAGAGGTGTTAACAGGCGAGCATTCACTAACCCAAGTGGTAATTCGTTATGTCCCAGCTTCAATAAGTAGCATCAGTGAAATCATGCATTTAT
The DNA here is from genome assembly GCF_047496795.1 of Chiloscyllium punctatum. Lineage (NCBI taxonomy): Eukaryota > Metazoa > Chordata > Chondrichthyes > Orectolobiformes > Hemiscylliidae > Chiloscyllium > Chiloscyllium punctatum. The sequence goes on along the minus strand of NC_092743.1, from coordinate 100,565,442 downwards.
ATTTAATGAGTAAAGTGATATGTTGTGACATTGTATAGCTTTGCAGTCAAAAATACTGTTTAATGAGCTCCTGTTAAAAAAACCGAGGCAACAACTTGGATTTATACAACACGTTTTAAGGCAGTAAAACATCACAATTAAAGCACTTCACATGAGTATCATCAAAGAAAATTTGTGACCAAGCCACATAATGAGAAATTCAAGATCGGTGATATCGGTTTGAAGGAGTGCCTTAAAGCAGCAATGATGATATCTTCACGTTCGGGTGTCCTTGGAGCAGGAGCATATGTCCTCTCATGCTTTCTATAGAACAATAATGGGTCAAGTGTCTTATCTTCCCTACCAAATCCATTTTGATTTAGCCTACTCCCTCAATCCATATCTTTCCCTCACCTTTGGTGATCAGCTTTGCCCTTGCTGGGCATTGCATGTACTTTGATTAATTGGAAATGTGAGTGATGCAGTGGTGAGGGATAGTAGGTGAAAAGTACTAGAAGTAATTTGGTGGTCAGTAAAAGTCATTCAGTTGTATGTAATAACAGTTCTGGTTACAAAATAAAAGAATTATTTTTTTGGTGGTACATGGTAGTGTCTGTATCTCTGAGCCAGGCAGGCTGGATTCAAGTCCCAGCTGTTCCCAAGGTGGATAATAAAATCTCTGAACTGCTTCGAAGACTATTATAGGGGTCTTGTGGTCCAGTGGTAGTGCACATATCTCTGGGTCAGAAGACCTGGGTTCAAGTCCTACCTGCTTCAGAGGCAAGTAAATAGTGTCTCTGAATATGTTTATTGGAAATAATAAAGCAGGAATGTGGGGGATAGTGGTTGTGTAATGGTAGCATCCCTATCTCTGGGCTAGAAGCCTTAGTTCATGACCTGCTGTTCAAAGTTATGCAATAATCTTGAGTAGATTGATTAGAAAATATATAAAGCAGGAATGAGAGGGAGATAGATGAATTATGGAAGGGAATTCCAAACAAATGTCGTTAGACCTTCCACAGAATGCACCCATCATGGTTTTTTAATGTTTAGAAAAATAGAGAAACATTGCTGTTCTTTCAAAATCAAGGCTGCAAACAAACACTGGAAATTTGTCACTAATTTTTAGCCTTGCTTATTCTGTGTTGAAGTATTTTTCCACAAGCAGTTTTGGAGCTTAATGCTAGCTTTAGATATCTTGTTAATGTACAATGCTGTTCTAATGGTTCAATAGTTTGCAACATGTAAATGATGCTCGCTTGCTGTCAAAGTAGATCCAGAACATTTAGCTTGCCATCAGGTTATTAATTGGCTCTGAGTACCATGAATTATTAACCAATTAATTGAAGAACATTTTGAATTGATCTCCTTAGCACCAATATGCAACTGTCTCTGTTCTGTTGCAAACCTTTGTGGAACTGATAATATGGAATTGTGTAGAAGCAGCAGCATAGAAACAGGCCATTTTGCTCACAAAGTCTCTGTTGGTGTTTACACCATGTATGAGCTTTCTACCACTCTATCAAAATATATTTCCAACCCTTCCTCCTTAAAGGATTTATGCTATTCACTTTTCTGGCAACCATTCCACATTAAATCTTTCTCTGGGTAAAGTTTCGCCTGAATTCCTTGTTGGATTTCTTCATGACGATGTTATGTTTATGGCCATCGTGATGCCAGTTCACATTTATAAAGCAGACTCCCACAGGTTTTTACTGACCATCCAAATAATTTAAAGGATTAAATGGAAGCTACTTGGAAAGCTACGAAAAAGAACAAACAAAAATAACTGTACTAATAAAATATCCAGCATCCTTAAAATGATAAAACATCCCAACGTGTGTCATAGGCACAATGTCAGTTAAATTTCACAGGTATATTAGGTCAGATGCCCAAGTTACAGAAGCACAAATTAAGGAAGCACCTTGAAGGAAGGGAAAAAGGTAGAGTTGCTTAAAGATAGAAGTCTAGAGTTTAGGAAAGCTAAAGATACAGGTACAGGCTGATAAAATACACAGGGATGGATTTGCAAAAGGATAGAATTAGTTGAGTGCACAGATCTCAGAGAATTGGAAAGGTGCAGGGGGTACTCGAGATAGGAGGGGTTTGAGGACAATGAAGGATTTTCACACAAGGATGAATATTTTAACTTCGACACATTGCCAGGATGGGGTGCCAGAAAAATGAAAGAAGCATCAGATATCACAAATTGGGCTTAATTACACGTTACGTTATAAATAAAAATAAACCATTGTAAACATACAATTGACAATTTTATTTCTTTAATTTGAAAGTGCACCTCACAATAGCACTTCTTACAGAAAGTCAGCCTCAAAATGCTGTTTAATTGAAGAATAGCCTCCATTTCAGGCACCCACTATCAGCGTCAAAAATCCACAGGCCAGATTTAGCACAGCCTAGGTGGCAAATAAAAGTTCTTCAGCCCTGATCTTGTTCCTCTACCATGGCATCCCTCGCAGCATTTTCTAAATTTGATTGCATGTTATGGCCAGGTTTCTGCTCAAGGATTGTCTCCATTAGGAACTATGTTAAGCTTTAATTTCACACAGGATGCAAAAAGAGGATTTATATCCATCCAGTCTGATCTTGAATTAAACCCAGGTTCCTGAGATGAAAAGCAGTCTGCTAAATCAGCAACCTATCACTATCTTTTACATTCCCTCCCTCCACCTTCTGTTTGCAGTATGTACGATTTGCAGTCACTGTAGCAACTTGCCAAGGTTTTTTTTACTAGCGCTCTCTAATCCTGTGACCTCCGCCACCTAGAGGAGGGCAGCTGTAGGTGCATGGGAGTCTCACAACATTTTCACTTGGAGATATGTTGGCTGCCAAATCAAAACCCTGGAGCTCAGTAATTAACAGCAGCTTTACCACAAAAACTGCAGCAGTTCAGGAGGAAACGCTGGCTACGTCCTTCTTGAGAGCAACTGGGCACAACCAATGCTTGTGCCCTTTTTGACCAAATTGCCCTGCCTTGCCAGTCAACTTTAAATCTTCAATGGTGCTTTACAAACTGCTATTTAGTTCTAAGTTGATGCTGTCCTCCTAATTATTACACATCATCTCATTGGGCTGAGGCAGATTTTAACAAACATTCCAGATGGAAAGAAAAAGTATATTTTCTGCTGGCCTCGATCAGTCTTATGAGCGCCATTTTGTCAGGACAGGGATGATGTTTGTTATATAGCTTCAGGTCTCCTTTTGGAAAGTCTGTTTGGGAAAACAATGTTTTGGAGGAATTATATTCCACTTGGGCTTTGAAATTGTTTATATCACATGATTAGTTTATGTGAGGAGGGACATACTTGCATTGGAAGCAGTTCAGAGAAGGTTCACTTGGGAAATTCCTAAGGTGAGCCATTTGTCATATAGAGAAAGGATGAATAAGTTAGGCATAGTTCTTGACGTAGCTGATTACATTTTCTATCAATTGGTTAGACTTATACTAGTGTTTCCCATATCACATTATTGAGAATGTAATTAGATGCCAAAAACTGACTATAGGTGCTATACAACTTATTCACTAATTGCATTGCCAATGTTATTGTGTGTAATTTGGAGTGGAAGGCCCATACTCGGTCACAGATCTGCACTGGGTTATAATATTAGATCAACAACATAGAAAAAAGTCCAACTGGTCCATGGCTTGTGTCTATGCTTTACATGAATTTCTCTTAATTAATTTAACTCTACTAGTGTATTGTTATGTTTTACTTTCCTTCATGTATTTATCTAGTTTCCTCTGAAATGCATCTATCTTATTTGCATCAATAGCTCTAAGCACATATGTATTAGGAGCAGGAGAAAGCCGATCAGCCCTCAAGCCTGGTCAGATTCCACTTAAGATGAGATATATGGGTTCATACCTATTTTCTTCAATTCAAATAAAGCAATTGAAAACAGATTTCAAGTGAACTGGGACAACAGGTTTACAGGGAAGGCAGAAGAGAAACAATCACAGTTATTTGTGGAGATATTTCATAATTCCTAACAGAGATATACTCCATTGAGGGATAAAGACCTTACCAGAAAGATGTACCATTGTGGCTAACTAATAAAGCTAAAGGTTGTATCAAATTGAAAATAAAGATATATAAAGCTGTAAAGATTTTTGGTAGGCTGGAAGATTGGGAAAGTTTGAGAATCAAGCACAATATAACTATGAAAATATTAAAGAGAGGGAATTTAGGTTCTGAGAGAAAACCCGCTAGAAATGTAAAAATAGACTGCAGAGGCACCTATCAAGGTATAAAAAGGAAAAGAGAAGCTAAGGTCATCCTTAATTGCTTAAAGTGTGGGAATAAAGGGAAATTAACAAATGGCAAAATAAACATTTTCTATCTGTCTTCAAGAACTACCCCCAGGATAGTAGAGAACAAAATGGCAAAAGGGAGGGGGATATTTTAAACGTTCACTAATGCTGGTGAAAAGCTAATAGGAAAGATAATGGAAATTAGGCTAACATGTCCTCTTGACCTGATTGGCTGCATCATAAAAACAGACAATCCCTACAATGTGGAAACAGGACATTTGGCCCAACAAGTCCACACCGACCCCTGAAGAGTAGCCCACCCAGATCCATTCCCCCACCCTATTACTCTACATTTACACTTGACTAATGCACCTAACCTACACTTTTCTAAACACTATGGGCAATTTAGCATGGCAAATTCACCTAACCTGCACATCTTTTGATTGTGGGAGGAAACCAGAGCATCCTAGGATCTTAACAGAGATAGCTGCAGTGATAACAGATGTATTGAATGTAATTTTCTAAAATCTTCTAATTTCTGGAAAAGCCTCAGTTGACTGAAAAAGTACAAATGTAATACTTCTTTCAAGAAGGGAGAGGTATAGAAAACAGCAAAATATAGACCAGTTATCCTAACATTTATCACTGAGAAAGTGATATAATTCATTCTTAAAGAAAAAGCAGCAGAACGTTTAAAAAATCATATTACAATCAGGCAGAGTCAACATCGTTTTGTGAATGAAAAACAGTGCTTGACAAATTTATAAGAATGCTTAATTAAAGATGTTACAAGCAGTGTGGATAAAGAGAAAACAACAACTGCAAGGATATTTGGATTTTCAAAAGGCACTTGAAAAAAGGTTACTTTACAAGTTTTAAGATGTTGGGGAAATATATTAGTACGGTTTGAGAATTGACCAACTACTGAAAATATTTTTAGGCTGGCAAATTGTAACTAATGGAGCATCACGGGGAGTCATCTATATAGCATAATGGAATATTCAAATAACGATGAATTAAACCGATGATATTATTCTGAGCAGGGAAGATCTGGGGAAGAGATCAGAATGGAGAAGGTTAGAAGAAGCACGCACAGAGACTTAGACATTGACCTGGAAAGCTGTTTTCAGTAGCGTGTAATTTGTAAATACAAATGAGGGGTGTTACTACTCCTGAAGAGAGTAAGAGAGCCTGACTCGAGAATGGGGACAAGCTAAGGATGCCAGAGACCAAGAGCGGCAATAATTTAATCGAAGCCAACAGTCTATATATATGAATGAATCAGTTGATTTTGATTTGAGTTGATTTATCTTTATTGTCATGTGCACTAAAGTACAGGAGTACAGGGAAAAGTATATAATGTTGTCACACGCTGCACCACCTTAGGTACAAAGGTACCTCGGTACAAAACTTAAATACAAGTTGCGACATAGAAAAACAAAGTTAAAAGTAAAGCATTGCTGTTGCTCTTAGTATAAGGAGAAAAATAAAGAAATAAAGTTGAAAGTTAACATTATAGTTCTTCCTAGTATTAAGTGCAAAAATAAAGGTAAAAATTCAACAGTCTTTCTTAAGTGCACTCCCTGCAAGGGCTCAGGCTCATCTACTTTGGCCCAGTCTCTGGGAAATGCCACAGACGCCAGGGGAGCAACACTTAAGGCTTTCTCTAACCACATTGAGCTCAGGCCCACAGCTGCTTCCCTGCACCGAACCTCCAACCAACACTGCTCCAGAAATGTATGTGCAGGCACCTACAGCACAGAGATACTAAGGAATGGTATCTAAGAATCATAGCAGTTGGATGTGCATAAAATGTAACATAAAACACTTCTTGGGACCTCATCTATTTGCAATTTTTATTAAGAAGTTGGATGAAAGGACTGACTGTTTTGTTGCCAAGTTTGATATTGAAATAGAAATAAGTAGGAACACTACTGTATCCTCCTTTGTGAGGGATTTATAAAAAATGGTGAAGGACAAAGGAAGAAAGTGGGCAGAAAATTAGCAGATGGAATATGAATTAGAAAATATGAACATGTGCATCTTGATAGGAAGAAGAGAAAAACAGAACACTACTTAAATGGAGAAAGACTGCAGAATTCTGCATAAAGAGGGATCTGTGTGTTCTCATACAGGAATTGTAAGACGTCAAGCTACAACAAGTAATTAGGAAGGTTAATGTAATGTTGGTCTTTATTGCAAGGGGGATACAGTGTAACAGCATGGAAGTTTTACTCAAATGTCTGCATCCACATATTGCCAACCCACTTACCTTTCTCCCAGCCCCACCCCCTCTCCCCTCTTTATTTCTCAGCCCCCTTCCCTCTCCCCACTTCTAATGAAGGGTCATGCCTGAAATGTCGACTCTCCTGCTCAGATGCTGCCTGACCTGCTGTGCTTTTTCCAGCACCACAGTCTATCTGCTCTGACTCTCCACCATCTGCAGTCCTCGAACTGTGAAGGGCGACTGGTGTCGTTAAATCAAGAATACCATGTACTGTTTTATTCATTATACTTAAGGGGCGCCATACTTGCATTGAAAGCCATTCAGAGAAGGTTTGCTTGACAAATTCCTGAGGTGAGCCATTTGCCATGTGGAGTCGAGAGTGTGTTGCTGGGAAAGCTGGCAGCATCTGACAAGCAGGAGAATTGATGTTTTGAGCATAAGCCCTTCATCAGGAATTTGCCATATGGAGAAAGGATGAACAGGTCTGGCCTGGTTCTTGACATAGCAGATTAAATTTTCTATCAATAAGTTAGATTTATACCAGTGTTTCCCAAATATGTTTCCACCATAATCCCATATCAAGCTTTGGAAATTGTTGCAGCCCCTCAATGAGACCTGTGAGAATGAGAGAGTTTGCTGTCGGGTATGGAACATTGGGCAAGGGGAAGAGATATGAGAGTGGAGGTGGCAGAGACCTGTAGGTGTAAGATAGAGACCTGTGAAAGTGGGGAGGTAGCTATCAGAGCAGATGCCTGTTAAGACAGGAGCTCAGCTTTGGTAACTCAACCAGAGCTCCAAAGCAGCCAGACCTGGCAAGGCTGGGATTTCAACCTCCCAATTTTGGCAAACTCTGACCTAGATTCTTTGGAGTTTAGAAGAATGAGAAGTAATCTCATTGAAGCATCTAAGATCCTGAGGGAGGCTAAATAAGGTAGTTAGCGAAAGGATTTTCTCCTCATTGAAAATCTAAAAGGAGACTGCACAGTTTAAAAGTGGAGTTCGGGAAGAATTTCTTCTCATGAAAGGTCTTTAATGTTTAGAATTCTCTCCCTACTGAGCAATGGAGGCTGATCACTGATTTGGACTGAGTTGGACAAACATTTGGACAGATGCAGGGCAGTGGATTTAACAATGGATTAAGGCCATAGTCAGATCAACCATAATTTTATTGAATGACAGCAAGGTTGGCGGCCAGAATTTCCTACTCCTGTTCCCCTTTCTGCTTATTACATGGCTATTTGTGGAAGCTCACTGAGCAAATTTGGCTGTTGTATTTCCAACGCTCTAATGATGACTATAATTTAAAAAACACTTCATAGAGTTAAAATATTTTGGGACATTCCAGTTTGTAAAAACCACTTTCATTTTATCTGTGGCATGAAGTCTCTGTGCCTGCCAACACTGATGGTAAAAATGGACTCAATGAAATGCAGCCTGTTCAATAAAAATTAGTGAAGTAGATTCTTGAGCAGCCTATGTCAGCAACTTGAGGACGAGTACAGCAGTGGAGTGGCAGTGGGGAAGTAAAAGCTATAACTAAGCAAACTTGATAATGTTGACGTGACGCACTGGCCTGAAAATGAACATGACACTCAGCGCCTTCACAAGCTCAGGGTTGAAGGCTCATTCATGGCCTTTGATTTGAACTCAGTGCGGCTAGCAGACAGTTAATTTTTTTTTTGTTACCCTGACGGTTCATTCCAAGCAACAATAGCCTTTGTGAGCTGTCACCCTGGCAGTAATAATGAAACAGTGAAAAGAGAGCCAAGTTACAGCTGCACTTTTTGCAATCACTTTAGTACAACTGTACTCTCAGAACCAAAACGCTATTAATAGTTGTGTCAGCAGAGTGAGTGAATCTCATAGCGGAAATGAATTGGAACAGTTCAGTGAAGAAGATGAAGAATATCCTCTGGGGTAGACTTCCTTTTTTTTAACTGAAAGACTCTTCATTATTCAGACAATGCAATACTTTCTTTTATTTGTGTAAAGATTAAATTGCACATGATTTCTAATGTTTTTGCTACTCCAACTGTCACAGGTCACTGACCTTCATGGATGTTGAGATAATAGATACACTGCCTGTTGTTCATACCAGTACTGTTCTGCCACAGCCCAGTACTTCCCTATTGTTATGAGACCAAAGCAATTAAATAAAATATATGTGGAATTGCTAGAGCATCAAATATTTTGAACATTTTCCAAAAATCTGGTTGCCTCTTTAGTATTAATATGTAATATCAATCATAATAATAACTGTCACATAAAAGTTTTAACTTTGTAAAGATCTATATTGAGCATAGCATGCATTTCATAAAAGAGCTGGACCCACAAACTGTAATATTCAACTATAGAATCTCTGAACCAAATTAGCCCCACAACCAGGCTTAGACACTGAGGATAACTCCTTCCATCAGATACATCAAAAGCAGTCAAACATAACTGCCTTATACATGTGTATTTTATTCTGTCTTAATATTTATTGTTGAGACATTTTTCCTCTATGAGCTAATTTTTGTCGACGTGGTGACCACAAATTGCATAGCATTTGCTGTCTTGCCTACAAAGTGACATTTACTGTATGTGAGAACACTCTGGTGCTGGCCATGTTGTACTCCATCTTAGTGAGGGCATTAGGATTTACATCGAGAAAATCTACAGGATGTATGCAGGGTAAGCAGGTTGTTAGAGTAAATGAATTATCCCTTGATCATCTGGAGCCTGGGTCTTTGGAGCTGTAGATATCGCAGCTCCTTCAAGTTGCAATTGAGCTGCTTTGTCCATGTTCGAACTAAGGCAGTAATGAGGTCAGTAGCTGAATAGTCCTGGCAGAGCTCAAACTGGGTGTCAATGAACAGGTTATTGCTGAGCAAATGCTGATTAATAGCATGGTTGATGATACCTTCCATCATTTAACTGATGGTTAAGAGTAGATTGATGGGGTAGTATCTGGCCAGGACGGATATGTCCTGCTTTTTGTGAACAAGAGACATCTGGGCAATTTACCACATTGTTGGGTGGACGTAAGTGTTGTAGCTGTACTGGAACTGCTTAATAAAGAAGACTGAAGATTCTGGAGCACAAGCCTTTAGGACAACTGACAGATGTTCTCAGAGCTCATCACCTTTGCAGTATCAATGCATCCAGCCATTTTTTAATATTATGTGGAGTGAATCAAAATGTCTGACCGCTGGCAGCTGTGATGCTGGGGACTACTGTAGGGGGCAAAGATAGATATGCCGTTTTAGATTTCTATTCTTCAATATTCCTAGATATTAACATCAAACACAATTTTATTAAATTTGATATTACATCGTTTGTAAGTTTTGCCATGGCAGTTTATGTATCCACTTAAAGTTAATACTTGTTAATCTCGATTAATAAAATTGTAAAATTAGGAAACCATTGAAGTCCCATTTAAGTTTATGTTTTTAGAGGTTTCTTTCTGTTACAGGTGAAATGAACCCATATTCTCATAATACTCTTTAAGTAGGCAAGTATATATTCTGAAGGAAGAAATCCCAGACCCTTAAAATATTGCAACATTTGTAGCTTAGTTAAGGCTTATTAAAGTTAAGCAGGATATTTGAAAGAACATAACAATCATGAGTAGCTTCTTCCTCTGTGAGATGGTTATGTGAATCCTACAGACCTACAGAGTAAGCATTTTTTGGGATGGAACATAAGAACATGAGAAATAGGAGCAGGAGTAGGCCATCTGGCCCATCGAGCCTGCTTCTCCATTCAATACGATCATTAATGATCTTTTTGTGGACTCATCTCCAATTACCCGCCCGCTTACCATAAGTCTTAATTCTTTTACTATCTTTGCCTTAAAATCATTCAGCCAGGTAGCCTCAACAGCTTCAGTGGGCAGGGTTTTTCACAGATTCACAACCCTCTGAGTAAAAAAGTTCCTCCTCAATTCAGTCCTAAATCTGCTCCCTCTTACTTTGAGGCTTTCCCCCTTAGTTCTCATTTCACCTGTCAGTGGAACATGGCCTCCATGCTTCTATCCTATGTATTCCCTTCATAATTTTATACTTCCCTCTCAGATTCCCCCTCATTTCTTCTCAATCCCAATGAATATAGTCCCAGTCTACTCAACCTGTCATTCTAAGTCAACCCTCTCAACTCCGGAATCAACCTAGTAAACTCCCCTGCACCCCCTCCAGTGCCTGTACACCCTTACATTCATTGGCTAGCTTGAAGATCAGTGGATAGAGGTTTCTATCCTAAATTTTATTTTTAATAGCCTCATCAGATTATAATCTAGAATATTTGAAAGGGGGATCTTCTCGTCAATCTTGGAGAGTTAGCAACTCAGCTCAAGGGGCCAGCTCAATGGTCCTTGTTGAGGTGCAGAATTTCCTCTGACCACCCATCCTCATTTTGTCACACCATGGTACCCTGACAACCAGCCAAAAGAATCATTGCATTTCAAATCAGTATAGGGCGTACCTAATGAGAGTTAGCGATGGCACAAAGGTTCTGAAGGTGTTGAGATTCATGATCTAGTTTAGTTGCAAGGAATGGGTTTTAATTGACTGCTAGTCTATACTTCAAACTCTGAGTCTGGTCACTGCTTTATTATGACAAATCAGGCATCAACATTCTACATCACTGCCCTCACAGGGCGAGAGGGTGAATGTCCATAGGAAAAGTTTCTCAATGAGATGAGGTTGAGTTTCATTCAAATTGGTCCAACCTTCCCTTTGTAATGCTTGTAAAAGCCAGATCACCATTTCAGAGCTACTACTGTTATCAAAACATTCATCTTTCAAAAGTTTTAATACTCTTTCTCCAGGAAACTGTTGTTCACGTTTACTTAATTATTTCCACGTGAGGTGAGGAGGAATTTCTTCTCTCAGAGGATTGGGAGTCTTTGAAATCCCTTGCCCTAGACTGTATATTTATATGTATGTGTATATTTGTGGCTGAGATAGATAGGTTCTTGATCAGTAAGTTAATTCATGGTTTCAGGAAAGGGCAGGCAAGTGGTTATGAGGGATGTCTTCATCAAGCTGTGTTTGAACAGCCATGAACTTATTGAATGGTGGACCAAGCTTGAGGGACCAAATGGCCAATTCCAGTTCCTATTTCTCATCATCTTATGATCTTAACTTTCATAATATGATCTATGACCTCCAGTCATAGAGTCATAGAGTTATACGGCATGGAAACAGACCCTGTGCTCCAACTGGTCCACCCGTGTTCCCAAACCAAATTAGTCCCACCTGCCTGCATTTGGCCATTTCCCTCCAAACTTTTCCTATTCATATACTTATCCAAATGTCTTTTAAATGTTTTAAGTGTACCCACATCTACCACTTTCTCTGGTAGTTCATTCCACATGTGAAACACTATATAAAAATGTTACTCCTCATGTCTTTTTTAAAACTTTCTCCTCTCACCTTAAAAAAATACCCCCTGGTTTTGAACTCCCCCACCTGAGGGAAAATACCCTTGCTAATCACCTTATCTATGCCCCCTCATGGTTTTATAAATCTAAGGTCACCTTTCAACCTCCTACACTTCAGTGAAAATAAATCCCAGTCAATCCAGCCAAACTGAAACTTTCCATTCCCAACAGTATCCCAGTAAATCTTTTCTGAACCGTCTCCAATTTAATAATATCCTTCTTTTAGCAGGGTGACCAGAACTGTACACAGTACTCCGAAGGAGGCCTCGCTATTGTCATGTACAACTTCAACATAACATCCCAACTCCTATACTCAAAGGTCTGAGCAAAGAAGGCAAGTGTGCTAAACACTTTCTTAATCACCCTGTCTACGTATGACCCAAATTTCAAAGCATGATGTCCCTGTACCCTTACTGAATTCTTCATTTTTGGCAGTCTTTGAAGATCAAGATAAGCTTCCACTCTGGTCCAATAGGTTCTAATAAGGCTGATAGATCCACTGAGTGATCTGCATCAGATGGTGCATGAAGGGACAGATAGATGGAATTTGCAAGATTTTTTACCCTATCCAACATCTTGACTTCATCAAAATAAAACAAGGAACTGTGGACACTGGAGGTCTGAAGGAAATGTAAATAGTTTTGCTGGACAAACTCAACAGGCCTGACAGCATCTGTGGGGAGAGAACAGAGTTAAACATACCAGTTACCCTTCTTCAGAAGCCCAGCAATATAATAGGTCAGGAGTGTGGACTTGGGGACGTGGCGTGTCATCAGCTGCAGTGGAGACGTTGCCTGGAGTGGGGACCCCTGACTGCGGTAGGCCTGAAGCATGGACTTGTGGACTCAGTGGGTTGTCATCTATGGTGGTGCTCAGTCAGTCATTGGCTAGGCTGGTGGTGTCGGCGCCCGGTAGGCCTAAAGCATAGATTCTTGGCTGGGTGTGCATTGCTGTACCAGGTGGGGGAGTTGGGGACAGGGACATCTTGCAGAAGCATTGGAGCTGTGTTTGAAGACCATTTGTACAGAAGAAGAACTGGATTTATTTTTATTCTTTTTGTAACTCCAAATGTGCTGGATTAAGATGACAAAACACTTTTCACTATCTTTCTCGATATATATGACAATGAATAGCTCACACTTTTCATAACAAGATGTTCTCCAGCAATTTCTGCTTTTGTTTTTGTTTGCTTCAGCACTTGACTTCATCTATATGTTAGCAAGGAAGTGCCTCAATATGTTTTGGTGCTTTCCCACTTAAATCTCCATTCTGTTCGGTAACAAAACTCTCATGAGTTGGCTGCAAGGTTCTGATCCCTTCAGTGAAGCTTTGAGGAGGTACCCTAACTCATTTCTGCTGTCCTGCTGGAGTGGGGACCCCTGACTGTGGTAGGCCTGAAGCATGGACTTGCTGGAAGTCTCCAGCTAAGACCGAGTTCTGAACAGAGCAACTGTTTTCAGAATCTGCCATCAGGTGTACAAATTTTGGACAGAGTTTCTGGCATACCTATACACAGCACCAAATTTACTACAACAAAAACAGAAATTGCTGGAGAAACTCAGCAGGTCTTGCAGCATCTGTGGAGACAAAGCAAGGTTAATATTTTGTGTCGAGTGACCCTTTCTCAGAACTCAATTTACTCCCTATTTTCTCTGTTTTGTTTAAGTTCCATGTTTTGATCTATTAAGATTTTCTCAAACCTTTCTTCTCGTGTTCACTGTTTTTAAAATTCCCAAATGTGATAGATTTACTTTCTAATACTATTCTGCTTTTAAGTATATTCTGTCATTGCCTTTTCATTTTTTTTTCAGTTTTCTTTCATTTATGATTGTTCTACTTGTCTGTAACATGACTGCATGTATAAAGGTTTTTAAATTATCGTTCAGAGATTATTTCACTCCTGTTCCCACATTTTTGTTAATTTATTCATGTTGTTTCTCTTTAAAACCAAATCTCACTTTTAAGTCCAGTTCAACATTTCTGGTGACATTTCTACAGTTTTGAAGAAGAGTCACATTGGACTCAAAACATTAACCACCTTCCGCTTCACAAATGCTCCTTGACCTGCTGAATATTTCCTGCACTTTATGAGTGTATCTCTATTCTTATTTTTTCTATTCATAATCTCAGTCTGATACCTATTATTTTTTTCTTTTAGATTACAATTCTTCTCCATTTCTTCTTCCTATTCCAAGGTTTATTTTTAAAATCCCTCCCTATAGTAAAACTCCTGTGGAATTCCACCCCCAATTCCTCACATCCTGCAAGAGTTAATTTATCAAAACAGGTTTCACAGGTAGACTTTAATGGGGATGAGGTATGCCAGATCAAGTTGGTGCCCGGCTTACTGCCCCAATAATATGGAGGATGTATTTAGGATTAGCTAATTATGTTCTGCCCTCACCATGATATGGTTGGCATGAGCAGCCGGATGGGAATGGACACACCATTTTTTGAAAAATAAATTAAAGGACAGAACAGAAGTGGTGCTGTTATGTTTGGCGGGGAGATGCCCTCTTACATCATGGTACGTCTCCATGGGCTAGTACCTCTCTTCCTTTCCAGCCATCTCCTCACTTATTACAATTTATCTGCTTCCACTCTCTCTCTACACCAGTCAAATCCTCCCTAACCAATACATCCAACTTACCTTAATCCGGTATCCACAGCTGCTTTCCTCATGGGTCTCCCAACAGTACCTGCAGCATTCACTACTGAGCTTTTGGTGCTGCTGTAATGGATGGAGCTTCGAGTCTATTCTGAGGACAGGAAGTCCACCCTAGGGAAGAGCGGAAACCTCACTCTGCCCTGTTAATGCTGTCCGCAGCATAGAATTGCTGAAAGGCAGGTTTTCCTTGGCAGCTGATTTTGACTCAGAAATTGGGTGGGTATGGGGTGTCTACCTCCACCTCCCCAACCAAAAGAAAAATGCAGCTTTAAGCTTATTCCCTTCAGAAAAAATGATGGGTGGTCTGCTTGAAGTGTTAATGGTGATTAAAGGAGTTGATAGGAGAGGTAGAGGGAAACTATTTTCTCTGGTGAGGGGAATCCAGGACAATGGGACATGACCTTAACATTAGAGCTTGGCCATTCGGAGGTGATGGCAAGAAACACTTTTTCTAGAATCCTCTCCATCCAGAAAACTGTCAAACTGTCAAATGTGAAAGCGAATTGAACATTTCAAAACTATGATCGATTAATTTGTGTAAGGAAAGAACATGGAAAAAGCTAAAAGATGAATGAAGGTACAGATTAGCCATGATCCAATTCAGTGACAGAACAAACTCAAGAACGCAATTTTCTCCTCCTGATACAATGTTCCTTCTATGGCTTTTTTTCCTCTGTTGGTTTCAGTTCTTTCATAAATAAATCGCAAAACTTTTTTTAAAACAGTTACATACTCAAGTGAACTTTAACAATTGGTGTCATGTCGGTCCAGATAATGTATTGAAGGTGTTAGTTCCCTGTATGAGGCTGTCTGTGCCACAATGGTCAGACTGATTCTAATCTATAAGTATCTGTGAGAGGGTGTGTGTATGTGTCTGAGTGTGAGTGTAAAGGGATTTAAGTCTATGAGAGGGTGTGTGTGGGAGTGTATGAGAGAGGGTCTGCGTGAGTGTGTGTGTCAGTAGGAGAGTGTGTGTGTGTCTGTCTGTCTCTGTGTCTGTATAGTGCAATGGTGTCACCTGTAGTGTGACATGAACCTAAGGTCCTGGTTGAAGCCATCCCCGTGGGTACTGAATTTGGTTCACAGACACTCATAACCCACCCCCCCACCCCAACACACACACACACACCCACATGCACACATGCACATATAAGTTTGTGGGGTGAATTTGTACTTGCAAAATTACGTTTTACTTTGCTCAAAAACTGCATGAATCCATGTAAGGTTCTGTAAATCCATTTTTTAGATTAGAATCAGTCTGTACATTGTGGCACAGACAGCCTCATACAGGGAACTAACACCTTCAATACATTATCTGGACCGACATGACACCAATTGTTAAAGTTCACTTGAGAATGTAACTTTTAAAAAAAAGTTTTGTAATTTATGTATGAAAACTGAAACCAACATGGTCATTCAAAAAGATGAGAGTCTTAACAAACAATCCAGGTGTTTTTCATACATAATTTCAGTTACATCACACTGTAAACTCTTGCTATAAATTCTGTGTCTTACAATCTTATTCTCCACAATCACCGGATGAAGGAGCAGCGCTACGAAAGCTAGTGCTTCCAAATAAACCTGATGGACTATAACCTGGTGTTGTGTTATTTTTAACTTTGTACACCCCATCTCCAAATCATGCCTGGTAGGCAGGGCTAGTGAGGTATTTGCCGTGCTGTCAGATGAAGTTTCAAGAGATTACGAAGATATTAAACAGGCTATTCTAAGTGCTTATGAATTGGTACCAGAAGTATATAGACAGCGGTTCAGAAACACAAATAAGGAACTAGGTCAGACTTATGTTGAGTTTGAAAGAATCAAAAATAGTCATTTTGATTGATGGGTGTCACTGATAGTAAGATTTGAGCAAAAATGCACTCTTTCTGATCTGCTACCCGAGAGAGTGGTAATTTGTGGGATAGATGGACAGAAATTTAGCGTTCGCCTATGTAAGATTAGGATGGAATGCCATCTCAAGACTGGGGAAGTTCCAGTGGGAGTGATTGACAGAGTGTCAGTTCCAGGAATTCAGTTTGTTCTTGGGAATAATAATGGGCACGATCCAAGGTGGCAGTGACATTCCTTGTTGTGGAGAAGCCCAAGGAAGTCCAAGAAACTGAGGAGTTAAAACAGAAATATCCTGGTATTTTCCCAGATTGTGTGCTAACCAGATCCCACTACCATAAATCACAGCATGAAGCGAAAAGTATCGAGAAAGATGAAGGAGTTGAAGTTCAGTTGCAGATTACCTGTTTGATGTAATAGTGCAGGAAAAACCTGAACAGACAGAGGGTCAGACAGAAGTATTTACTCCTGAAAGGCTAAGAGACTTGCAACAGCAAGACAAGGTGATAAAAGACATATATGTGGATGTGTGCTCTGAAAAGGAGGTAGAGAATATTCCAGAGGGTTATTATCTGAAAGATAGAATCCTAAGGCAGAAATGAAGACCATGGCAGGTTAGTGCAGAGGAGAAATGGGCGGAAGTGCATCACATTGTGTTGCTGGTAGCATACAGACAGGAAGTGTTCTGGGTTGCACATGACCTACCTGTAGGAGGTCACGTAGGGGTTCGAAAGACTCAGGCTAAGGTACAAAAACATTTTTATTGGCCTGGAGTGTACAAGGATGTGGTTAACCTTTGCTGTATGTGTCATACATGCCAAATGGTAGGTAAGCCACCAGCGGTAATAAAACCAGCACCTTTGTTATCAATTCCTGCATTTGAAGAACTTTTCAAGTGGCTTATAATTGATTGTGTAGGTCCCCTCCTGAGAACTAAAAGTGGGATCCAGTACTTGTTAACCGTAGGGATGCATTTACCAGATTTCCAGAGGCAATTCCCTTACAGAGTATCAAGGCAAAAAAGGCAGTAGAGGAGTTAATAGCTTTCTTCACATGGTATGAGCTACCCAGAGAGATTCAGTCAGACCAAGGATCAAATTTTACTGCTAGGCTGTTTATGGAGGTTATGGATAGCTTAGGTATACAGCACTTTAAATCCAGTGCGTATCATCCTGAATCCCAGGGAGCTTTAGAAAGGTGGCATCAGACCTTGAAGACTATGTTGAGAGCATACTGTCAGGATTACCCGAATGATTGGGATAAAGGTATCCCATTCATATTGTTTGCCATTCGAGATGCCCCAAATGAATCTACTCAGTTTACTCCCTTTGAGTTTATATTCGGTCCTGAAGTGAGATGCTGTTTGAAAATAATTTTAAAAAGATTGACAGGACCAAAATCAGAGATCCCACATTTAGATTATGTATCAGAGGTGAGGGAGAGACTAAATCGAGTAGGTGAGTTAGCTAAACAGCATCAAAAGAGGGCACAGTGTAGAATGAAGCAAGTAGCAGATAAAAGCTCTGAGACCTGGATGTTTTCCCGAGGGGATGATGTTTTAGTACTGTTACCTGTGATAGGATATCCCTTCAAAGCCAGGTTTAGTGGTCCCTATCAAATTGAGAAAAAGTTGGGTTAGGTGACCTATTTATTAAAGATGCCAGATAGAAAAAAGATGTCAGATACATAATGTGAACATTTTGAAACTGTATTATACTAGAGAGAAAGAACTGGAGAAATAGGTGTAAGTTATTGCCCTGGTGAGTGAGGAATCAAATCCAGATGATGTGGATTTTGATGTGCCTCAAAGTAGATTAAAAAATGAAGAAGTTCTTGAGGAGTAGAGTAGTTTAATAGGCTATCTGTCTCAGGAGCATAGAACACAGTTGAAATATTTGTTACGGCAATATAAGGATATATGTAAGAATCCGATGGGGTGGACTAATGATATTGCACATGAACTAGACATAGGGAATACTGCTGCGATAAAACAACACTCCTATCAGTTTAATCCTTTCAAAACCAGACAGCTCCAGATAGAGGCGGAGGCCGTGCTCGATGAGGACATCGTCGAACCAAGCCAGAGCGAGTGGAGTACGCTGTTCGTCTTAATTCCCAAACCTGATGGGACTCAATGATTCTGCATGGATTATCGGAAGGTTAACACCGTTACAAAATCAGACTCATATCAAATTCCTAAATTGGAGGACTGTATCAAGAAAGTCAGACAAGCCAGTCACATCACCAAGTTTGACTTTAATGTGTGGTTACTGGCAGGTACCTGTATCAGAGAAGGCGAAAGAAATTTCTGCGTTTGTAACCCCAAATGGGCTATATCAGTTTAAAGTGATACCCTTTGTGAATGAAAAACACACCCACCACATTCCAAAAGCTCATGAACAGAGTTGTGGCTGGGTTAACAAACTGTGTAGTCTATTTGGATGATGTAATGATCCTTAGTAAGTCCTGGAAAGATCACCTGGTACAGTTGGCAGAGCTCTGTGAATGACTACTAGAAGCAAAACTGGTGATAAACTTAAATAAAAGGAGTTCGCAAAAGCAAAGGTGACATTCTTGGGACATAACATTGGCCATGGAGGGTTGACTCCATGGAATGCAAAGACAAAGGCCATTGAGGGATTTCCACGGGCAACCTCGAAGAAAGAGGTGCTTCGATTCTTGGGATTCAGCGGAATCTATTGGAAGTTTGTTCCAAACTTCAGCAGTGTAGTGACACCGTTAACTGATATGCTAAAGAAGAACACAAAGTTTCAATGGACATAACAATGCCAGGAGTCATTTGACCATTTGAAATCAATATTAACCACCAAACCAGTTTTAGCTACACCAATCTTTTCAAAACCTTTTGAAGTCAGCATCGATGCCAGTGACATAGGAGTTGGAGCTGTACTCCGACAAGAAGATAAGGATGGGATTAAACTGCCAGTTGGTTACTTTTCAGAGAAGATCAACATACCAAAGGAAATTTTCCACAATTGAAAAGGAACTATTGAGTTTGGTACTGGCATTACAACATTTTAATGTGTATGTCACGAACAATGAGTCGGAGATGGTTGTGTACACAGATCACAATCCACTTACATTCTTATAAAGCTTTAAAGACAAGAATATGAGACTGTTTCATTGCAGTCTTAAGTTACAGACTTATAATTTAAAAATCATACATGTTGCAGGTCAAAAGAATGTAATCAAATTCGTTTTCACAGATTTAACTGATAGAGTTTAGATTAGATTTGTCTTTATTTAATGTTATACCTATACAGGTATATAGAAAGAAGTTAAGGTGAACTTATATTAAAGTAATCTGTATGTTAGGGCAATGTGTTTAATAAATAGAGAGAACAAAAGCTATCTTTTCATTATGATGGTTCTTTTTATTAAGGAGGGGGGTGCTATGAAGATGTGGGTATACAGTACCTTTAAGAGAGTTAAAAGCTAGTAGAGTTACCTGACAGCACCAAGTGTTCTCAATAAGGTAACAGTGTAACACTTGGTTGAAAATTAAATTAGCTGGTTGCCTGGAAATAACAAAACAGATTCAAATTAGACCAATCAGTTTAAATGATACCCTGGAAAATACCAAACTCCAATCCAGTTTGAATTGAATATATTGACAGTCTTAAAAGCCAATGACATAATCTGATGCTTTGGGGGTATAAGACTGGAGAAAATCGAACAGTTCAGGGGAGGAAGCCTTCAGAAATGAGATAACAAGAATCCGAGAAAGTATATTCCTGTCAGGGTGAAAGGGAAGGCTGGTAACTATAGGGAATGCTGGATGACGAAAGAAATTGAGGGTTTGGTTAGGAAAAAGAAGGAAACATATGTCAGGTACAGACAGGATAGATCAAGTGAATCTTTAGAAGAGTATAAAGAAAGTAAGAGTATACTTAAGAGGGAAATCAGGAGGGCAAAACAGGGACATGAGATAGCTTTGGCAAATAGAGTTAAGGAGAATCCAAAGGGCTTTTACAAATATATTAAGGACAAAAAGGTAACTAGGGAGAGAATAGGGCCCCTCAAGGATCAGCAAGGCGGCCTTTGTGTGGAGCCACAGAAAATGGGGGAGGTACTAAATGAATATTTTGCATCAGTATTTACTGTGGGAAAGGATATGGAAGATATAGACTGTAGGGAAACAGATGGTGACATCTTGCAAAATGGTCCAGATTACAGAGGAGGAAGTGCTGGATGTCTTGAAACGGTCAAAGGTGGATAAATCCCCAGGACCCGATCAGGTGTACCCGAGAACTCTGTGGCAAGCTAGAGAAGTGATTGCTGGGCGTCTTGCTAAGATATTTATATCATCGATAGTCACAGGTGGGGTGCCAGAAGACTGGAGATTGGCAAATGTGGTGCCACTGTTTAAGAAGGGTAGTAAGGACAAGCCAGGGAACTATAGACCGTTGAGCCTGACCTCGGTGGTGGGCAAGCTGTTGGAGGGAATCCTGAGGGACAGGACGTACATGTGTTTGGAAAGGCAAAGACTGATAAGGGATAGTCAACATGGCTTTGTGCGTGAGAAATCATGTCTCTCAAACTTGATTGAGTTTTTTGATGAAGTAACAAAGAAGATTGATGGGGGCAGAGCAGTAGATGTGATCTATATTGACTTCAGTAAGGCATTCGACAAAGTTCCCCATGGGAGACTGATTAGCAAGGTTAGATCTCGTGGAATACAGGGAGAACTAGCCATTTGAATACAGAACTAGCTCAAAGGTAGAAGAGAGAGGGTGGTGGTGGAGGGTTGCTTTTCAGACTGGAGGCCTGTGACCAGTGGAGTGCCACAAGGATCGGTGCTGGGCCCTCTACGTTTTGTCATTTACATAAATGATTTGGATGCGAGCATAAGAGGTACAGTTAGTAAATTTGCAGATGACACCAAAATTGGAGGTGTAGTGGACAGCGAAGAGGGTTACCTCAGATTACAACAGGATCTTGACCAGATGGGCCAATGGGCTGAGAAGTGGCAGATGGAGTTTAATTCAGATAAATGCAAAGTGCTGCATTTTGGGAAAGCAAATCTTAGCAGGACTTATACACTTAATGGTGAGGTCCTCAGGAGTGTTGCTGAACAAAAAGACCTTGGAATGCAGGTTCATAGCTCCTTGAAAGTGGAGTCGCAGGTAGATAGGATAGTGAAGGAGGCGTTTGGTATGCTTTCCTTTATTGGTCAGAGTATTGAGTACAGGAGTTGGGAGTACATGTTGCGGCTGTACAGGACATTGGTTAGGCCACTGTTGGAATATTGTGTGCAGTTCTGGTCTCCTTCCTATCGGAAAGATATTGTGAAACTTGAAAGGGTTCAGAAAAGATTTACAAGGATGTTGCCAGGGTTGGAGGATCTGAGCTATAGGAAGAGGCTGAACAGGCTGGGGCTGTTTTCCCTGGAGTGTCGGAGGCTGAGGGGTGACCTTATAGAGGTTTACAAAATTATGAGGGGCATGGATAGGATAAATAGGCAAAGTCTTTTCCCTGGGGGTGGGGAGTCCAGAACTAGGGGGCATAGGTTTAGGGTGAGAGGTGAAAGATATAAAAGAGACCTAAGGGGCAACTTTTTCATGCAGAGGGTGGTACGTGTATGGAATGAGCTGCCAGAGGAAATGATGGAGGCTGGTATAATTGCAACATTTAAGAGACGTTTGGATGGGTATATGAATAGGAAGGGCTTGGAGGGATATGGTCCAGGTGCTGGCAGGTGGGACTAGATTGGGTTGGGATATCTGGTCGGCATGGACGGGTTGGACTGAAAGGTCTGTTTCCATGCTGTCCATCTTTATGACTCTATACCAGGATGTAAAAAGACTGCCTGAAAAATAAATCTCTTAAAAGTACCTTTATCAATCAGTAACCTGTAAAGCAGAAATCCAGTGAAATCAGTAACCTGTGAAGAAGAAGAAGACTGGAATTCAGAGAAAACAAAAGTTGCCTGGTTTTGAGATAAGAAGTTTTGTTTTATAAATCGTAATCGGGAGTTTTATCAGACTAGTATTATAGAAGGAAAGGTAACAGATAGGTTAGAGTAAGGAATTATAAATAGTTGTTCAGTGATTATTCTCTATAATACTTTAAGAAATAAAGTTGTTAATTTTTACTTTCACTCTTCTTGGCCGATTGGATTTTCACATACAGGATAAATATTTTGTATGTTGCTGGTTTTAAATTAAGCAGGAGAGTTTACCCCATGTCATAACATAAGCGAAGTTAAAGAAATCTGTTATAAGAATCTAGCAAAAGAGGAAAGGTCCAGTAAAATTAAAGATTTCAAAGAACCAAGCCTCAAGAATTATTCTGCAATACGGTTTACAGATTCTGTCGCCAGAGAATTTTGTGTAACTCTTGCAGAAGTAAATATTTTGTGTTCAAACTGTGAAAGGGGAAAAATGTGCTTCACTCAAGATGTGGGAAAACTCCTTCTTGGCTATAGAAGGTGGGAAACATGTACAGGATGTGGATCATCACCATTTTCATTGTTAAAAAGATGGGAAACCTAAAAAGAAGGTCAGAATCGCAGTTAGCAGCAGAAAGGTAGGGTTGCAAAGAAACAGATTCCCAGAACTTGGGATCAGCCAGTAATCCAATTTAAAGCTTTATTGAAGAATTTAACAGGCATATATGAATACATAGTTAAAAAATATTGGCTAGCAAAGAGAATGATGCACAGATTCAAGCAAGCTTTAAAGTAATTCAGCTTAAAACAGGATTTGTGAATACAAGAATACAAGCTTAAGGAAGAACAGATCTTAAGGTATATTTCAACGATAGATTCAAAGCATTTTTACAGTAACAGAAGTATTTTGCGCATTGAGAAGAAATGAACAAAAGATACGATACTTCCTAGCAGATTCAAGATTCGAGAATATTCGCACAAAAACAAGATTGGACTTTATGATAGTAGTCATTACTGAAATACAGCATTGACCCAGATACAAATTTATAAACCTAGTGCAGAAATCCCCAAAACAAAAGAATCTTTTGAGATTACCTATGACGGCATAATAAAAATGGCTTTCAGTAAGTTGACCAAAAAACTTAGTTTGATCACTGATTACAGTTCAAAATCTGGGATGACAAAGTAGTTTACGACAGGAATCTAGTTATTTCTGTATGCTTTTAAGAAAATGTTCCAGGAAGGTTACAAGAGAGATCTTGTATGGCATTGTGGAATCTGCAATCATACAGAATTGCCAAGTTTGGAACAGATAAGGTAAATAAGAAGCTAAAACTCAGCAACAGTTGTGAGAATGAATACTGAGAACAGGGATGTGGAACAGAATCTGCTTGAGCCAATTCGGGAATCTTTCATTGATCATCGTCAGACAACAGAACTGTCAATTCCAATGATATAGATAATGTTGAATGAGTATCACTCTTTCAGCAACAGCATTGAAAGTTTGAAAACGTTTACTTCAGTCAAGCAAATGAATGGATGTCAGAAGTCATCTAACTTGATGAAGTGCAAATGATATCAAGGAAGCATGAAGATCCACGTCCAGGACATGGTCAAGAAGATGAGACTGTATGGTCTATGCATTTAAATATTGCAATTAAAAAAGCTATCACTCACAATTAGAAAGAAATACTGATACAGAAATTTTGGATGCTACAAAAGAGAAATTACATTTCAACAGAGCAACTGTCTCCCACGAAGGAAATTCAAGAGATCGTCTTTTCCACATCAGGTACTGCACCAACAATGTCTACAAATTATGGAACTCTCCAGCAATACAAATGATCCACAGATTAAAACCAAGGCCAACAGTCCTCAAACAATAAATATATCATTCTTGTACGTCTGAAGAGAGTACATTCTGAGAAAATTGTAAACCATTTAAACTCCTACATTTTAAAATTCAGAGACTTGTGAGAGAATGGGGTAGTGGTAAATATAATATAGTTATAGGCACAATTGTATAATAGATTAATTATGGGAAATAATGCTTGTAGGAGAAAGATGTATATAAGATAATGGTTCTGAAAGGATCCTACTGATGTTACACACGATCTGAATGGGGAGACCAGGAGTTCTACTCTCGCTTTCAGAGTGAGCAGATATATACATATCAACTCCCTCAGCTCTTAGATATTTGCTTGATGAAATGTAGTTGCATTTATTGCAGTTATTGCAAAAACAACTTGTTGCTATCCAAGAAGAATCCATTTGTAGATACTCTACAGTGGTGTAAACACTGGGTAGGCCCAAGATAAGCCTATACTCTGTTACTAAATATTGGGTAGGCCCAAGATAAGCCAAAAACAAAGCAAGATTGGTAGCATAAAATTTCTCAAACAATCATTCTAGAAAATACCACAGCACCGACCTATTACTTCATTGCTTTATAACAACCTATCCTTTCAATCAATATCTCATCCTTCATACTTGTGCTAAAAACAATGGAGGTATCAACACACACAAACATAAAGTCCTATTTATGTTTTTATTTTATCATTCAAAAACAAAATTAAACAATCACCAGTCTATGATAATGAGGAAATACAAGTACGTCCTGAATGCGAGAGAAATCAGGTTTTGTTTCAAAATCCAATCCCACCTGCTCCTATTGCTCTGCAGATACACCTGAAAGGTTATGGATTTTGGGAGGTCAAACATTTTAAAAGATGCATGAAGTTTCAGTTCTTGTTAAATTCTCAAAATCAAATTCTTTCAATAATTTGGTTCATGGATTTACAGAAGGCCATTGATTGCAACAAACGAGCTCACATGGTTTCCAACCATCAACTGAACCACAAAATGAGATTATTCCAGTTTGCCACAAATAGAACTTGGAAGATTTTTACAATCAGTTAGGAAAATGAAGAAGGTCAACCTTGACTATTGTCCAATGATCTCTGCATGTAAACATTTAGCAAGGAGCTAATTGGACTTGAAATTCACCCACAATTGAATGCCCTTTTGACACCTGTTATGTAGCTTAACAAGCTATTTTCCAAAATGACCCAGTTTCAACATTTGAAAATTGCATGATCCTATCTACCAATAAAAATAAGCCAGGAGCAAAGCAGCATAGTTGCATTCAATATCTAATTATTTCAATCAAGAGTGTGGTGCTGGAAAAGCACAGCTGGTCAGGCAGCATCCGAGGAGCAGGAAAATCAACGTTTTGGGCATGAGCCCTTCATCAGGAAAGGGCTCCTCTGATGCTGCCTGACTGTCTGTGTTTTTCCAGCACCACACTCTCAACTCTAATCTCCAGCATCTGCAGTCGTCATTTTCTTCCCTCTAATTATTATAGTTTGTTTGTTATAGATCAACATATGATATAAATCTGAAAATTTGTATTTTTAAGATACGTCGTAAAAGTGTTGTTATTTTATGAAGCTACATGATCTGAGCTTCTGCAGCTTAAGGATTTCATAAAGCAGCATAATTCTAATCTCAGGGCCTTGAGATGGGTGTGTTGAAGCCCAGATTACTTTGCAGCACCAAAATGTTAGGTTTAGCTTTAGTCAGGCCTTACCTGGGCCACAGAGACATTGCGACTGGGTTCATGGTTGAAGCTGAATTTTGAGACTTGGTGAATCAGCTACATGATGTGAGATGAATGATGAGAAGGTGATTAATAAAATAAAGATGGAAGAGAGTAAACCTCGTTCAGAACATATCAAGGAACTATAGTGGTACTATTTAATGGAAGAGATGGGGGTCTCACTAGGAAGCTGATGAGCTTTGTCTCTTTTAGAGAAATCCGTTAACTGAACAACAGCTCCACTAAATGTCGGGATTACTGGAGAGTCGGTGGTAGCTACCCACCAACTTTACTCCATCCATTCAAGAGCCAGAATCCTAGCATCACTTACCAGCCCACAGGTAAGTGATAGTGAGTGGGAGATCCCAAAATAAGTGTGATATCAAGAGAAAGAAGATCAACAAATGCAGGGAAATCTCCCATCTTCCTGTTGTCAGATGCCTCACTCTGACACTGAGTGCATGTCAATGAAGGATGTCTCGTGGGAGCCTGCAAGCAACAGCATGCAGGTTTGCTTATTGTGCTGCCACATACTAAGCTCTCTACCTGCTGTTGGGTGAATACCAGGAGTGGCAGAATGAGGTCCTTAAGTGAATATCAATTGCCCATAAAAGGGCCTCAATTGGCAGTGGGGCAGGAAGGCTGTTCATAGACCATATCACCATGTACTCAATCAGTGTGGAGGTGGGAAGGCAGTGGACTGCCCATCTGATACCATTCTACTCAACTATGCTCACCACCAGGAACACCCAGTGTTTTACCAAAACATGTTTCAGCTGTTCACTGTGGTATTGTTAACTGTAGACCATTTTTGTTCAGTTTGAGAAGTAAAGGCTTATTTTGCAATATCCCTGTGACACTGGATGCAGTTATATCAATGAATTTAAAGTTACTGTCGCTTACAAAGATACTCACGTTATTTTTTTAAAAAATGTCTGTTTGAATGAGCCAAATCATAAAAATTTGATGTGTGGCTTCATTTAAAATGACATGAAAGTGCGGCAATAGTGATCTGACAACAAGAATCTATCACTACTTCTGGCCCAGCAATACAGCAATGACATTTTTCACCTTTGTACCAGACTCTAATCTGAACACAGTCTATCTTACAGTTTTACAAGATCAAACCACGTTTGTTAAAAAAAAAGCAAGAATCCTTCGTAAGCTTCATAAGAAGCATGATTGAGACATGGACATGTCAAGGATCTGAACAGTCATACAGTACTCACACAGCAGGCTTCAAAGAGAACTTTTATGCAAAGCTCATGAAAGCCCAATAGCCCACAGGTCAAAGGGCAGTGGTTTGATGGATTATGGGATTGTAACTGTCCCTGCCTGCTGACAGCTTTTATTGGCTGGGAGGATAAGCCTGTAAACCTTTATATAATTATTGTATTAAAGACACTGTGCTTCTGCATTGCTGGCACTCATTCAGGGATCAATGTGAAGATAATTTCAAAAATGAATAGTAAGTATTGATCGTTCCTTAGAAGTGCCTTATCAGCAGGTGGAGTCAACTACTGTAGATTATAACTTCAATGTCATTCATGATGATATGATACGTATTACAGAGTGGCAATTTAAACCGAGACGTGATTTAATTCATAATGGATTTTCACAGGGCCATTGACAATAAATCACAATCCTTGCAATATTTAAAAATGTACACAATTCAGTAAAGAGTTGTTGGCAGTTTCTGAGGGATCTAAAGATGACTACAGAGGGTGAATATTAGTGCTGAGCGCCTCCTGAATGATTGGTCCTTGCTTGTTTCTGACGTTAGGTCACCTTGGGTTCTGCTAGTGACCTTTGGTTGATTTTCTGCACAAAGGAGAGTTTAACTTTGCATCCAGCTGCTGGCTACCTGACATCCTCAACTCATCCAATTGCCCTTTTACATCTCCTCTCTCTT
This sequence comes from Chiloscyllium punctatum, assembly GCF_047496795.1. NCBI lineage: Eukaryota > Metazoa > Chordata > Chondrichthyes > Orectolobiformes > Hemiscylliidae > Chiloscyllium > Chiloscyllium punctatum. The sequence continues at coordinate 100,537,604 of NC_092743.1, read as the reverse complement.
CACAGTGTATCTGTAGCTTTCTACATATTTCAGCACATATATTCCATCCTCTCTTTTGTTGGTACATTACAGTCAAGGTTTCTGGATGAACTCTGAAAGTGTTAAAGTAACAATATCCATTTCCATTTCTGCTGATGTAAATCACAAAGGAACTGAATGAGATCAACTGGGGTAGGTCAGCATCTCAGGAAGCATATGAAAATCTTTTTTTTCCTCTGTCTCTCGTGTTTAACTCTGTGTTGTAGCAGTGATAGATCCATTATTAACACTATGAGTACTGCTTTTGTTCATTGCTTTTCAACATGAGAGGTATTTTGTTTCCAAAGTCTCTCTATTGTTGTCGTCAAATGACTGAACTTTTATTTATACAGGAAAATAAAACAAATAACTGTGGATGTTGGAAAACAGAAATTGCAGGAGCAACTCAGCAAGTCTGTCAGCATCTGTGGGGAGAAAATAAAGTTAATGTTTTAGTTCCAGTGATCCTGCTTCAGGTCTGAAATGGTTACTCTATTTTCTCTCCACAGATGCTGCCAGGCCTGCTGAGTTTTGCCAGTTTTTGTTGCATTTACAGTGTACAGGTGTTTTAACGCAGGAAAACATCCCAAGGCACTCCATAAGAGCCATTATCAAACTGTATTTAACACTGAGCCACGTAAAAAGATGGCTGGACAAATAGATTCATAGAGTTTACAGCAGAAAAACAGCCCCTTCAGTCCATGCTGACCAGATATCCTAAACTGACCTAGTCCCATTTGCCAGCACTTGGCTCATGTCCCTCTAAACCCTTCCTATTAAAAGACCCTTCCAGATTAAATATTTTGTTGTAAACTTCTTCTGACATTTCATTCAATACACACAATCAACATGGAAAAGTTGCCCCTCAGGTCCTTTTTAAAGCTCTCTCCTCTCACATTAAACTTGTCCCCTTTAGTTTTGGACACTCCTACCCTGGGGAAAAGACCTTGAGTAGTCACCTTATCCATGCTCTCACTCAGGTCACCTCTCTGCCTCAGATGCCTGCAGGGAAAAAAGCTCCAGCCTATTCAGTTTCTCCCTTTAGCTCAAACCCTTCAATCCTGGCAATATCCTTGAAAATCTTTACTGAACCCTTTCAAGTTTATAACAACATCTTTCCAATAGCAGGGGCACTATAACTGAATGCAGAATTCTAAAAGTGCCCCAACCAATGTCTGTACAGCTGCAACATGACATCCCAGATCCTATACTCAGTGCACTCAACAATTAAGGCAAGCCTGTCAAATACTTTCTTCACCACCCTGTTGACCTGTGACTCCACTTTCAACGAACCACGCCCCTGCATTTCTAGGTCCCTTTGTTCGGCAACACTCCCCAAGGCCCTATCATTAACTGTATAAGTCCTGGCCTGATTTGCCTTACCAAGATGCAACACCTCACTTTTACCTAAATTAAACTCCATCTGCCACTCCTCAGTCCATTGGCCCATCTGATCAAGATCCCGTTGTACTCTGAGATAACCTTCACTGTTGATACACCTCCAATTTTGGTGTCATCTGCAAATTTACTAACTATAGCTCCTATATTCATATCCAAATCATTTATATAATTAGCAAAAAGCAGTGTACCCAGCACCGATCCTTGTAGCTCACTGCTGATCACAGACCTCCAGTCCGACAAACCACCCTCCACCACCACCCTGTGTCTTCTATCTTTGAACCAATTTTGTATCCAGTTGGTTAGCTCCCTCTGGATTCCATGTGATCTAACCTTGCCCACCATGCAGGATCTTGTCAAACGTTGACCAAAAGCGGTAGGTTTCAAGTAGCATCTCATAAAAAATGAGAGGGAAACAGAGAGACTTCTTGGTTAGGGAAAGAATTCCTGTCGTTAGCATGTGAACAGCTGAAGGGAAGGCCACTCTGCTTCATCAAGGGAACTTGAGAATGCTAAAGAGACTAAAATTGCCGGAGGCTACAGAGGCATTGGAAAATAAGGTAGAGAAGTTTTAAATCTAAACTTTATGGGATTGTGAACTGATGAAGGTTAGTGTGCACTGAGATGTTACCATCTATCATATTCCAGTTTCTCTCTAAGGTGTTAGAAGCACTCACAGTGAGCGTACTTGGAAGCCAGGGCCTGCACTGCTCATAATTGCACTGCGATTTTTATATAGACAAGAAAAACTGTAGGACTATTTCCACAATGCACTCTTTACCAGGCAAAGTCAGATAACTAACTCAATTCGCTCAGTTTATTGGATATGAAAAAAAATAATTCCTCTTGGAGGGTTATCAGAACAAGTGTACAAGTTAACTGGTGTTAAATCTCAGCTGCCTTATGAAATTGTACAGAACCAGCAATATGCACAGCATTGAAGAGAAATGATAAAATAAGATAATACACACTAACACTTTATTGAACAATATATATTTCATCATGTTAAAACACGATAAGGAGATTTAAAGAAAAGATTAATCTTTTTAGATCAGTTTTTTATTCCCGACAGGCTACAATGTAAAACAATTATCAGTTCACAATAAGAATTCTTCACTCCCAGTACTATGTTCTGAAATATAGTTATAAACTCGATAGTATCTGTTGATTGCTCAAAGTGTCCAGAGGTCCAACTAGTCCCTGTGCTGGAGTGTTCCCCAATGTACTTTGAGAAGGCACTATTTATTTTGTCTTTTCATTGAACTGATTGCTGTAATGGATGATAGCATTGCAGAGGGGAACCACTTCCCCGGCAAGCCCTCCTCTCTCCCCCTTGTGACAGCACTAATCACTGGTTAACCAAGTTGGTTGCAGTCATAGTCTCCCTATATTTTCCTGACACTCTACTTCAGTCCCAGCATCAGAACAGCACCCCATTACACCAATATGACATTTCCATTTTTCCACAATCTCAGTCCTGTGTCCTCTTAGGGCCAGAATTGCTGATTAAGGGCAGAATTAAAGACAGGTTCATGCTATGGATTCATATCAATTGGAAAGTAAATTGAACTGCCAAAATTCATTTCACTTTTGACCCTTAACAGACATCAGAGGAAGGAATCTATCATATGCTTTCTCGCTTTGATTTCAGTGTCGTTCTTGAATAGCAAAATGAACAGAGGCTCTCGGCAGCTCCATCAATTGGATCTGGCCTGAACAAGATAATTATGTTCACTGATGCCACAATGAAGATCCAAAGCTAGTTCTCATTGCAGCCATGCTTCAAATGAATGCCTGAACAAGAAGGTCCTCAATAATTCTATGTCCTATAGAATGAGTGGTTTTTTTTTAAAAAACATACAGTTGCACCGTCATCCTCTTGGCAGAAGCATAGGCTTGTTTGTTTTTGCATTTATAGCTGTGAGGTGAATTCTAAATGGGCAAGGAAAGGCCAGACAAAAATAAGCTTGTCAGGTAAAATGGTTCCAGTCAAGGCAAGCCCTAGCTTATGGATGCATCACCTCGTGGCTCAAACACTCACATGCATAAATTCACATATCAATTTATACACTCAGTCACTCTTGGCAAAGCTAAACACAAACAGAGAAAGAAAAAAAGCACTATGATGAATTTAGGGAACATTCTGGAAAATTCCTCTCTGATCCCCAAAATTAATCAAGGTTGAAAATCGCGCCACACCAGGTTATAGTCCAACAGATTGACTTGAAACTACAAGCTTTCAGAGTGCTGCTCCTTTGTCAGGTAGCTAGCTATCTGATGAAGGAGCAGCGCTCCAAAAGCTTATACTTTCAAATCAACCTGTTGGACTATAACCTGGTGTGGCGCAATTTTCAACTTTGTCCTCCACAGTCCAACACTGGCACCTCCATATCAAAATTAATCAAACAGAGACCTGGAGGTCATCAATACTGAGAAACACCTAATCTCCACTATCCACCTACTAGTTGTAGATTTGGCCACTCTCAGGAATGTATCCCACATCCCTTTTGAAGGTGTCATGGGACCTTGTCAGTGATCCAATGGCTTGAAAAATGCACTAAGGCCAAAAAAAAGGGTAATGTGCGATTTTATAAGAACAGATTTCATCAGGACATCATTACAGTGTCTTTTATCATGAGTGGTCATGGATTTTTGTCACGTCTGATTATGGATCAGAGTCTGCCGGATATGAAATGTTAAAAATAAACAAAGCTATTTGGTATACATTTATAGATATTTTAATTATTCAGCTGAGGAAAGACCAAACCAGAAACCCTTGAGAGTATATCTGCCTTGTGTAGAGATTAAAACGATAGGTCTAATGTGACTCCTGAAGCTATGGCTGCTCTGGCAGTCATCTATGAAGTGTGGTCATTTCCAGCAAGTAGTCTAATGTCGGCCAAAGGTGGAGAGAACAGGCTTTACAGGTCACTTGGCCAATTCCTACTCATTACTTACATCTTGATGCTTGCTAAGTAGCAACTCAACTCTGAAACATTTGCATGTGGGAACGTTTTCACCATAATTATTTGTTATACAGGTTAAAGTGTCGTTAGACTGTGTGTGGGGCTGGTTTTCTATTCAGACTTTCTATCACAGTAAATGATCGGTGGTATTGAATGATTAATAACTGTGAGAATAAAAGAGGTACCGATCAGGTTTTATTTTATTGCCTCAACTCAAGGTCTAATGCACAGACTAAAGGTGGATTGGAAGCTGTCTTGGCTGGAGGAGGGAAGGGAAAATAGAGCTGAGAGGGACCCATAAAACTATAAAGCCATCTAGTAGCGCAAGTAAAAAGAATGAATAGAAGCAGGAGTAGACCATTCTGCTTCTGAAGCAGCTCTATCATCCAATTATATTAAGGACAATCTGATCTTACACTCAAATCCACTTTTCAGCATGTTCTGCAAAACTTTTGACTCCCTTGTAGTTCAAAAATCTGTTAACCAAGTGTAAACATAGTGAAGACAGGGAAAAGGAAAACTCTGGAACACAAATACAAGAGAGTGTTACGGTCAGCTGAGGAAAGGTGAATTGGCAGTCTTCTTTTCAACCTTCATAGTTACATATACTAAAGGTTTCAGTCCATTTTTGGATGAGACTATACCTTTCTCTGTTGACAATCAAGTTAGTTAGTCCATTCTGTATCTGTGAGCAAATTATTACAAGGTTTCCTTGACTATAGGAAAGAACAATTTTATTACCTACACACTTCAAGAAACACAGGCACCTGTTATCAAGTAGTTTTGAGATAGTGAGGACTGCAGATACCAGAACGTCAGTCTCGATAAAATGTGGAGCTGGAAAAAAATACAGCAGGTCAAAGCAGCATCAGAGGAGCGAAGGAGTCGATGTCTCGGATACGACCCTTCATGAGGTGCTTGACCTGCTGTGTTTTTTCCAGCTCCTCATTTTATCCACCTGTTATCAAGCATGCAGGTACAAAGTTAAAAAGGGGGAGTGTTCAGTTAAAAAAAAAGAATATACTGTTTAAACTTCTAAGGGGTGTCCTTGAGGTGTAAATGTTTTTAGCTGAAATCATGATTAATATCTTGTAATGTCAGCAGCAGCACATTTTGCGGATCTCTAGCTTCTCAGTGTTTGGATGTTTCTCTCCAGTTTCTTGTCACGAGGAATGTTTCTTTCTTGGGAGGCTGAGAGAATACTTTTGCTAGCTAGTTCCTGTTACAAATCACTTTGCACTGCTCTGCCAAAAGCAGCTCCCTGAAATACAAGCTGTTTCTTTGTATTTCAACATTTAAGATAATTGTTGATAAATTTAATAATTTCAGGTGATGACCTTTATCTCCAATATGGGAAACTTATCATTCAGGTGTGAATCAAAATAGGAGACACATGACTGGGAGGATTTAGATGTTGTTTGATAAAAATATTAATCCCACTTCAGAGAGTTTTACCTATTCCATGTTGGTTCATGAATCTTGGCTAACCTGATTGCTGTGGCTATTTTAAGTTCATGTTTCCCTTTCTAAAACCATTTTGATCCAGGAATATCACAGGAATTAAGATCAGACTATGGAATTTGAAAATTCATGATCCATATTTAACACGTTTGGAACATGTTCATGCCACAAAAAAGAAGGCAAAAAATATTATTCTGTCTTCATTATCATGAATGTTCCATTATAATATCAAAATGAAAAGTATATTGAAATTGGAACAACACACACTTTGACATTCATTCTTTCCATCGTTACCTGGCATTCAGGATTTACTTTGAGAATGGCTGTTGGACTTGTTTTCAGAATTGTGCTATCTAATTTTAAAATTTTCACTGTTTAATTCTATAATCCATGTACTAAACTCAGGTCATAGAGTCATAGAGATATACAGCACGGAAACAGACCCTTCGGTCCAACCCGTCCATGCCGACCAATTATCCCAACCCCATCTCGTCCCACCTGCCAGCACCCGGCCCATATCCCTCCAAACCCTTCCTATTTATGTACCCATCCAAATGTTGCAGTTGTACCAGCCTCCACTGGCAGGTCATTCCATACACGTACCACCCTCTGTGTGAAAAAGTTGTCCCTTAGGTCCCTTTTATAACTTTCCCCTCTCATCCTAGATCTATGCCCCCTAGTTCTGGACTCCCCCACCCCAGAGAAAAGACATGGTCTATTTACCCTATCCATACCCCTCATAATTTTGTAAACCTCTATAAAGTCACTCCTCAGCCTCCGACACTCCAGGGAAGACAGCCCCAGCCTGTTCAGACTCTCCCTGTAGCTCAAATTCTCCAACCCTGGCAATATCCTTGTAAATCTTTTCTGAACTCTTTCAAGTTTCAAAACATCTTTCCAAAAGGAAGGAGACCAGAATTGCACGCAATATTCCAACAGTGGCCTAACTAATGTCCAGTACAAGAGCAACATGACCTCCCAACTCCTGTACTCAATACTCTGACCAATAAATGAAAGCATACCAAACGCCTTCTTTACTATCCTATCTACCTGCGACTCCACTTTCAAGGAGCTATGAATCTGCATGCCAAGGTCTCTTTGTTCAGCAACACTCCCTAGGATCTTTCCAGGTTTAATTACAGAAGGTCAGTGGATGGTAATCTGATGTTTGTCTCCTCCAGAATGTCTGGTTGGTATCCTCCATCTCATTCTTATTGAACTTTATATTTACCAAATTGGACTGGATGAGGTTTGAATCTTGATTCTGTTCCTTTGATCACCGAAGGATAACTCTGTTCTTACCTCAATGTTAGGTCCCTCATATTCTTCACCAGTTGTATCTGACATCTTCCATTTCCCTTTTTCTCTCTTTTCGGAGTAGGTTTTCTCCAAAATTGTTCCACTTTATCCGGAACACCACTGCCAACCGGTGGATGTTCTGCTATATTCCTCTGTGGTTCTTCCAATAAGTGAGGATTTACCTTTTCTTTCCCCTGGCCTGTCAGAGACCTCCTCTAATTCCTCTAAGGCATGATCAAGAAGGTGCCTGTTAACCGACTCTGGCTTGCCCTGTCATCTTTTGTCATCCTCCCTGGCCCTTTTGTGCCTTCTGTTATAGCACTTGGCCTAACTTCAGTCCTTTTAACTCGTGATTCTTCCTGACAGTGCTAGTTGGACCTCAGGCCTACTTAGTTTAAGTGATCCTTCTTGAGTCACTCCAACCCTCAATGGGTTTTTCTGCTCTCTATAGATCTTCCTGACTTAATTCAAATGACAGTTCTTGAGCTACCCCAACCCTCACAGCTTCTGCTGTTACCTGTAAGGTTTCTGAACCTCTCTCAGCTTTCAGGCTATCTGCTTCTTCTTGCTGGCTTCCATTAGCCTTAGCAGCCTCTCACTGTTGTCCTTTTTTTTCCAATGGGGTATATTTTATGGCTGGGCATATTCTCCAAAAACAAATTTTTCCCTAGTATTAGTAGCCCTGGGATAACCCCCCCAGAGTTACCTGGCCCGTGATAAGTTTACACTCTAACTAGGGACACCTCTACACTCTTGCCCATGAGCCCTTCATCAGTATACTGTGATTTAACTTAATTCCAAGTAAACAAATCTTGCATTTTTCCTATTAGAACCTCGACAGTATGGAAGTAGGACATTTGGCCCATGAAATCCACATGGACCCTTGTGAGAGCATTCCACCCAGACTCTCCTATCCCTGTATTGTTCATGGCTAATCCACCTAACCCACACGTCCCTTGACACTATGGGTAATTTAGCACAGCCAATCCACCTAACCTGCACATCTTTGGACTGTGGGAGGAAAACCACACAGATACAACTTCACACAGTTGCGTGAGAGTGGAATTGAACCCAGATCCCTGGTGCTGTGAGGCAGCAGTGTTAACCACTGAGCCACCATGCCATTAGTAAGATTCCTGAGCACCTGATATCATTGAGAATGCTAACTTCACTCTTTGGCTGTTTAAAAATGTTAGTGCTTACTAATCCTTCCGATACAAACTCCTGACAGCTAACCTAATCAACAATCATTCCTGAACAGACATTGACAATCTTTAATGCTACACATATTCAACTTACAGCCTTGGTTTCTGTGAGACACAAGAATATAAAATGCTCTTTTACATGGCCCAGCTCCCCACACTGGAAGGACTTGGGGTATTCCCACCTATGTCCTAACTGGATCTTTTCCTTGACAGTTAGCAACAGTTCTGCTTTCTCTGTCTGACCTCACTTTTCCTTCCAGCTTGTCTCATTTTACCATACTTTTATCTCTCACAGTGGCTCAGTGGTTAGAACTGTTGCCTCACAGCACCAAGGATCTGTATTTGATTCCAGTCTCGGGCGACTATCAGTGTGGAATTTGTATACTCTCCCTGTGTCTATGTGAGCTTCCTCCAGGTGTTCCAACTTCCTCCCACAGTCCAAAGATATGTAGGTTAGGTGAATTGACTGTGGTAAATTGCCCATAGTGTCCAGTGATATGTGGGCTTGGTGGATTAGCCATGGGAAATTGGGATTACAGGACACGGTAGGAGGCTAGGTCTGGGTGGGATCCTCTTTGGAAGGACGGTACGGATATGTTGGGCCAAACGGCCTCCCTCCACACTACAGGGGTTCTATGGTTTTCTTCTGATCTTTAAAGTTTCTGAATCCTAGTCTATCTGAGTTGATGGGCTACATGTTAACTCATTGTCATCAGCCAAAACAGCCACCTCTCTGGGCCCTGCTATCCTTTGCTCCTTGATAGGAGCCTTCGTTTGGAGGAGTATGGAGTCTTTGAACTCCTTGAGTGAATTTGGCTCACAAAGGTTTACATAGGCTGACTGAAGTGTCTGTACCCACCAGCCATTCAAGTTCCAGTTTAAGATTAGATTAAATTTCCTACAGTATGTACAGTATGGAGACAGGCCCTTCAGCCCAACAAGTCCACATCAACCCTCCAAAGTGTAACCCACTCAGACCCATTCCCCTGCATTTACCCCTGACTAACACTTTGGGCAATTTAGCATGGCCAATTCACCTGACCTGCACATCTTTGGATTGTGGGAGGAAACCCACGCAGACATGGGGAGAATGTGCAAATTCCACCCAGACAGTCATCCGAGGTTGGAATCGAACCCAGGTTCCTGGCGCTGTGAGGCAGCAGTGCTAGTCACGAAGCCACCATGCTGCCCATTCTGTAGGTCAGGCCATGTCTTTAGGTGTCATGACATTCTTTCCAATATGCCTCTGGCACTAACTGGTACACGTTTAAAGTAGCCCCTTTGCTGCCTTGTAGTTGGATGAACTCTTCACAGACAAGAGGGAGGAAACTTTGTGAGCTTTTCCTGTCAGCCTACCCCATTTTTGGATTGGCCACTTTAACTGCTGTTCTACCTGTTCAAAAGAGATAAAGAAGGCATTTGCCTCCTCTTCATTCAATTTAAGGATTAAATGAGCAAACCTGAATATCTCAGCCCTCAAGTCTAGGTAAAGGGTGGTTCTCTCAATAGATGTGTCCTTTAATAGCACATTATGGCCTCTCCCTCTCAACTCAAGCTGTTCCAATTTAAACTCCCTTTCTCTATCTCTTTCCTGCCTTTCTTTCACCTTTTTCCTTATTGGAATGTTCTGTCTTCTCTATGTTTCTGTCTGTTTAACTTATTCTGACCTCTCTCGCTTCTTTTCCTGTTGCTGTCATATTCTCTCCTTTACGATTCCTGCCTCTCCCTCACATTTCCTATTTCTTGCTTCAAGTTCCAATTTGCTCCACATTAACTTTATTTGTTTCAGAATCTTCACTTTCCACCTTTAGATATTTCACCAAATGTTTTGCAATTTCTGTTTTCCTAACTTTTCCACCACCTCTCAGTACCTAGTTACAGACTTTTTAGTTCTTTCAAGGACAGTGCCTTAAGTTTTGATAAGTTACCTTGTCATGTTCTATGAAAGGATTAACATCAAATGAAGACATCTTAACACTTTAATATTACAGACTCCCAAAAAATTGTATTTCATGTTGGTTTCGTGAAGCTTGGCTAAACTGATTGCTGTGGCCATTTTAAGCCAGTGTTTTTCCTTGCAAAAACACTTCTGTCCATGAAAGTTGTAGGTATTGAAATCAAATGATGGAATACTAAAATCAATAGTCTATATTTTACCATTATCATGACAATGGTATTAAATTTGATAGGAAACTCTGAAGGTGGAACTCCCTAACACATGGAATCATTCACGTATCTTGGATGTACTAAGGGGAAGCTAGATTATGCATAAAAGAGAGAAATATACTGAAGGCTCTGTTAATAGAGGAATATGAAGAAGAATGGAGAATTGTTTGGAGAATTAACACCTGTATGGATTGGTTGGGCAAAATGATCAGTTATGATGGTGAGTTCCCCATTCTTAATCTTTATCTTTTTATTGTATTAAAGCAAACGTTTTATTATCCAGCACTTATGGGACCAGGAGTTTGATGATTGATCAAATATTCCAGCTAATTAAGAAGTCTACACAATCAATGTAAAAACACACACTCAGTAATAGAAACATAATGCAAGTGGTATAAATATCATTGTTACACTTTATTTACAGCATAAATCACTTAAAATAATAATGCAACTTTGCCTTAAATAAAACTTACTGGCAGAGACCCTTCTCACTTGTGTCCTCAATGGATGTCTCAGACATCATGGCAGATTATAGTATTTGAGGGGAAATTGACATGAAATTGAATCAACTGTTGCTATTTCGTGTGACCATTTGATTGAGCAACGAGTATATTTACATTGAGATAAATACGTTAAAAAACTGTAATAACTGGACAAGATAATATGTAAACTTCACAGTATTTGAGGTGTATAATTTTTAGTGGTTTATTGAGAATGCCAGTTTATAAGGTGCCAGTTATAGTAAAGTTTGCTGCAATATATTTTTATTTGCTGTGTTTATAATGTTAATCTGAATTGTTTAGAGGGTCAGAACAGTCATATCACATGGATGCTTTTTACGATACATGGCTAATAGTCTGCGACAATTTATCAATGCACGATGTCTAACGCATGGCGGTGTTTTCTGATGCATACTTCTCCCTGCCTAATCATTTCTACAATTGTCTCCGGTTGAGAAACTAAAGATTAATTTGGTTCATCCTCACCTTGCTGCAGAGGGACTGCAGTTCTCATGCCAGGACCCTGTAATCTGTCTTCCCATATGGTCTGCCTATTAATGAGAATTTTTGCTTTATAGATTCTGCAATGGGAAGCTGGTGTCTCCAAGATGGGCTTTTTTTGTCCAAAATTGATTTCATCATTCAAACATTTCCTCTGGGAAAGACATGCCACCTATCTGTAGACAGATCACATAAACTGACAGGTAGGTAGTCTGTCATTTCTATATCCCTCCTTTCTGTCCATTAACTGTAAATGGCAGCATGTATCAATCAGTTGGTTAAAAAAAAGTCATGTAGGCCCTATCAATACTAGCTCAGAGGGGGATCATTCAAACAAATGTAATTTGCGTAGTATTGGTCAGTTTGACCTCTGACCCTAGTCCCTTGACAACACAATCCTTGGTGACCCTTGGATTTGTATTAAGTCAAGAATCTGGTTATTGGTTTCTGTTGTGCCTCAGCAGCTTTCTCTGTCCTATTTAAACTCAGGCAGGCCTGGAGCTATGGAATAAAGAGAATATTCACTATTATGTTATACTCTGCCTCAGTGATGAGATGAGTATTTATGTTCCTGGTTTTGTTTTATGTACCAGTGACATTTATATTGTGAACAGACAGAAAGACGAGGACAGCGGAGGAGGGTGGAGCAGTGGGGGGATATTATGGGGAATATTGATGCTGAATGGCAGGGGAGAAAGGCATAAAAAGAAACCCCTGAACCAACCATGATTTTGTGTCTTGTTAGTATTTTAATTGTTAACTCATACAATGCAGGGAAGTGCTATGGGAAAAGATAATGGAAGTGCAGGATATCGAAATACAAATATGCTGAATGATTTCTTCCTCGTGTAAAGGCATGTTAGAGGTCTGTATACCAGTAAATGCTAATAATAGTCACATATACCCACGTGGATACATATGTACTCAGACACACTTATTTTCAGAAATGTAGAATTGAAAAATAGAGAAATCATTTTAAACTTATATTGAACCTTGATTGGACTACCACGAAAGTGTATTGCTCAAAATTCAGATTTCCACATTCTGTAAAGGATATGGAGACACAAAAGAAGGTGCAATAAAGATTCGCTAATATGATACCGGAACTGAGAGTTTACGTAGAGAACATATTTCTACCAGTGAGTGAATCAAAACTAGGGGCCATAAATACAAGTTTGTCAGGGAAAATCGGGGACAAATTGGAATGTCAGTGTTCAATGGTTCAGTTGTTCTGTATTTGATTGTGAGAGTCCGATAAACGATCTACGTTTACTGCACTTGAATGTTCATGTCTTGGTGTTGATTTTGAGATAAGTAAACAGATGCCACAGAAGCTACCAGAAGCTGAGATAGAAGCATGGATTAGACATTTTAAATCATTGCATGAGACTCTGTAAATAAAGTTCTTTTATACTTGGAAATAAGTGTCATCTCAGAATTTTACTGAAGCTCATAAAATATAGAAGGAGCAGTTCAAAACAAAAGTCTTTATCCAAGAAATGGTTAGAATGTGGAACTCACCCATCACCTGAATTGAAGAACAATACATATAAGAGGGAGAAACAATTAGAAGGATAAACTGATAAGTTCAGATCAAGTAGGACGAAAGGAAGTTTGTGTGGAACATAAACACCACCATAGACAAGTTGTGCTGAATGGCCTGTATCTGTGCTGTAAATTGAATGTAATTCTCAGCAATGACGTTTAGTATATACTGATTCCAAACATAATTACCATAACATGTGTTCATGCAAATAGTTTAAATTAGTTTCATGTTATAGCTGTAATCCAAAGTGAGATTCAAAATAATCCAAAGTAAATCCAGACTCAGTGTACAATCAGAATCTGAGGTGAAACCTGACACCAATGCTATAATTTTATTGTGAATGCATCCCAATAAAAATACAATTGGAGGCTAATTTGAGCTACTCAGTATGACTGACTCAATGAATAGGACAATTATATACTCATTTGTATTCTACAAGATGCTAATGAATAAAAATGTATACTCTGCCAAGCATGCTGCTTTAATAGAGTAACAACAACTTCAAAATGGAATCCTTGCCATCTCATTCCTGATGACCCTGACGGGGTGGGTGGTGATGATGGGGTAAAGGCCCAGGCTCATGCTTTGAAATCATGGATTCAAATCCTATCATGGAAGCTGGTGGAATTTAATTTCAAATTAATGAATCTGGAATTGCAAGCTGGTCTCAGTGATGTTGGCCATCATTGATTGTTGTTAAAACCCATCAGGTAAACTAATGTCCTTTAGGATGGGAAAGCTATCATCCTTACTTGATCTAATCTACACGTGACTCCAGACTCCCAGCAATGTTCTTGACTGTTACTGCACTTTGCAATGACGTTGTAGTCGACTCAGCTCAAGGGCAATGAGGCATGGGCAACAAATGCCAGGATATCCACATCCAATGAAAGAATAGCAATAAAGTTCATTTGAGTGACTTAGAGAGGGGACTGCAGCAAGGTGTTCAAAGTGTCCTCCTGTTTCTGAGGGCAGGAGCTTTTTAATGTGCAACATGAGGTGCTATGAAACAAAAAACAGATGTTGCTGATGAAACAGTCTTGAGGAAGGGTCACTGGACCCAAAAAATAATTCTGCTTTCTCTCTGCATCACAAACCAGCTGCCCAGACAACTGTGCTGACTGATACCCCTATCCCAGCAACCAGACTCACATCATCAAATACAAAACAATTGGAAACCACTATGAACAGATTTATTGCCATTACAAACGTAGGTCTTTTACCTGTACCCCAGGGCCTTCCTTGCATACATTATCCCAGGCATAATGCTTATAACAATACAGCAGAATGGTGCACACATTCATCTAAATAATAGAATCATACAGTGTGAAGCAGGGCGTTCAGTCCATTGAGTCCACACAGACCCACTGAACAGCATCCCACACAGACCCACCCCCCTATCCTATCCTGGAATTTCCCATGGCTAATCCACTTAGTCTGCACATCCCTGGACACTATGAGCAATTTAGCATGGCCAATCCACCTAACCTGCCCATCTTTGGACTGTGGGTAGAAGCTGGAGCATCCAGAGGAAACTCATGTAGATCCAGGGAGAATGTGCAAACTCCACACAGACAGTCACCTGAGGCTGGAATCAAACCCAGGTCCCTGGTGTTGTGAGGCAACAGTGTAATACATTGAGAAATCATGCCACCCTCATTACTTTCTGAGAAAGACACAGAGGAAAATATGTTTTGTTTCAGACACAGATTAAGATCTTATCCATATGTTGTCACCAACAACAGCAAATTATGAGATTTAGTAGTTCAAATTCTCAAGTATTATTAAAATCAAGTTGAAATCAAAATTCAGTGTCAACAGACAATTTTGGTGCATTTGTATTAAATTAATGGTGCAATTAACAAGCCACTGTCCATACATTGCAAATCTTACAATGTCCTGACTCTCTTTAAGCACTTAGAAGAAAACATTCTCTTGGCTGTGAACCATCGTTGCTTTTGTTATTTAATCTCTCTCTTTCTCTCAACCCATTGACAGACTTCAGGAAGGTTTTCACACTCCCACCCCTTTTTACGTGCTGAATGTGCATTTTACCTCCAGCAGGGTATCTTTACCTGATGCATCAATACCTATGTTATCTTGTGTAATTAAATAATCTAGGATGTGCATTTAAAGATCCAATTACCATTCACGAATATATAGAAATATTACTTTCATGGCCATGTCAGTACCTGGGCTAACAAGTAATGACTTTAAAATGATCTGGACTACTTGCATATTTTTGAAATTTTTGCAGCTATCTAAGTCTTGTATCTGTGTTTCCAGCTCACAAACGTTGCTCAGTGCTCAATGTTGGTAGTTCTCTATCTTCTTGCTAGTCCATGTGTTTCTTTCATTCTCCTCTATCTTTGAAGAAGAACGCCCAGTGCCTTGGAATGGTGAGATAATTGCTGGCTTGGCAACATCATTCAATTTGCCTTCTGAGCATGAGTTGTGTTGGGAATGGATGGCAATGCCTTCTGCACTGGACTGTGTGAAAATGTGGAAATGCTGTGCAAAAATCTTACTTTATTGTTCGACTCTTAATGATCATTGATTTAACAATACGTACCATATTCTCTTCAACAGGGTTAGGATTAGGGTTATATTATTTGATATAAGTAGAGGGGTGACAATGTGATATTGTGGCCTGTTGTCAGACATTATCAATTCTAGGATACCGAATAGACTGAGATAGCTGTCATTCTATCGATGTTGATTGCACTTGTTGTGTTGCCAGTTGTCAAGCAATATGAAATTTGGAGAACTCGTCCATTGCAAGTGGTAGAATCTTCTGAGACCTTCAACAATGTGAGAGAATTAGGAACATCAGCAAATGCCCAGCAAGGGCTTTCTCAACCTCAAGCAGAAAAAAGTGCTATTTCTTTCCCAAGTGGTGGACCACGAGTTGGAATTCTCATGAAAGAACAACAAGAGACCTACTTGAATAAATTACCCCTCGCAATCACCTTCATTGCCATCTAATCTCATGTCATAACTATGCAGTTTCCTAACTTTTATGTCAGATAGAAACTGTCAAAAGAAAGAACAGTGCTGATTCCAGCCTGCTGCATGCTCTTCTGGTCCTCCATCTCAGACAACCAGCACCAACCTCTCTGAGAAAAGCCCAGCCAGTGAGTGTGCACATCCTTGTGCACAGCCTCTTAGCAGCCTCATGGCATATCCCTGATCCACTTAAACTCCATGTCTGCATTTCAGTGTTGTACTTTGTTTGCTCTGGCACCTCTCATTGTAATGCTGTTGCCAGAATACCTTGTGCATATGGACAGGCACCCAGCTCTAGCTTTCTTAATGCTCACTTACTTCATAACATCACTGCCTTGCTTTGTCTTGCCTTTTTGCACTTTACCTCCTCGGCCAGATTGAGCAGGCTCACAGTATTTCTATTTTGACTGACCATTCAGGGCAGGCACAAAGCTTGTCATGATTGTCAGAAATGATCCCTCAAGGGAGTGGATGGGAAATAAGGCAGGGCAGGTGACTGAGGTGTCAGTGGGGGAGCAATTTGGGGCCAGCGACCATAATTCTATTCGTTTTAAAATAGTAATGGAAAAGGATAGACCAGATCCAGAAGTTGAAGTTCTAAATTGGAGAAAGGCCAATTTTGATGGTATTAGGCAAGAACTTTCGAAAGCTGATTGGAGGCAGATGTTCGCAGGTAAAGGGACGGCTGGAAAATGGGAAGCCTTAAGAAATGAGATAACAAGAATCCAGAGAAAGTATATTCCTGTCAGAGTGAAAGGGAAGGCTGGTAGGTATAGGGAATGCTGGATGACTAAAGAAATTCAGGGTTTGGTTAAGAAAAAGAAGGAAGCATATGTCAGGTATAGACAGGATAGATTGAATGAATCCTTAGAAGAGTATAAAGGAAGTAGGAGTATACTTCAGAGGGAAATCAGGAGGGCAAAACGGGGACATGAGATAGCTTTGGCAAATAGAACTAAGGAGAATCCAAAGGTTTTTACAAATATATTAAGGACAAAAGGGTAACTAGGGAGAGAACAGGGCCCCTCAATGATCAGCAAGGCAGCCTTTGTGTGGAGCCACAGAAAATGGGGGAGATACTAAATGAATATTTTGCATCAGTATTTACAGCGGAAAAGAAATTGGAAGATATAGACTGTAGGGGAATAGATGGTGGCATCTTGCAAAATGTCCAGATTACAGAGGAGGAAGTGCTGGATATCTTGAAATGGGTAAAGGTGGATAAATCGCCAGGACCTAATCAGGTGTACCCAAGAGCTCTGTGGGAAGCTAGAGAAGTGATTACTGGGCCTCTTGCTGAGATATTTGTATCATCGATAGTCACAGGTGAGGTGCCG
Organism: Chiloscyllium punctatum; assembly: GCF_047496795.1. NCBI lineage: Eukaryota > Metazoa > Chordata > Chondrichthyes > Orectolobiformes > Hemiscylliidae > Chiloscyllium > Chiloscyllium punctatum. The sequence continues at coordinate 100,520,201 of NC_092743.1, read as the reverse complement.
GAAGACTGGAGGTTGGCAAACGTGGTGCCACTGTTTAAGAAGGGCGGTAAAGACATGCCAGCGAACTATAGACCCGTGAGCCTGACCTCAGTGGTGGGCAAATTGTTGGAGGGAATCCTGAGGGACAGGATGTACATGTGTTTGGAAAGGCAAGGACTGATTAGGGATAGTCAACATGGCTTTTTGCGTGGGAAATCATGTCTCACAAATTTGAATGAGTTTTTTGAAGAAGTAACAAAGAAGATTGATGAGGGCAGAGCAGTAGATGTGATCTATATGGACTTCCGTAAGGCGTACGACAAGGCTCCCCATGGGAGACTGATTAGCAAGGTTAGATTTCGTGGAATACATGGAGAACTAGCCATTTGGATACAGAACTGGCTCAAAGGTAGAAGACAGAGTGTGGTGGTGGAGGGTTGTTTTTCAGACTGGAGGCCTGTGACTAGTGGAGTGCCACAAGGATCGGTGCTGGGTCCTCTACTTTTTGTCATTTACATAAATGATTTGGATGTGAGCATAAGAGATACAGTTAGTAAGTTTGCAGATTACACCAAAATTGGAGGTGTCGTGGATAGCGAAGAGGGTTACCTCAGATTACAACAGGATCTTGACCAGATGGGCCAATGGGCTGAGAAGTGGCAGATGGAGTTTAATTCAGATAAATGCGAGGTGCTGCATTTTGGGAAAGTAAATCTTAGCTGGAGTTATGCACTTAATGGTAAGGTCCTAGGGAGCGTTGCTGAACAAAGAGAACTTGGAGTGCTGGTTCATAACTCCTTCAAAGTGGAGTCACAGCTAGATAAGATAGTGAAGAAGGCATTTGGTATGCTTTCCTTTATTGGTCATAGTATTGAATACAGGAGTTGGGAGGTCATGTTGCTCTTGTACAGGGCATTGGTTAGGCCACTGTTGGAATATTGCGTGCAATTCTTGTCTCCTTCCTATTGGAAAGATGTTATGAAACCTGAAAGTGTTCAGAAAAGATTTACAAGGCTGTTGCCAGGGTTGGAGAATTTGATCTATAGGGAGAGCTGAACAGGGTGGGGCTGTTTTCCCTGGAGCGTCGGAGGCTGAGGGGTGACCTTATAGAGGTTTACAAAATTATGAGGGGATGGATAGGATAAACAGGCAAAGTCTTTTCCCTGTGGTTGGGGAGTCTAGAATTAGAGGGCATAGGTTTGGGGTGAGAGGGGAAAGATATAAAAGAGACCTAAGGGGCAACTTTTTCACACAGAGGGTGGTACGTGTATGGAATGACTTGCCAGAGAAAGTGGTGGAGGCTGATATAATTGCAACATTTAAAAGGCATTTGGATGGGTATATGATTAGGAAGGGTTTGGAGGGATATGGGCTGGGTGCTGGTAGGTGGGACTAGATTGGGTTGGGATATCTGGTCAGTGTGGACAGGCTGGACCGAAGGATCTGTTTCCATACTGTCCATCTCTATGACTCTATATGTTACTGTATGGCACCATCCTGCATCAATCTCACTCCTGCATCATGTGCTTGCCACCTCAGCAAAAAACACATTTCATTGATTCAAACAGAAGGTCACGTTCCAAAATCTAAAGGGAGTAGTCCTCAGTTAAGTCCCGACAGACACCTTAGGTGTCAAGGAGTTAGAGGCATAGAGTTGTAGGTTTTAGAGAACAAAAAGAGGCCCCCTTTACCTCTGCTCTTTTAATTTGCTCAGAACTAATTACATTTGTAAACGTTCCCAGTTCTGATGAAAGGTCATAGACCTGAAGTATTGGGCAAAATTTGACTGGCCCAGGTTGGCTGCCTACAATGTGTGTCAGCGGGGAGCTGAACCAAAATGGCTAGAGGGTTTTTTTCATCTGATGAGCTGAATGGCTTTGTCTAGCCCAAAAATTCTACAACTGCGTGAGTGTGTTGATGATCAAATCTTTGGTCAAGTGTACTGGCCTAGATCTTTCCAAAAATTGGCTAAGTGTAATTTTCATTGAATATCATACAGAGTTTCTCTCTGCAAGACCTACTGAATTTACTTGAGCAATCAGCCCAAGACCACTTCATTAACGAGGCAAGATGTTCCGAGGGTGTCCGTTTATCTGATGCTAGTCCAATTCTCCTGCTCACCCTTAACAGAAATAGACACCACTGTAGGATATTCGTAGATCTTAGTCACAATGTCAAATTTAAAAGCTTTTGTACAACCTGGTCTAGCCCTGGCAGTCTGCATCTGTCCTGCACAGTTTGAGAACTTTGCATCAAACATCACAGATAAGGAAAAATTGATAGTCTGCTTTATGGACAGGGACATGGAAGTCCAGGTAGATGGGATAGTGCAAAGAAGGATATTCTCTTTCCCCAGAAATGGAAGAGAAAAAGATGACACCAGACACTGCCAAACATCAGTATCAACCACCTGGAGAAATTAGATTAGTTTCCCTACTGGGTGGGAACAGGCCATTTGGCCCAACAAGTCCACACTGACCCCCTGAAGAGTTACCCAACCCCCTACATTTATCTCTAACCAATGCACCTAACACTATGGGCAATTGAGCATGGTCAATTCACCTCACCTGCACATCTTTAGATTGTGGGAGGAAACCGGAGCACCCGGAGGAGACCCACACAGACACAATTAAAAATCACACAACACCAGGTTATAGTCCAACAGGATTAATTGGAAGCACACTAGCTTTTGGCGTGCCGCTCCTTCATCAGGTGGTTGTGATTTCTAACTTTGTACACGCCAGTCCAACACCAGCATCTCCAAATCACAGACACAGGGAGAATGTGCAAATTCCGCACAGACAGTCACCCTAGACCGGAATTGAACCCAGATCCCTGGCGCTGTGAAGCAGCAGTGCTAATCACTGAGACACCATGCTGCCCTATGATGTGCAATGATGAGCAATGCAGCAAAAAAGATTCATTGACTTCTCTGCGCTACCAGGGCAAGTACCCCCCTCTTCTCAATGTTACCTCACACTCACTCTATTTTCTGCAACTGCACCCACCTCTCACCAATACTCATGCTCTACCATTCGTACACGATCTTCCCTCAGTTGCTCTTACCCATTCCAACTCCATTCACAACTAACTGCACTCCCTCTGTGCTGTCTACCCACTCGTTCTGGGCACCTCACTACTTTTCCCTCATCTCCACCAGCACTAACAGCAATTCCACTACCTTTAACTAACTCAATCTTTTCTTTTGTCTTATTGCGGGTGAAAATGGACCATAACAGGGCCAAAAGAGGAAGGTTGGGTGGTGGATTCCCTATTTGTCTGCTCACATCTTATGAGGAAACGGTGTTGTGAGATCTGGGACTAGGAGACAAAGAAATATCAATATTGCAGTAACCAAAGTGATTAAGAATTATCCACTGCTATGTTACTCTCCCATCTCTCCCATTATCCCCACACCAACAAACAATGAACAACAAGCATCAAACAACATGTCAGTGACATATTCTCTCTTTTGTTTCCTCACATAATCTCCACAGCCAAGACAGCAACCCCCACCCCCCAAATCTCCCACCACTCCACTAAGACATATTCTCCTCAGAGAAAGCACTGTTCAGGGCTGCCTCCAGCACCCCCAGCAACTCAAATACTGACATTTCAGTCAGCATTTTTTTGTATTGGAATCAGGAAAACCTGCTGGCGAGCACTTCACTGCCACATCTCTGCAGCTGGCTCAGGAAGAAATGCCCCAAATTGCTGGCACTCAAAGGACTGCCAGAGACCAGGCACCTGCTCAGCCCCGGGCAGGAGAGGGCCTCATAGTGTCTGCAATCAGGGACTACTTTGAAATGTACAAGCTGTACACAGGATCAATGAGCCAAGAGTGTGGTGCTGGAAAAGCACAGCAGTCCAGGCAGCTTCCAAGGAGCAGGAGAATCAATTTTTCAGGCAAAAGCCTCTCATCAGGAATGAGGCTTGTGAGCCAAGGGGGTGGAGAGATAAATGGGAGGGGGGGTGGGGTTGGGGGAAAAGGTAGCTGAGAGCGCGTTAGGTAGATGGAGGTGGGGATAATGGCGTTAGGTCAGAGAGGAGGGTGCAGCGGATAGGTGGGAAGGAAGATGGACAAGTAGGACAGGTCATAAGGGTGTACCAAGTTGGAAGGATGGATCTGGGATAAGGTGGGGAAGGGGAAATAAGGAAACAGGAGCAATGAGTAGGTTTCTCAGGGGCACTGGGTTAACTGACACAAAGGCTGTAGGACCTGCTATCTCTGACATGCAAGACATAATCAGGATGGCAGCTGCCATGGAGACCAAGATCCAGCAATCTGAGTCTGTTGGATATGTGCACAGACCTACACTCCATCACTGCAGCTAATGGTGCTCAGCGCCAACGGGAAGGTGAAGAGGGATCTTAGGCACATTTCAAGTGCCCTTTCCTCATAAGGAGATAGGATGGTGCCCAAAACCATCGAGCAGGAGGAAGAACCTCAAAAAGGCCTACTAACAATTTCCACTCAGGACACTCTAACAGTGTTTGGGCTTTCTACCACTATCCTGCCTTCAATCCTCAGTCCTCGTGTGAGGTCAAACTGAGGAGTGTGCAAACACACTCAGCATATCTGGGGCCTCTAGACACAAGTGACCCCATTACTATCTGCTGGATGGAGAATGGGAAACTGCAAGTTAATGAGGTTAGGTTAGTTAATAATGAGGGTGATAATGACCAATGGTCCATGCAAATAGAGCTCTCATGTTTCACGAGTGAGAATCTTGTCTTGTCAGCCAACATCTGGTGGGGAAATTGGACCCTTTGATCTTGTCTTTGGGATGGTTCTCATTGGACATCTCACTGATTTTCCTAAATTTCTCAGCCATATCATTGAGGGGCTGGGAACATTCCATCCTATGTCTGTGCGGTATAACTCAAATATTCCTCCTTTAGGAGTTGGAGCCAATGATGGTGAACTTGGGGTATCATATAACTAATGTTGACAGTGGCCAAGTGGTAGGGCAGATGACAGATAAAACTGAAGCTGGTGAAGACGCCAGAGGAATGCCCAGGCCAGAAGCAATGATTGTATTGACATCGTAGCACTAAGCTTTTTATGATATTTTCTTAATATCATGTCATCTCCATTGTGTCTTGTCCTTAAAGCATGACTTCCCTGCTTTCTAAGAACGCTTTCAGTTGTAGAATGGGAGTGATTTGATAAAGGGTTATACACATGATGTAGCATTTCTCTAGATGTATAGTGCACCCTAACCTAGCACCTCTCGGAAAGTTCCTTTTTAATAACACTTTAATTTTTAAAGAAATTAAATAACTGCTTTGATAATATTCATAACTACTATTAATTATCATTATAATACTTGAAAAGGAGAACTTTTCAGGGTTATAGCAACTAAGGAGAACAGTGTGACTAATTGGACAGCTTTTTCAAGGCACCAGACTAGAAAGAATGGGCCAAATGGTGTCCATCTGTTTTGCTTAATTAAATAACAGTTATTTTCTTTTGCCTTATCAAGCCCTTTGTGGCTTGATTCAGTAATACATGAAATATTAGCTGCAAAGTTTAAAAAAAATCTTAAATCTAACACTAGTAAAATCACAACTGGGGCATATTTTCAGCAGATGCTGGTCGGGAATGATTACATGATTACCATGCGGTACACCCTTTATTCCAGCTCATATGAATTCAGTGAAAAATAAATGGTGCTACTCTGATAGAAACACGACAACCGGTAGAGCTGTGTCATTGCTTTCAGGAAGGTTGCGTCATTCAAAAACCCTATGTTGGTCTGTCTCCGATGTGTAAAATATTTTAAAGATGCTCAGCACATTTCACTTTCACAATGACACGATGCCTTCTGCCAACTTTGTTTTTGTGCCTGGCTCATCAGTTCTGCTGCATCTTTTGGCAATAGTATGTTAGCAGAAGCAATAGTTTTGTAGTTTGCTCATAGGATCTACACAGTGATGATTGATAGGATATGTTTACAGGATAAAGATGACCAAGAGTCATTCTGACAAAAGTTTGCCAATCCTTTTTAAAAGATAAGCCATGAAGATAAGCCACAAAAGGGGGCAGTGCAGCTTTAAACATGCATCTCTTTAAAGAACATACAAGGCTAGGCAGTCTTATCATGGGATCAGGTGGTCTCCACTACAATCAGCAATTTGTTTGCAGAATAATCCATTCTTAGCTTTGATTCTAACATTTATTTTCTGCTTTTTTTAAAAATTCAATGATTCTCATTATTTGCCTTCAGCTTTTGTTTGTTCAATGGTATAACATGTAACACAAGCAAATGAATGAAAATACAGGGTTTACTACATTAGTGCTGCAATGCCCCATGCAGGTATTCACTTGCTGCTTTGCTGCATCATAGTCGGACTTCACTTGTGGACAGGAACTTTCGTCCTGTGCTTTCTGCTTTTTATATTCCCAGATAGCTAACAAAATTTCTTGTTAGTAGATTTTACTGCATTGAGGCTTGCTTTTTGTTGTGTAGAATACTATGCATATATTGATGCTAATTGAAGGCTGGGATGAATGGTGATTATTGACTGAGGGATATTAAAGTGACTGAAAGTGTATTAAAAGGCAGATGCCATTATTTCACGTCTGAGGCCACTGTCTAAAGAACTGGAGAATCAATAGTTTATTTTCAAACACTGTAAACAGCAGTCTTTACAGGGTAGGTAAGATAAAGTCTGGCCACCAGAACAGTGGGAGCACTCCAGCTATCACATGCTCACCGTCTGAGCTTGGTTGTGTCAATCTGATTGTGCTAAGTGAGGATCTATGATCACTCTGTTACTGATAAATTTATCCTCATTGCAAGAAATTAGGAGCATTATTTCTACCCATTGGATTGTTATGATCTGAAATGCACTGTCTGAAGGAAAATAGAAACAGACTCAGTTGTAACTTTCTTAAGGGAATTGGATAATTATTTGAGAAGGTAGCACATCTTTTGGAAGAGAGACAGGGGAACGGGTCTAATGATGTACGAATGGGGCTATTGGTGAATGGTAATTAGATCATAGATCAGCCAGGATCCCATTGAATGGCAGAATGTGATTGGGGGCTTAAAGGACTCCTCCTGATTTAATGTTCCTTCAATCCTAGATTCCACAATTGGCCAAAGGGCTCCCTCTTTGCTGTATTACTTTACAGCTCTAGCGAACTATAACTCTGAAAATGTATTGTTTGTTTAGTGTGTTTGTAAAATATTTTTTAATGGGAATAATTCACTCAACTAAACAGGTTAATATACTATTGGTAGTAAGAAAGAATAGAACACAGTAACAGGAGGAGGCCTTTCAGCTCCTCAAGCTTTTCTGCCATTTGATTAGATCATGACGGGTCTATATGTTAAACTCAAATGCCTGCTTTGGTTTTTCAACTCTTAAAACCCATTCCTAGTAACAATCCATCGATCTCAATTTTGAAAACTTTTAACTGATCACCACTTTGAAAAGCTTATTTAGGAGAGACAGTGTTCAGTCATCCATTAATATTTGTGATAAAATAATTCATAATTTTACATTAGGTATTTATGGCATTCACTTATAATTCCTGTTGGTAATGCATGTTATTTCTCATTGTCAATCCAAACTGAAAATTAATTTCTGAGCTGTGGCTGCTTTTCAGCTACCACTGAAGCTCAGATGCAATTTATTTAGTTATTCTTCCATTTATCTATTCTTTGAGAGGAAACGTTTCTGTTGCTTTAAGATAATTGTCTTTGCTGATGGCTGCTGCTTGTCATCAGTAAGTAATATTCAAAAATGACTGACATCAGTGGGCAAGTGATAGTTTTAATCTCAAAATTGTTTCTCTAACTTTCCTGATGGCCTTGAATAAGTGCAAGGGCTAAAATTCCATGAGTCCAGGTTCCCTTCCAGTCCTCGACATTGTGCTATATCTATCTGTCAGCTTTTACGATGAGGGTTGGTCTGACTATTTGTTCATTTGAGCCAATCACACTCAACCTTCATCACGTGCTCAACAGAAAGACAATGTTTTTTGCGGTTTCCTGCTCTGATTCTAGTGGGTTATAGATCCCATATCAGGTGGGGAGATAATCCACCTACCATCCCTTGACCAATAAGCAGCTATGCCATTTTATTTATGAGTCTCTAGCTATTGGAGTGATCAGATGAAAAATAAGTTTCTAAGACATCCATTACTTGGAAATCTGAAAGCACTATGATTAAACAGGATTTCGCCAGTAGTGTTAGTCTGTTCATTTATGATGCTTCAATGCCAGCATTACAGAAAAGTCTCTATCAAGGCACACAATCAGCTCAATTTTGTCTTTTTACAAATAATGTATGTAATAACAGGTTCCAAGATGAGCAACTAGGTTAGACTCTGCCCCACCTATGACCATTTTAAAAAATATTTTATTGATTTAGCATCTGTCTGTGAGGAAGGGAAATGGATTGAAGACAAGGGTTCCAAGGTTTATGTGCAATTTTAATATTCTTCACAAAGTTAGTTAGTGAGAAAAACTATACCTATGTTTAGCAACAAACATGAGGGTGGAGGCTTACTAATATATATGTGGTGAAATGAATTGGACAGGATATATCGAGCAATATGAATTGATGAGGTAGATGTGTGGCAGCTATAAGACTAACAAACGTGCAACCAAGTAAGTCCTTTGTTCGAGTAACTGCCAGTCCTTCATTAAATAATAGAAAATTGCTCTTTAAGAAATTTGTCAATGCTGGTCACCGAACACACAATCCATGTTTCACGAACTGACAGAAAATGTTGTGAGGCATTCTTGATGATGGTATCTAAATTCACCACTAACCCCGAGAAATATTTATGAGCTAATTTCAGCCTGTCCTGGACATCGGCAGTCATGTATTTGGCATTGCACATAAGAATTGAGAACTTGAATAACTCCACTGTCAAAAGATTTTCTTTGATGCATTTGTGTGGCCAAATTTACAAAAACGAAAGAAATACATTGTTTAAGGAATTCAGCATTGGTGATAAATGTTGGCCATAGAGCATTACTAGCTGCAGATATGCATCTGAATGAATTTCCATCACATTTAATGGAGAAGAGATTATGGACACAGCCTGCAGCATTGTATGTCCTTTAATTGCCATTTACATACCAGAGGAATCATTAATTTCTAATTCACCTATTATTCACACAGTCGACTATGTTTTATCAATGTCTGAAAGGGGCAGAGAAATAGATTCACTTTTAAACCAGTTTTCTCTCACAACATTTCCTTCCTATCTTTTGACCCCGGTACCAATAGTATCAACATAGACCAAGGCAACTCAGAGCTCCCTGTTTAGATATGATTTATGATGGCACATTAACCCTTCACTGACCTAGAAATGCCTTTTATTAAAACGGTTTGACATAGCAAAAAATCAAAAGTCCTTTTTTATTGAAAATGCTATTGTCCGCATCATGGGTTTCACAAATGTGACATGGTAGTTACACCGCCCATTCCTTTCAAATATCGAACACATTATTGAAAAAAACTAATAGACAAAATGCTTCATCATTTATGTCTGAGTGCCCAGCAAATAGGTTTAGGGAACACATCCCTCTTGAAGGTTCTGGACCACGCAATGAACAACTGTGAGATTTGACAGCAGATCTTTGAGGTGGAGATTTGAGTCCCTTGATCAATGAGTGTTAAAATATGTGGTTTTAAATAAAGTACCTGAGCAGAGGTTATTGGATAGCTGAGAAAAATAAGGTTAGCTCTCCTCTGTCCAAGATTCCATTTAAAATGTCAGCCATAAGAAATTAACTTAAAATTTTAAATCCTTCTAATTATTTCAGCCTCTCTGTTTTAGTCTCTTTATTTTTGGGGGGTTTGCCTTTATGATGGAGCATTTGGAAAGTAATACTTTGCAGCAAATATTTGCTGAACAGGGCAAAAATTGAGCTGAATTTGCCAATATTTGGCTATTATAATGGTACTGGTCATACATGATCTCATTGTCCTGAAAATTGTAGGACTTTTCTAGCTCCTCCTCTATGGCCAAAACACAATCTGTTGAAATCATAGAATCCCTACAGTGCAGAAGAAGGATATTCGGCCCTATGAGTCCACACCAACCCACCGAAATGCATCCCACCGAGATCCCTGCTGTATCCCGTAACCCCACATTTACCATGCCTGATCCACCTAGTCTACACATTCTTGAACACTACGGACTGCTGACCAACAAGACAAGTTGTATGATTGTGTGATTATGCCAATTGGGACAGCAAGGCAAGGGAAGGAAAGGTAAGACAAGGCATGAATGGCGCAACTTTGCAGATAGGCACGAAGTGAGTGAGAGCTGAGATGAGTCTGGTAAAATTGTGAGCCTGGCTATGCATGCTAAGTGTCCATGCTGCAGCCTTCCAATACCAGTTGCCAGTGTGTCCAGCAAAACAAGTCTGTACTTGGTCATATGCAACATGAAGATTGCTCAGAATAAGGCATGAGCTGAATTTGCCAGGTACCCATTCTGGTTTCCATGTCGAGTTTTTTTTTCAGTGTTGAACTTGTGTTTGCTAAGATAGGATGCTCTATATTGATGGGGCAATTTGAGCTGTCCTCAAGGCATTTAACAAGCAACAATCCCCTTCATTAGCAACTCACTGCTGCCTTGCTATGCCACTTGTAAAAGCATTGAAGATGGAGCGAGTCACTCCAATTTCAAAATATGCCTCACTGGACTTCTCATCTGATTCTTACATACATTTAGTGAAAGCCCATGATGCTCAAACTATTAGGAGTCCAACCTATGCATTTTTCCTTGTCGATCCTGCTGTTTGATTCCTTTGTCATGTCAGCTTCATAAATCCACTTCATAATATTAAAGCTTCAATGAAATTATTTCAAAGCTTCTCTTTTCAAAACACGCCTCATGAATAACTCTCATAAGCTACTTTCCTCAAGGCTGTCAGATATCCCAATTTTAAGGGCAGAGGTTTGCACTGCTGCCTCACAGTGCCAGGTACCTGGGGTCAATTCCAGCTTTAGGCGACTGTATGGAGTTTGTCCGTTCTCGTGTCTGTTTGGGTTTGCTCCCAGAACCAAGAAATGTGCAGGTTGGACAGATCAGCCATGATGAAGTTTTCCGTCGTGTTCAAGAATGTGTAGACTAGGTGGATCAGGCATGGTAAATGTGGGGTTACGGGATACAACAGATCCTCACATTCCTGTGTGGCAGTGAGCTATTTTAATCTTACACCTCCATCATGTGCCAGCAATTTATGTGGTAAACACAATGCACATGTAACAAAACAAACAAAAAGCCATGTCTCAAAGTTTAAGGGGATTAGTCCTCACCCATGTCCGTGACGGCATCCATCAGTTAGGGGGGGTCTCAACAATAGGTGTCATTGAGGCCAGCCTCAAATATCAGTCCAGGGAATAGGCCATGGTCAGGCATATGCTCAGGGTGATTCCAATCAGGGCGACTGTGCCTCTACAGTCTGGGGAGTGGGTCATGATCAGTTCTTTAGCTCCATCGTGGCCAAGCTGAGCAATCACGCTCATGCAGTCAGGGATTTACACAAGCACTCCCAAGTGAGGGGACTGGGCAGGTCCCTCAAGAGGGTGGGATATGGTCAGTCCCTCAGATCTGTCACAGAAAGTAAGGGGCAAGATAGTATAGGGTAGGGCAAGGATGGAAATTGCCTCAAGAAATGAGTGAAATTGGAGTCAGTAAGTTAATCTCCAGAATTGTGGGCTGTGGACTTTGGTGAAGGGCCGATTACAGTAGTAAAGGGGGTGGGGACAGCAGTATCTACAAGGGCTTCGATGCAGTAAAGCAAGACTGGGAAGGGGGTAATGCAGGAGAGGTGGTTATCCACAATCAATGGCAACCTTGCTTCAAGATTGGGAGTTGGTATGGGCTTTGAGGGGAGGTGTCAGGGATAGGCTGGTGAGGTGTGTGGTTTGAGGGAGACAGTGAATGACCACATATGGTATGGGCACCTCATAAGCCAGGAACTAGGAGGGGAGGGTGGGTTGGCAGGAAGGTAGGCATGTGCTGGCACATGTAGATAGGTTGGCTGAGGGCATGAGGAGATGTGAAGCCAATGATGTTCATACAATTGGTTACTAGGAAGAATGTATGGATGTTTGGGGGCTCAATGACACATTCTGGCAGAGGCTGGAAGTCGCTGGCCAAGCAGCGTTCACTGTTATCTTCCACTATGATGCAAATGGAAAATGTGCAAAGGGGAAGAAATTGGTTGCACCCACACTCAGAGTGAGCTGGGTAAATGCCCAACCTGTGAGGGAGAGGGCAGCACATATCAATGTCAGGTTTTTAAAGGGACAATACATTGCACACAGATCTGTATCCTCTACAGGACACAGATCTGGAAGGTCCCTATTCCTTGATCTTCCTAATGCATTGCTCCCTCTATGTGTTGCACCAACCTGTCAAAGACACAGCATATCATTGACAGTTACACTTTCCTACATGGAGCCCAAAAACATCAAGGGATGTTGCCTGGGGACCAGAAGTGTCAACATGTCCCAATGCCAATGACAATGTGGAATATGTTAATTGAGGAGTCTATCAATACAACCAGTATAACTGAATACAAAAAAGCAATTAGATGAGCTGGAGAAAGAAGAGATTAACAGTCAACAGTTGTATAAGTTGTACAACAGTTGTCTTTAAAAAAAGGGCATTCATGCTGATGGCCTTTTCTGAGTTCTCATTCTGCAAGCAGCTCTTCACTAGTAGGTCATTGAGAATTTGAGTTTGCTTACCACAGTTCCATTAAGAATAAATAGACATTTCCTTCAATCTTATAATTCAAAGAATTGTTGAAGCAGTTTAGAACAAAGAACATAGAAAAGTACAGCACAGAATAGGCCCTTTGGCCCACGATGTTGTGCCGAGGGTTAATCCTAATGTAAAACAAAATTACTTAACCTACACATCCCTAAACTCACTGGTATCCATGTGCATGTCCAGCAGTCGCTTAAATGTTTGCTTCCACCACCACTGCTGGTAGTTCATTCCATGCATTCACAACTCACTGCATAAAGAACCTTCCTCTGACATCCCCTCTATACCTTTCTCCTAATATCTTAAAACTATGATCCCTTGATCCAATCAATCCTGCCCTAGGGAAAAGTCTCTGGCTATTGACTCTATCCATGCCTCTCATTACCTTGTATACCTTGATCAGGTCACCTCTCTTCCTCCTTCTCTCCAGAGAGAAAAGTCTGAGCCTATTCAACCTTTCTTCATAAGGTAAGCCCTCAACCCAGGCAGCATCCTGGTAAACCTTCTTTGCACCCTCTCCAAAGCCTCTGTATCTTTCCTATAGTAGGGCGACCAGAACTGGACACAATATTCTAAGTGTGGTCTCACCAGGGACTTGTAGAGTTGTAGCAAAATCTTGCGGGTCTTAAACTCGATCCTCCTGTTAACGAAAGCCAAAACACCATATGCTTTCTTAACAACCGTAACCACTTGGGTGGCAACTTTGAGGGATCTATGTACTTGCACACAAAGATCCCTCTGTTCCTCCACACTGCGAAGAATCCTGTCTTTAATCTTATATTCAGCATTCGAGTTCGACCTTTCAAAATCCATCACTTCACATTTATCCATCTGCCATTTCTCAGCCCAGCTCTGCAACCTGCAATAGCCCTCGATACTATCGACAGCAGTCAAACCTTTGAGTCATCTGCAAATTTACGAATTCACCCCTCAACCTCCTCATCCAAGTCATTTATAAAAACTACAAAGAGCAGAAGCCCAAAAACAGAACCCTGCGGGACCCTACTCAACACTGACCTCCAGACAGAATACTTTCCATCTAAAACCACTCTTTGCCTTCTATCAGCCAAACAAATCTGAATCCAGATGGCCAAATCTCCCGTATCCCATACTTCCTGACTTTATGAATGAGCCTACCATGGGGAACCTTATCAAATGGCTTACTGAAGTCCACATACACCACATCCACTGCTCGACATTCATCGACCTGTCTTGTCGCCTACTCAAAGAACTCAATAAGATTTGTGAGGCATGACCTGCCCTCACAAAGCCATGCTAACTGCCTTTAATCATGCTGTGCTTTTCCAAATAGTCATAAATCCTATCTCTCAGAATTATTTCCAAAACTTTGCTGACCACAGACTTAAGACTGACTGGTCAGTAATTGCCAGGGATTTCCCTATTACCCTTCTTGAAAAGTGGAACAACATTTACCTCCTTCCAATCCTCCACTATGAGTCCCATAGAGAGTGAGGAGGCAAAAATCTTCATCAGTGGCTTAGCAACCTCCTTTCTCACTTCCCAGAGCAGCCTAGGATAAATCTGGTCTGGATCTGGGGACTTATCAATCTTAATGTTTGCCAAACTTTCCAGCACATCAACTTCATCAATCTTGATCTGGTCAAGCCTGTATCCCAGCTCCTCAAAGTTCTCATTCACAACAAGCTCCCTTTCCTAGTGAAAAATTAAGCAAAAAACTCATTTAGGTCTTCCCCTATCTGCTCAGACTCCGCACACAAGTTCCCTACATTATCCCTGATCGGCCCTACCTTCTCCCTGATCCTTCTCTTATTCCTCATGTATGAGTAAAATGTCTTTGGATTCTCCTTAATCCTTCTTGCCAAACATTTTTCATGCCCCCTCCTGGTTCTCCTCAGTCTATTTCGGAGCTCCTTTCTAGTAAGTCTGTAATCCTCTAAAGCTGTGCTAGATCCTTGTTTCCTCCACCTTGCGTAAGCAGCCTTCTTCCTTTTGACGAGAAGCTCCTCTGTTCATGTCATCCAAGGTTCTTTAATCTTATCCCTTCTTATCTGTCTCAGAGGAACAAATTCGTGCATTGCTCGCAACAACTGATCCTTAAATAGTCTCCACATGTCTGCTGTGCCCTTTCTGTGGAACAATTGCTCCCAGTCTGTACTTCCCAACTCCTGTCTGATGGCATCATAACTTCCTTTTCCCCAATTAAATCTCTTCCCTTGGTAACTGCTCCTTTCCCTCTCCAAGGCTATGGTAAATGTGAGGCAGTTGTAATCACTGTCACCAAAGTGTTCTCGCATCGTGTGATCTGATACCTGTCCTGGCTCATTGCTAAGCACCAAATCCGAAATGGCCTCTCCCCTCATCGGTCTGTCTACATACAGAGTAAGGAAACCCTCTGGAACACACCTGACGAAAACAGCTCCATCCAAACCACCTGCATTTAGGAGGTTCCAGTTGATATTGGGAAAGTTGAAATCACGAGGAGAAAGTGAGGACTGTAGATGCTGGAGATCAGAGCTGAAAATGTGTTGCTGGAAAAGCGCAGCAGGTCAGGCAGCATCCAAGGAACAGGAGAATCGACGTTTCGGGCATAACGTCGATTCTCCTGTTCCTTGGATGCTGCCTGACCTGCTGCGCTTTTCTAGCAACACATTTTCAGCAAAGTTGAAATCACCCATAACAACAACCCTGCTACATCTGCATTTTTCCAGAATCTGCCCGCCTATGAGTTTTCACGGTGGCACAGTGGTTAGCACTGCTGCCTCACAGCACCAGAGACCTGGGTTCAATTCCTGCCTCAGGTGACTGACTGTGGAGTTTGCACGTTCTCCCCGTGTCTGTGTGGGTTTCCTCCCACAGTCCAAAGATGTGCAGGTCAGGTGAATTGGCCAGACTAAATTGCCCATAGTGTTAGGCAAGGGGTAAATGTAGGGGTATGGGTGGGTTACGCTTTGGCGGGTCGGTGTGGACCTGTTGGGCTGAAGGGCCTGTTTCCACACTGTAATGTAATCTTTACTGACACGATGATAGCACACAGCTCTATGTGATCTGTCCTCTGTTTTGAACATTAAGGTCATAGGTTTGGAGGTAGTCTTAGCCAATGTTGAGATTTCTATTTTCTGTTGGTAGTAGTTCTCATGGTGTACATAGGAAGCCAGTATACTCAATGTTTGTGATAAAGTATATCAAACAATGTTCAATGGTTGACTATAGGGCAATCTTGCTCGCGATGCATGTTGCCATATAAAAGATTCTATATACTAAAGAAACAAGTAAAGTTTGTAATAAGTTCACATAAAGCCAGTTAGTGTTTGAAATCAGGATATCTTTGCTATTCTGATCAATTAATTTATAGGTATTAGTTGGAAATAACTGCTAGTGGTATCAGCAAACAGACACATTTCGTTAATATTCTTCTGCCTGCTTATTTGGGCCCAATTTTAACCCTGTCAAAGTAGATGGATTTTTGTAAGTTAAAATTGACATTGAAAGTTGGGTAAAGCTTCCACAACTTAATGCACAGACAAATATCATAAAATTCCCGATAATAATTGTTAGGGAATCTCTTAATGCCACACATAAATTTAGTTATTTATCAAGACAAAATATTTGTTGTACTTACATGATATACAAATGCAAAATGTAGAAGATATATTAGATTTGAGGCTGTAACCCGTTTCAATATTTCTATGGTGTCTCTGGCACAGCATTGTAATGGCCTTAACTAAAGTCGTAAGTTACAAGCTATGTGACTATGACAATGGTGAATTAACTCTGCTTAATCACTCTCTAGGTCTTAATATGGGCCACCTCTTCTTTGTCTAGCTTAATGGGACTATCCTTACTTGGTACCACTCTTGCCTACTTAAACATAGACTAAATATCCACAAGCTGAGCTTCTCAACCCAAATGCTTTCCATTGCAAAGACTGGGTGATTAGACTTCAGTAATGTCACCATCTTTGACCTTAGTTCAGCCAATCTAGTGAAACCCTTGTCCATACCATTTGTCTCCTCCAGACTGCATAACATGAGTACTCTGCCGACCAAATATCAATCTTTCAATCTCCAATGTCCATAAACTTAATTTTGTTGGTATTTATCCCATTTCTTAAACAGGCAGACAGAAATTAGTTTTGTACCTGCCAATATCTGGTTTGAAAGCTAGTGTTATAACAATAGAAGGGTCTTGCATCTCTATTTTTTGAAATTTTGTCTTTGACTTTTAATTGCAACATGTGAAGGCAGTGGGTGAGACCACTGTAGCCATTACCAATTTTGCATGTAAGTAACACAAAGTGATCTGAAGTGGGATCTACATTTGCTCCCTCTTCATTTAAATCATAGGATCATTTTATCTCAACCATTTTGCGACTGTGTAAGTTACTGAAAACATATTGCAGCAGTTTATTCTCTAATAGTCTGGTTTCTCGAGCAGCCTGGGTACAAGAGAGGTCAATGACTGGTTAATTTTGAATTAATGAAATTGACCAGAAATTGACAAGTAGACTCTTTGAAAAGTGATTGTGCAGCTTTAAGTATACAGTGTAGTGGTATCATTTCCTTTGTATGCTCAACGCACACTTAGTCTAATTGTAGGTTTTGGTGACATTCTACATGTGATACAGACAACACAATAAAGGATGAAATGATTTGGAAAATACAGTACGATTTTACCCACCACCCAAAAGCCTGAAGAGTCTCATAATACTTTTCACATTGTTTTGTTTGCAATCTCCCCCCTTCTCCATCTGAAGTTGTCCTCGGGGCATACTTCCTTTCTTATGGGGAACCATTTCGGTATAACATTCTATCACATTCTGTACCTTCCGAGCAGCAAAGACAAGACCAGGAATTTGCCTTAAGAGGAATTGCAGACAAGGCTCAGCTTATGATTGAAGGACCCTTTCTTTGAGGCTAAATATTTTTATGTTAACAATTTGCAAAAAATAAAGTTTGAATATCTATTCTTCACTCCATATGTGTTGAGTGTTTCTATTTTCGGGATGCTTCCCACATGTTCCAGTCCAAAACTGACAAAAATGGGGCATATTGAAAAGTGTAATTGTTTCCATGTGTTAAGTCAGACTACTCATGAATGCATAAATGCAAAGTGGATCTTAAATATATTTTATATATTTAAATATATAGCAACCAATCTTGCATTTATATAGTGCCCTTGATGTCGTAAAATCGGCAACACACTTTCAAGCACTGTTATTGTCATGCTCAATTATCTGTGTCTGCATCTGATAACTGCTGATGCTCACTTTGGTTGACTGCTTAAGTTTGAATGTGAACTCAAAGAAAAGCAAATAAGCTGCAGAAAGAGCTGAAAGCTACAGCAAGAAACATGCAATAGACATTTTGTTATCAAATTAATTTTACCATCAAATCACCAAAGTAGGTCTCAGAATAAATGATCAAGTAGGTGGTTTTTAAGGATTAACTTAAAGGAGGAGAATGAAGTAGAAAAGCAAGGTAGTTCAAAGAGAGGATTCCAGAATTTAGAGCCGAGACAACTGAAGACACAGACATCAGAGATTAAAATTTGAGATATGCAA
Organism: Chiloscyllium punctatum; assembly: GCF_047496795.1. NCBI lineage: Eukaryota > Metazoa > Chordata > Chondrichthyes > Orectolobiformes > Hemiscylliidae > Chiloscyllium > Chiloscyllium punctatum. The sequence goes on along the minus strand of NC_092743.1, from coordinate 100,501,923 downwards.
ATGATCAGAATAGGAGGAGTGCAGAGACCTGAAAAGGATATTTTGAACTGCAGGACATTACAGAGATAGAGAGGGAAGGTGAGACCATTGAGTTATATGCAAGCAAAAAATGAAAATTTTGAAATTGTGGCATTACCAGATCTTGATCCAATGTCATGTTTGTGAGCGCAGACATGGGAATGAATGGGACTTATTGCAATGAGCTTTGACTGGCCAACTGGTAGTTATCAAAACTATTATCAAAAGCCAGTCTTAAAAACCAGTCTGCTGGTTCAAATCCAAAAAAAGACATAAACTGGTGGCCTCTTGCAACTTAATTGTAAATATGCGAAAACAATCCAATGGGCATTTGACAATCGGTTTGATGGTACCGAAAACTGACTTTGAATTTAAATCTTGTTTTTTGTTAACTTTCAATCATTTCAGCCAAGAAAATGCACCCATCAGGTCTCAAGGACTTCTCCACGGGATGCTGTAGGGTTAATGCTACAGCAATCGAAACTCATTCTGACCATTATTTACTCCTCACTGAAGTAAAGCAGTTCACAATGTTGTTTCTAGTGAGATGATCAAGAACTGACAGGATTTTTCTAAACATTCACAATCAAATGTTATTGCAGTCATGCAGAATCGCAGAAAATTGGGCAGCTTGACATACATTTTTCATTTCCTCTAAGGATTCTCAAGGCCCCCTATAACAGATAAAATGCTATTGCATACTTCCACATCCCATTTCCTAGCATTCATACACTCACGTTCACAATTTACCCCAATTGTTGTTTCTCTTCTTCCACATTGGAGTGATACACAAGCCTCCTCAAATACCACTACTGTTACATTCCTCCCAATTTTGGCAATTTTCTACGATCCTATGTCACCACTTCAGGCTTCTAGCTCTGGATTGTTGCATAATTTTCAGTGTTCTGCTATTATCAGAGCCTTCAGACACACAGGGCTTAGCAATCTCACAAAATCTCCAAATGTCAATTCAGCAAGTTTCAGGAGGGTTTCTCTCCTTCAAAGTTAAAAATCACACAACACCAGGTTATAGTCCAACAGGTTTAATTGGAAGCACACTAGCTTTTGGAGCGTTGCTCCATCATCAAATCTCTGCTGCTTATCTGGTTATGTGTGCACTATGTCTCTATTACACTGATCGTGCATTGATGTGCACTCATCAGGAGCACAGGTATTTGCCAATGCTGGGATCTTCCAAGATTTTCACCAATAGTGTCATATTTACATTCCAGCTGTATACTGGGTCAGGTTCTGCCAGCCAGGAATTGCTCTTCACGGTTACAGTGTGAGATGAATTGCCCCAGAGATGGCCGACAGAAGCAAGTTGACACCCCAATTTGCTAACAAGGACAAGGAGGTCTTGGTGGACAGGATGGTGGAAAGAAGAGCTATCCTCTTGCCTCAGGACCACCAGAGGAGATAACACCACCATCCTGGTCTGAAATTGCCACCCGGGTCAGTGCAATCTTCAGGGTCTGGTGTATTACCCAGTAGTGCACAAAGCAGTTTAATTATCTCCTGCACACTGCAAATGTAAGTGCTATCATCTTCTTTCTTGCTAATTCCCTGTAACTGAGCCATCGTACCTACCTCGCAGCAGAATATATGGTCTATCATGTTCACTATTGCCTGAAGCATCTTCCCTCACTCATCCTCATCCATCTCAAGCCCTCCCTCTAGACCATTAACCCTGCAATCCCTCTGTGTTGTCTATTCACTTACACAGGTCACTATATAGCCTTTATTCCACCTGCACCAGCAGTAGCAGCTGTCATTTTCATATCACTCAATCCTTGCCTTTCTCTAATTCCAAGAGAAAACATCCTACAATAGGGTGATGAGACCCAAGACAGGCAGTGAGAGGATGCCCAACTTCCACATGGTCACTGCCATGAAAATAAGCAGCCAGTCAAGACATCACCTCGTCCTCCCCCTTTGAGAAAGAAGCTATCAATCTCTCAGAGGAAGCTTTGGCTATTCCCTGCACCCTCCACCAGCTCAGATACTGCTACCTTGGTGGGTACTGTACCTAGAGTAGAATCAGGAGTACCGGCTGGTCAGCATATCATTGTCATGTCTCTTCAGCTTGCCAATGAAGAATTGTCCAAGGTTCCTGGCACTCAGAGGGTTGCCAGAGTCCAGGCGCCTGCTCAGCCCCAAGTAGGAGAGCTTCCCATGAAGTCGGTTATTAATAATTTCATCCAAATATCTAAGCAGACACAAGAGAAGCAGTCAGTTTTCTTTTTTCCCAGGAGGTACTGTGAAAACAGACTCGAAGGTAGGAGGGGTTTGCCAACACTGTCTGTACCAAACTGCCTTAGGTTCGCAACTGCCATGGAGAGCCAGGTACAGCAATCTGAGTCTGCTAGATATACCCTAAACTGTACTCCATTTCTCCAGTCAGTGGTGCTCTGCAAGGCAACAGAACAATGTGCGACCTTGGCTTTTCTCCAGATGTCCCTCCCTCCCAATCTGGCAGGATGGTGCCAGTATGGCAATCAGCTGGAAGAGAAACTACAAACAGGAGCCCCAGAAGTCTCCTCCCAGAGGTGCCTGGCCTCTCCACCTCCACAATGCCTGCAATCCCCAATCCTGTGGGAGTTATTTCAGTGTTGCTGGGCCAGAATCCTGGAACTTTCTCCCAACAGCATTTTGGATGTTCCTAAACCAAATAGACCACTGCAGCTCGAGAAAGCTGTTCACCTTGACTTTCTGGAGGGCAATATATGCTCACTAATGCCTACATCCCTTGAATGAATTTAAAATGTATTGTTGTGGAGGGTGAGCCTGCATCTAGGCAGGCTGCATGCAGTGTGTGTAGGACCTCTAGTCACAAATTCTTCTGGGTTTGCCTGTTCCAAACAATGAGGTCACAAGCTCCACTTTATTTTGGCTTATACCACACCAATTGCAGACCCAAGACAGCGCCTAGATATAGTGGAAGGAAAATTAAAAGGAAAGCCTTCTGAGGACACATAGGTGGCACAAGTAAAACATCAGTTACTCACCCTCCCGAAATGTCCTGGTCACTACAGCAATGGAAGATTGACCTCCAGGATATTGCAGTGAGTAATCTCAGAAAACTATCAAGAAGAAAGTTGAATCTTTTATCAAGCATTTGCAAAATTGGTGTTTATTAGCTACAAAAATAGTGGCAATAAGGATAATTGCTGTGGTTATATATGTTGAAAGTTGCAGGCTAAGTGTTTAAGAAACAGTTAGACAGATACACAGATGGAAGGATGTGGACTAAATGCACGCAATTGGGACTAGTTTAATTGTGAAAACTGGGTGGCATGGACGGTTGGGTCAAAGGGCGCGTTTCCATACTGTAGACTTCTATGACTACACCAGCTGGAGCATGCTACACAACTTTTCCAATTTACTTTATTCCCTGTATATTGAAATCCCACTCATTACTCTGTTCTGCACTCATTTATTCTTCCACAGCGCCATAAAATCACGAGATCTTTAACCCCCTTAGTCTTTCCTTCATCCCACACTTCAAACTTTGATACCCAGTTAATTTTTGATTTACTTCATTGCTTTTTTTAAAAACCTGATGATATCATGAAATATTAGCTTCAGGTCTTCAACGTGACCTCTCGATGGAATCATGAAGTGATGGGAAAGTGGGATGAATGCAGTGTTTATTATTCAGAAAATGGGAGCAAAATACTTTGCAAGTGATCAACAATTTACAAATTTCAATTGCTACAATAAACAATATTCACATATTTATATATCATGCTTCATATGTTTCATATTCCCAGTTGTGGGAATCCGTCAAGACAAAATAAATACCACATGTTGGAAGCCAGCTTTCGTTTTTCGTTTCCAAATGAGAAGTTATGTTGTAATTGAAGTGCATTCATAAATTGCTCTTGAAATACATGCCGTTTACCACAGGAACGACTTATAAATGGAAGCCAACCATAAGTCAATCTTGTTTTTATTTCTTATTATTATTGATCAGAAGGATAAATAGACATACAATGGTCTACTTCATCTCTGTGGTTAGTAGATTTATGGAAAAGTATAACACTCTAGTGAGTGCTTATTAGGTTCAGTATTTCATACTGTGCCCATGGTAGTGAGAAACAAGAAGAGAATGAAGAGAGTACTGCAGTGAGCACAGACTTTATTAGAAGATTATATAGAGCTATGTTCTGTAGAAGTTACAGTACAGAAACAGGCCATTTGGCCCAACCAATTCTTCTGTGCCCCATGCTAACCTCCTTCCACCTCCATTCATCTAAAACTACAAGCTTTTCACAAAAGAGAGAAATTGTGGAAAAACATTTTGTCTTGCACTGATTGGGACAGATACAAATGGGCACAACAATTTATACTACAGGACAAAGGGGTGCTGATTAGTTGGCAAGTTGACACTAGTTGGCCAAAGATTTCCATAGAGAAAGCAATATAATAGCAAGCTATATGTTCCCAAATTGTCAGGTTACTTATAAAAAAAAATGCAAGATTTGAACATGCAGAGAAAGCAGGTTGTTTCAAGTAACTGTAAATGAACTACATCACAAGTTCAATGGATTATCCTAAACTAATTGTAGTTATAGCAATAGAGTCAGGATTGTTTGATAAAGTGCTGATTAATTGCAGAATCTCATCTAATAGTAGATGTTTTGCTTTGGGTTTTGCAAGCAGTTAGGAGTTCCACATTTCTACCATTCATTGGGTGAATAACATTTCTCTTGAATTCCAGTTGGATTAATTATTGTCTATTTACATTTATGGCAGTTTATTTTGCCACACCCAGAAGTATCATTTTCTTTCTCAACTTCTTGGAATGTGGGAATCGTTGGCAAGTGCAGTACTTATCGCCCATTCCTACTTACTTTGAGAAGATGCTGGTGAGCTGCCTTCTAAAATTGTTGGATCTTTGGGTTGTAGGGTCACCCACAGATTGGCTAGGGAAGGAAATCCAGGACTTTGACCCAACGACAGTGAAGGATGGTGACCTCGTTCCAAGTCAGGGTGATGTGTGTTTTGGAAAGCTTATAGGTAGTGTTGCTCCCTACACCTGCTGTCCATGTTTTTTGAAATGGTAGAGCGGGTGGCACTGTCAAATAAGCCTGAGTGGTTTGCTGCAGTGCATCTTGTAGATAGTGCGCATTACTGCCAGTGTGCTTTGGTAGTGAAAGGAATAGTAAGGGAGTGGATAAGGTGTTAATCTTGGGTCTTACATTCTCTTGGACAGTGTTGAGCTCCTCAAGTGTTATTGAAGCTCCAGGCAAGTGGAAGTATTCCATCACACTCCTGACAACTAACTGTTTGTATACATCTACACGATCAAAATTGTTCATAATATTAAATGCCTTGATTAGGCCATTCTTAGTGTCCTCCTTTCAAGATGGAAAAGTTCCATTCAGTCTCCATGCAGGAAATTTAAAAGCATGTCACCCACCCTAAATTATATATTGATCAGTGTTAATTGTTTTCCATCCATAAATACTAGCTTTAAAAATTCATAGAAGAAGCAGAATGATTGTTTAAGGATGATTATATCTCAACCATCACAAGTAAGTCTTGAGGCTGTTACAGTAGAGAAGAGAAGCAAGTTATATAGTGAAGGCAGGCAAGAGCAAGGCAGAGAACAAGGTAAGACTGATAAATTAAACTACACTTATTTCAACATAAGAGGTCTGAAAGGTAAGGCAGATAAACCCAGGGTATGGTTTCAAACATGAGACTGGGATATCATAGCTAGATAATGTGCTCAGTGAGGGGCAGGACTGGCAGCTTATTTTTCCAGATATAGATATTATAGGAAGGATAGAAAGAGAGTGGGGCAACAGAGGAAGGGAGGGAGGTGGTGTTTTTGGTTAAGGATAACATTATGGCTGTACTTCGAGAGGATATTTGTGGGGAGCGTCCAGTGAAGTTACATGGGTGGAACTGAGAAATAGGGAAGGGATTATCAATTTATTGGGATTGTGTTATATGCCCTCACAATGATCAGTGGGAAATTGAGAAGCAAATATGCAAGGAGATCTCAGATATCTGTAAGAATGGTAGAGTTGTAATGCATGGGAATTTTAACTTTCCAAACATAGACTGGACTGCCATGGTTTTAAGGTTTTGGATGGTGAGGAATTTGTTAAGCATGGACAAGAAAAATTTCTGATTCAGTATGCGGATGTTTTTCACTTGACCTTCTCTTGGGAAATAAGGAGAAAGTGAGGACTGCAGATGCTGGAGAGCCAGAGTCAAAAAGTGTGGTGCTGCAAAAGCACAGCAGATCAGGCAGCATCTGAGGACCAGGAGAGTTGACGTTTTGGGCATAACCCTTCATCAGGAATGTGCTTTGCATTGTGGAGGGGAGTGGGGGGAACGGGTAGGTGCCAAGAGATAAACAGGAAGGTGGAGGTTGAGGTAGGGCAAAGCTAGCTGGGAAGGTGATAGGTGGATGCAGGTGGCAGGTGATTGTGATAAGTCAGTGTGGAGGGTGGAGCGGATAGATGGGAAGAAAGGTGGCTAGGTAGGTCAGATCAAGAGAGCCATGCCGAGTTGAAGGGATGGATCTGGGATTAGGTGGTGCGGAGGGGAGATTTAGAAACCAGGGTGCTGTCGTTGTTGATGCCATGTGGTTGAATGTTCTCAAGTGGAAGGTGAGGCATTCTTCCTCCAGTCATCGGGTGGCTGGGATTTGGCAGTGGAGGAGGCCCAGGACTTGTATGTCCTCAGCGGAGTGGAAGGAGGAATTAGAGTTGTCAGCCACAGGGCAGTAGGCTTGTTTGGTTATGTATGTCCCATAGATGTTCCCTGTAATGCTCTGTGAGTTGGTGTCCTGTCTCCCTGATGTAGAGGAGACCACATTGTAAACAATGGATACAAAGGATAAGCTGGATGGGTTTGCAGGAAAATCTCTACTGGATGTGAAAAGATCCTTTGGGGCCTTGGACAGAGGTGAGGGGGAGGTGGGTGCAGGTTTTATACCTCTTGGGGTGGCAAGGGAAGGTGCCAGGTATGGAGGGTGGGTTGGTGGTGTGTGTGGACCTAACGAAGGAGTCAGGAAGGGAATGGTCTCTGCGAATTAAGATAGGGTTGGGAAGGGAAATATATCTCTAGTGGTAGGGTCTGATTGTAGGTGGCGGAAATGGCAGAGGATAATGCACTGAATCTGGAGATTAGTGGAGTGAAAGGTGAGTACTGGGGGTTCTATCCTTGTTGTGGAAGGAGGGGTGTGGTTCAAGAGCAAAGATGCAGGAATGGAGGAGATGCACTGGAGGGCATTGTTGACACCATGGGATGGGAAATTGTGGTCCTTGAAATGGGAGACCATCTGCAATGTCCTGGGAGACAGAGGAATTAGGAGTAAAAATTGGCATTTTTACAAAAGGGGGTTTGAGAGGAGGTGTAGTTCAAGTATCTGTGGAAGTTGGTGGGTTTGAAATATATGTCCATGTTGAATTGGTTGCTATATATGGAGATGGAGAGGTTCAGGAAGGGGAGGGAGGTGTCCAAGATAGTCCAGGTGAACTTAAGGAAGATATTTGTGAAGTTGATGAAATGTTCAACCTCCTCATGGGTGCATGGGGTGGCGCAGATGCAGTCATCAATGTAGCAGAAGAAATGTTGACTCTCCTGCTCCTCAGATGCTGCCTGACCTGCTATGCTTTTCCAGTGTCACACTTTTTGACTCTTGGGGAATAAGGCGAGGCAAGTGACTGAGGTGTCACTGTGGGAGCAGTTTTGGGCCAGTGATCATAATTCTATTAGTTTTAAAAAAGTTGTGGAAAAGGATAGACCAGATCTAAAAGTTAACGTTCTAAATTGGAGGAAGGACAATTTTGACGTTATTAGCAAGAACTTTCAAAAGTTGATTGGGAGAGGCTATTCACAGGTAAAGGGACAGGTGGAAAAGTGGGAGACCTTTAAAGATGAGAGTTCAGAGACAGTATGTTCCTGTTAGTGAAAACAGCAAGGCTAGTAGATGTAAGGAATGCTGGATGACTGGAGAAATTTAAGCTCTGATAAAAAAAGGCATGTGTCAGGTATAGACAGCTGGGATCAAGTGAATCCTTGAAGGGGTAAAAGGGCAGTAGGAGTATACTTAAGAGAGAAATCAGGAGGGCAATAAGGGAACATGAGATAACTTTGACACATAGGGTTAAAGAGATTCTACAAATACATTGGGGGGAAAAGAGTAACTAGGGAGAGAATAGGGCCCCTTAAAAATCAACAAGGCTGTGTATGTATGGAACTTCAGGAGATGGGTGAGATACTTAACAAGCATTTAGCATTCATACTTACTGTGGAGAAGGAGATGGAAGCTAGAGAACTTGGGAAAGTAAATAGTGATATCATGAAATGTGTCCATATTTCAGAAAAAAGGGGCTGGATATCTTAAAAGGTGGATAAATCCCTGGGACCTGATTAGCTGAATTCCAGAACTTTGTGGGAAGCTAGGGAAGAGATTCCTGGGCCCATTGTGAGATATTTGTAATATCAGTAGACACAGATGAGGTGTCTGAAGACTGGAGGTTGGCTCATGCAGTGCCATTATTTAAGTGGTAAGGAGAAACCAGGAGAATATAGACCAGTGAGCCTGACATCAATGGTGGATAAGTTGTTGGAGGATTTTCTGAGAGACAGGATTTACATGCATTTGGAAAGGTTAGGACTGCTTGAGGACAGTCAACATGGCTTTGTGAATGGGAAATCGTGTCTCACTAACTTAATTGGTTTTTTTAAAGAAATGACAATGAAGGAAAAGTGGTAAGTGCTATCTATATGGACTGCAGCAAGGTGTTTGACAAGATTCTGCATGATAGACTCTTTAACAAGATCAGATCATTAGAAATTCAAGGGAGCTAACCAATTAGAGACAAAATTGGCTTGAAGGTAGGAGACAGAGGATAGTGGAGGAGAGTTGTTTTTCGGACTGGAGTCCTATGACCAGTGGTGTGCTACAGGGTTGGTGCTGGGTCCACTGCTTTTTGTTGTTTTTATAAATGATATGGATGTGAATGTAGGAGGAATGGTTAGTAAGTTTGCAGATGACACCAAAATTGGAGGCATAGTGGCTAGTGGAGAAGGTTATCTCAGAGTATCACAGCACCTTGGTCAGATGGGGCAATAGGTCAAGGAGTGGCAGATGGAGTTTAATGTAGATAGATGTGAGACAAAGCAAGGCAGGACGTAATGGTGGGGCTCTGGGCAGTGTAGCCAAATAAAGGGACCTACGAATGCAGGTGAAAAGTTCCTTGAAAGTGAAGTCGCAGATAAACAGGATGGTGAAGAAGACATTTAGCACGCTTGCCTTTATTGGTCAGTGCATTGAGTATAGGACTTGAGAAGTCATGTTGCGGCTGTACGGGACATTGGTGAGGCCACTTTTAGAATACTGCCTTCAACTCTGGTCTCCTTGCTATAAGTAAGATATTGTTAAATTTGAAAGGTTTCAGAAAATATTTACAAAGGTTGTTGCTGGTATTAGACAGTTTGAACCATAGGGAGAGGCTGAATAGGCTGGGGTGTTTTTCCGTGAAGTGTCAGAGGCTAAGGGGTGACCATTTAGAGGTTTATAAAATCATGAGGGATCTGAATTGGATGAAAGGCCAAGATCTTTTTCCCAGGGATTGGGAGTCTAAAACTAGAGGGCATTGGTTTGAGGTGAGAGGAGAAAGATTTGAAAGGGGCCTAAGAGCAACATTTTCGTGCAAAGAATGCTGTGTGTATGGAACAAGCTGCCAGTGGAAGTGTTGAAGATGGGTACAGTTACAATATTTAAAAGGCATTGTGGATGGACACATAAATAGGAAAAGTTTAGAGGGAAATGTGACAAATGGTGGGAAACGGAATGAAATCAGTTTATGACATCTGGTTACATGGATGAGTTGGATGAAAGGGATCATTTCCGTGCTGTATAACTTTATGACTCTATGACTCTAAATAGAGCCCATCACTTAACCCTCACTGGGGAAGATTGCTGAGTTCACCATTATGGCCACCATTGCCTCATACTGTTGTAAATGGTAAATGTCCTGAAAGGGTTCACTTTAAACACTGCATTAGGCTCCACCCAGTTGGATGACATCATGCAGTCCTGGGTGGAGAATGGAGAAGTCTAGCTCGAGATCCCACTAGGGTCAAGTATGACCTCCCTGGCTTCTGATATGCCTAATCTGCCATTGTAACTTGAATCTAATAATAGCATTTCAAAAAATTACAATTTGTTGTTAATCCAAGTGCGTCTTTGTGGTAAGACTAACTTATAGAGTCATAGAGTCATAGGGATGCACTCCTTGGAAACAGACCCTTTGGTCCAACACGTCCATGCCGACCAGATATCCCAACCCAATCTAGTCCCACCTGCCAGCGCCCGGTCCATATCCCTCCAAACCCTTCCTATTCATATACCCATCCAAATGCCTCTTAAATGTTGCAATTGTACCAGCCTCCACCACATCCTCTGGCACCTCATTCCATACACGTACCACCCTCTGTGTGAAAAAGTTGCCCCTTAGGTCTCTTTTGTATCTTTCCCCTCTCACCCTAAACCTATGCCCTCTAGTTCTGGACTCCCCGACCCCAGGGAAAAGACTTTGTCTATTTATCCTATCCATGCCCCTCGTAATTTTGTAAACCTCTATAAGGTCACCCCTCAGCTTCCGATGCTCCAGGGAAAACAGCCCCAGCCTGTTCAGCCTCTCCCTGTAGCTCAGATCCTCCAACCCTGGCAACATTCTTGTAAATGTTTTCTGAACCCTTTCAAGTTTCACAACATCTTTCCGATAGGAAGGAGACCAGAATTGCACGCAATATTCTAACAGTGGCCTAACCAATGTCCTGTACAGCCGCAACATGACCTCCCAACTCCTGTACTCAATACTCTGACCAATAAAGGAAAGCATACCAAACGACTTCTTCACTATCCTATCGACCTGCGACTCCATTTTGAAGGAGCTATTAATCTGCACTCCAAGGTCTCTTTGTTCAGCAACACTCCCTAGGACCTTACCATTAAGTGTATAAATCCTGCTAAGATTTGCTTTCCCAAAATGCAGCACCTCGCATTTATCTGAATTAAACTCCATCTGCCACTTCTCAGCCCTCTGGTCCAGATCCTGTTGTAATCTGAGGTAACCTTCTTCGCTGTCCACTACACCTCCAATTTTGGTGTCATCTGCAAACTTACTAACTGTCCCTCTTATGCTCGCATCCAAATCATTTATGTAAATGACAAAAGGTAGAGGGCCCAGCACCGATCCTTGTGGCACTCCACTGGTCACAGGCCTCCTAACTTGTGGGTTATCTTTGTCACCGATAATCAAGCTGACCATAGACCCGTACAGAAAGAAAGAAGATAGCCTCGTGACTCTGTGGTACTATCCTTGCCTCTAGGCCCAAAAGATGTTGGTTCATCTTAACTGTGTCAGGTGTATCATTCCGTGACTGAATGAACTGATTGAAAAATAAGTTCCTTCTGTGGTTGTTGTTCATTTTCAGGGCTCTTGCAGTGCACAGGAAGTATCCCCTACCTCTGAACCAAGAAGTCCAAGTCCCAGTCCAGCCTGCTCCAGAAGTGTGTCATAACATCTCTGAACAGGTTGATTAGAAAATATCTAGAAAGGGGAATAATTGGCATATTGTATCCCAATCCCAATAGTCAGATAGATAACTCCAGTGTATTAATACCCATCAGCTGGCAGGGATTGATTCCCAACACATACAAAACCTACCTGTTGGTTGTGGCAAATTGAAACAGCTTATTTATTTATAACAATCAAGAATGGTAGAGCAGCTCAACAGTTATTTTGCTTGGTTTGAATTCGTTCTGTTACATCATCACCTTGGAAGAATTTTTAAAAGACATTTGTGTTATTTTTAAAGAGTGTTTGATTATTTATTTGATGCAGCAATGCTGGTTTAGTTGTTGCAATCATGGGTCTGACACAAATCTGAGCCATAAGATCAGGAAGTTTCCAAGTTGTGAGCAACTGCAATGTTAATGAGTGGTAGCACAGGTTTGAAGGACTTTATGGGCCATGCCTGTTCCCTCAGACCCTATACTAGGCTCATGCCAGCACATTTCAACATTAAAATTGGTTTCAACTCTCCTAGTCCAGAGAAAGGATATATCAGCCATAGTTTCTGTTGCTTATAACTATTAAGTGATTGGCGTAGATGTTGAGAAAGAGGAGTCTTCTTCCTTACACTCATACCCCCTGTCATTCAACAATCTGGATTCTAATAATTAATATTCCAGTGGCAGTGTCATGCGAACCCTAACGATGAAGGAGGATAACAAATAAAGTTGTCCACATTATCATGTCCTTGGTATGTATCAAATGCTTCAAACCACGTCATTTTTCAAGAGCAACTGTGGTTATTACATAACCAAGAGCAACTACTAATTGAATACAGCCACCAGTAAATTGCTAAATAATCTTTTTAATCTGTAGCTGTAATGCAACATAACTAGAAACCAAAAAGGCAAATTACTTAGTCACAGTAAATTAATATTTCAGTTTAGATAGTCAGATTATATCCATTGAGTATTCTATATCTATTTTGCAAGGAGTCGCAATATTTTACAGCGATTGAAGTAGGGTCTGCTGCTCACATTACAGTGCAAAAATCCAGAATATGTTTTTCAAGGCAAGGTGAGAATGCAGCTATGGACAGAAAGTTCCTGTAATAAATAGTCAGATAGGTAACTCCATTGTACTAATACCCATCAGATTTTATTGCTGAATTTAATTTTCCTGACACTATATCTCCTGTGCACCAGGATATCAGCACCACAGATGCTTTTCAATGGGCAATGATCATGCTCCGTCCTGCAGAGCTCATAACATGTTGGTCACAGGCATGTTAGTGTTGACTAAATCCAGCTGGCTCTTAAAGGAGCAGAGTCATCCTGGAAAAAAAGGTAGTCATGATTTGGAGATGCCGGCATTGGACTGGGGTGTACAAAGTTAAAAATCACACAATACCAGGTTATAGTCCAACAGGTTTATTTGGAAGCACTAGCTTTTGGAGCGCTGCTCCTTCATCAGGTGGTTGTGGAGTATAAGATCATTAGACACAGAATTTATAGCAAAAGTTTACAGTGCAATAAAACTGAAATTATATATTGAAAAAGACCTAGATTGCTTGTTAAGTGTCTCATCTTTTAGAATGAACATGTTGATTTCAGTCCTTTAAATGTAAATCACAGAACTTTTTTTAAAATTGCATTCTCAAGTGAACTTTAACAATTGGTGTCATGTCAGCCCAGATAATGCATTTAAGGTGCGAGGTTCATGTCACACTGCAGGTGACCCCACTGCGCTATACACACAGACACACACATACACACACACACACACACACACACAAAGACACACAGACACAGACACACACACACACACACACACACACACAAAGACACACAGACACAGACACACACACACACACATACACAGACGCAGACACACAGACACACACACACACACACACACACAAAGACACACAGACACAGACACACACACACACACATACACAGACGCAGACACACAGACACACACACACACACACACACACAAAGACACACAGACACAGACACACACACACACATACACAGACGCATACACACAGACACACACACATAGACACAGACACATACACAGACACAGACACATACACAACACAGACACATACACAGACACATGCACAGACACACACACAGACACACAGACACAGACACACAGACACAGACACACACACACAAAGACTCACAGACACATACACAGACAGACGCACACAAACAGATAGACATAGACACACAGATACTCTTTCGCACACACATACACACTCCTACAGACCCATACGCTCACGCATACCCTCTCTCACACACAAGATCTCTCTCATATGCTCACACACACTCCCATGCACACACACACCCTCTCACAGATTTATACCCCTTTAAACTGACACTCACACACATACACACACTCTGTCACAGACACTCATACGACGCACACACCACCACCCCCTCCCCACTCCCCCCACCCCCCCATCCCCACAACACACCCACACCCACATGCACACACACTCATATAAGTTTGTGGGGTGAATTTATACTTGCAGAATTACATTTTATTTTGCTCAAAAACTGCATGAATCCACGTAAAATTCAGTAAATCTGTTTTTTAGATGAGAATCAGTCTTAACATTGGGGCACAGACTGCCTCACACAGAGCACCTCGCACCTTAAACGCATTACCTGGGCTAACACGACACAAATTGTTAAAGTTCACTTGAGAGTGTAACTTCAAAAAGTTCTGCAATTTACATTTGAAGGAACTGAAACCAACACGTTATTTCTAAAAATGAGAGACTTAACAAATAATCCAGATCTTTTTCAATATATAATTTCAGTTACATCTCATTGTAAACTTTAGCTATAAATTCTGTGCCTTACGATCTTATACTCCACAACCACCCGATGAAGGAGCAGTGCTCCAAAAGGTAGTGCTTCCAAATAAACCTGTTGTACTACAACCTGGTGTTGTGTGATTGTTAACTTGGTAAAAAAGGACTCTTCATTATTCTCAAATTCTCTGTGATGCAAACTGCATTGATAAATGTGGCTTTTACATTATGTTATCAAGGTGTTACACTTCTTCTGTTAGGGCACATTCATTACGTTCATATGAGATTCTCTTGTCTCTTGTTTTATACAGCTGTCAATCCATTTATTTTATATGATATATTAACATGGTCTTTTCTATCCCCAGAATAGAAACGAGCTTCACGAAGACCATGCACCATTTCAATGTCACTAATTTCAAGAAGTACTCATTACTGTATTTTCGACTGCCTTAAACAGCCTAATGAGGAGGTCAGGTATAAGTCACTGCAGTCATTCACCATGGTAAGTAGTCAAGAAGTAGAAGTGTATCCAGTTAGTTTGATGTGTCAGTTTTTCTATAGAAATGATTGCCATGCTGATTGTTTAACCTTAAAATTCAAGCATCATGTGGTGTAAGTGTATTAAAATGTACAACACAGATCACAGATTGTTGTATTAAACAGAAAAAAAGGAGCAGCGTCAGTATCCATGCTTTTGTGGATAGATAATGAAAACAATAACACTGTACTTAAACTCTTGAAGGTAAAAAGAATTTTGACACTTAAAATCTTCAGAGTAGAAGAAAAGGGCCATAGTCTAACCAAGTTTATGTCTAATCATGTTGTACTCCTGATTTCTAAATCATCAATTCCTTGTGTTGGCACTAAGGCAATAGTAGGAGATCCAACAAACACCAACTATCTGTACAATTTTACAGAACTTGCAGGAGATGGCAGCATTCATGTGCTCTGTTCTAATTTGTCTGTTTAGATGTCTGAAATGTAGTTCTAGGCACTTATAGTCAGATACATTTGACTTTGATCCTTTTGTTAATGAGGGTTTCATTACTCCAATACGCTTTCTTCATCAGTTGCTGCTGCAGTGGTGTCATTATCCATTCAATCTGCTTTCATCTTCACATTGGCTTGGCATTCATAACTGGTAAAAAATGAAGACATGTGAATGCAGACCAGGGAAAAGCCCCAAACAGTGTCATTGTTGGTTATCATGTATAAGCATTGTACATGGTTAGCTCAAACCCCTTTGTATTCCTGTGAGTCTTTGCATTGTGCTTTGGGATTTGGATGATTGAATGTATGTCACTAATTGTCTTGTACTGTAGGAAGTTCAACAGACTAGTGAAACTGGGAAGTGTCATGAAGTTATTGTTACTCATTAAGATAGGAAAGGATGGTCCTGGCCACTATGAGTTAGCCATCATCCCAGTTTGCTTCAAATTAGATTAGATTAGATTACTTACAGTGTGGAAACAGGCCCTTCGGCCCAACAAGTCCACACCGCACCCGCCGAAGCGCAACCCACCCATACCCCTACATCTACCCCTTACCTAACACTACGGGCAATTTAGCATGGCCAATTCACCTGACCTGCACATCTTTGGAGTGTGGGAGGAAACCGGAGCACCCGGAGGAAACCCACACAGACACGGGGAGAACGTGCAAACTCCACACAGAGAGTTGCCTGAGGCGGGAATTGAACCCAAATCTCTGGCGCTGTGAGGCAGCAGTGCTAACCACTGTGCCACTGTGCCACCGTGCCGCCCATAATTGTCTACTCTCAAAAGTAGTCAAGACATAATGATTGAAGGGTTTGATTACTTAACTGGCTTTGATTACTTAACTATGTGCCTGTTCCTATGTTGAATGTTTTCTGTGAGCTGTTTTGAGTCTTTGGCATAGCTCCTTAGATATATGCCTGTTAAATGAAGCTTCCAGACACCAATACTCCTTTTGACCTTGCACAACAGTTTTGCTTGAATTGGAAGGGTAACAAATAACGAGCAACCATTAAGAAATTATTGCTAGACACTGAGCGAAGTTCTAATCTAGTCTAAATAACACAGAAATCAAACAGAGTGTTGAATTACATAATCAAATGAGTAGTATGAGAGGCAGAGGAAGGATTGAATGAATAAGTTTCTGTTTTATTCAAGGCATGAATGTGGACATCATTGGTGGATCAGCATTAATTACCAATCCCAAGTTGTCCTTGAGAAGTGACAGTGGATCTGACTCTTGAACTGTCACATGGTACATAGATCCATCCACTATGCTGTAAATTAAAGAGTCAGTTAAAGAGTTTGACTCAATGACAAAGAAGGAGTGGTGATAAAAGTCCAAGTCTAGAGTGAGTTGAAGGGGAATTTTGCAACAATAGCTTCCTATCTGCCTGTCGTCCTTGTTGTTCTAGGTTGTGAAGGATGTTCATTTGGGAACTCTTCTTGCTGAAGCATTGGCAAGCTGATGCAGTGCATTCTGTCAATAGCATGCACCTGAAGCCATAATGTGAACTGATGGAGGGAATGGAGATTTAAAGTTGTGGATGAAGGGCTAATCAAGTATTTGTACAGCTAAGGTGAATGAAGTCACAGAAACATAGAAACAAGTAGGCCATTCTGCCTTTTGAGTCTATTTTAAAATATTTTTCATGGGATGAGGACATCACTGGCCAGGCCAGCATTTATTTCCCATCCTTAATTGGCCAGAGGGCACTTAAGAGTCAACCACATTGCTGTGGTCTGGATCACATGTAAGCCAAAACAGGTAAGGATAGCAGTTTCCTTCCCTGAAGGAACTTAGTGAACCAGGTAGGTTTTTATGCTTGTCTTTTTTGGTCAGTGCATTGAGTACCGGAGTTGGGAGGTCGTGTTATGGCTGTACAGGACATTGGTTAGGTCACTATTGGAATACAGTATAGTGTGCAATTCTGGTCTCCCTTCTATAGGAAGGTTGTTGGGAAACTTGAAAGGGCTCAGAAAAGATTGACAAGGATGTTGCCAATATTGGAGGGTTTGGGCTATAGGGAGAAGCTGAATAGGTGGGGGCTGTTTTCCCTGGAGTGTCAGAGACTGAGGGGTAACCTTATAAAGGTTTATAAACCCATGAGTGGCATGGATAATGTAAATAGTCAAGGTCTTTTCCCTGGTATAGGGAGTCCAAAACTAGAGGGGATAGGTTTAAGGTGAGGGGAAGAGATTTAAAAGGGACCTAAGGGGCAACCTTTTCACACACAGGGTGGTGTGTGAATGGAATGAGTTGCCAGAGGAAGTGATGGAGCTGGTACAATTACACCATTTAAAAGTAATTTGGATGGGTACATGAATAGGAGGGGATTAGAGGGATATGGGGCAAATGCTGGCAAATGGGACTTGATTTATATAATATATCTGATCGGCATGGACGAGTTGGACCAAAATCTCTGTTTCCGTGCTGTATATATCTATGATTGTATTTCTCTAATTGACAATGAATTCATAATCATCTTTAGACTCTTATTTCAGATTTTTAAATTGAATTCAAATTCCACCTTCTGCTGTGGTGGGATTTGAAACCAGGTCCCCCAGAACATTGAAATCAGACTCCTTCCCAAGCACTGGATCACCAAGGGAAGACAAACTACATCCCCTTTCTGCAACACTAGCTGCTGTATACTGAGAAGTGTACTGATAAAGCTTTGGGACATTTAAACAGCTATTCAATGTGTCCATGAATGGTTATGGCTGAGTGACGAGTGAATGTACAGGCATGTGAGTGGGTAAGTGGAGAGGGTGGATGATGTGTTTGAATTAGAGAATAAGTTAGGTGAGGAAAGTGGGTAGGTGGACAGGGTGGGAGATGGGTAGGATGACAGAATTTTAGAGTGGTAAGTGGGTGAGTCATTGAGTGGCATTAAAGAGTTGTCAGATTTGGCGGTTAATCAGGTTGGGTCAAGAGTCACAGAAGGAGTAATCAGTCAGTTTCAATCATATGAGTCTGAGGGAGGAAGTCAGGGTGTCAGGAAAGTTAGAAAGCTGGGGGAGTGTGAGTTGAGGGGGTATCAGTTGTATGGCTCTGCAGGAGTTAGACTGACAATTTTTCACCTAATAATATCCAGATAGGTACATTGGAACTGTCAGAATTCTGCTACTTTTTATTTTGAGTTGGAGACTATGAAGTGGGGTTCAGGGGAATAGGCAATTTGCTGTTAGAAATACAAAATAATCAGTTCAAGAATTCCCATGCATCACAACTTCCAAGTGTGCCAATGGTATCTTTGGGTGTGCATCTAGTCTATGACCATCTGGAAACTGAAAGATCTGTTTCTAAGAATCAGCTTCTCTGCTTAAATCACTCTACAGATGTACTGCACACCCGACAAGATATCCAAACCTAATCTAGTCCTATTTGCCAGCACTTGGCCCATATCCCTCTAAATTCTTCCTATTCATATACCCACCCAGATGCCTTTTAAATGTTGTAACTGTACCAGCCTCCACCACTTCCTCCGGCAGCTCATTCCATACATGCACCATTTATATCTTTCCCCTCTCACTCTAAACCTATGCTCTCTAGTTCTGGACTCCCCCACTCCAGGGAAAAGATTTTGTCTATTTACTCTATCCATGCCCCTCATGATTTTATAAACCTCCATAAGGTCACCCCTCAGCTTTCAACGCTCCGGGGAAAACAGCCCCAGCCTCTTCAGCCTCTCCCTATAGCTCAAATCCTCCAACCCTGGCAACATCCTTGTAAATGTTTTCTGAACCCTTTCAAGTTTCATACTAGAATTAGCCAATATAAAATGCACAAGGAAGATCTGAAATAATTCACATTTGATCTTCCATCTGTTACTCATTTTCCATGTTTCCATCCCTTCTTCCCCAGTCTGTGGTTGAAAAGTTTTCAAACAGTAAGTGAAAGGAGTGGACAGTTGGTTGTGATATTGTGCATTACCTTGATCTTGTTCACTACATTATGTCACCCTATAAAAGTCTACACATATTTACATGATCTGTGCAGCAGTTATATCAATAATTATTGAGACTTGATGTGATGCTATATTAGCAAAGCAAGGAACAAAAAAAAACTTACATTAATATCGCACCTCTACAACCTCATGATGTTCCTAAGAAATGTGCACTGGATGAAGTACTTTTGAAGTATGGTCACTGTTGAAATACAATTATGACCAAATCAGTATTTTACTGATATTGGTTATGGGATAATTATTGACCAGGACATTAAGAAGAATAACTCTGGTTTTCTTTGATAAAGTACAATCCTTTATGTCCATCTGAGAGGGCAGACAGGGTCTCTGTGTACTTCTAATAGCCCAGCACATTAACATTTTTTTGATCTACAATATCAGCCTAGATTTTGTGCTCAAGCCTCGGGAGTGTGTGGAAAGGATTATAAATTTGGAAAGACATGAAAATTCTTCTCCAATCTGCCGAAACATTTTTCTTTTGCATATTATGGTGTGTGAAATGATGATAAAATGCTTGACGTAAACCAATCATGGTGCTTCTTTGTAATACAGGATATTGCCAATTTAATTGTGCAGCTACTGATTGCATTGAGAAAATTGCTGTAATTAAGTATTGACCAGGTTTAAAATGTGAAAGGGCTGTGAAAAATGTTATACAGAATGTTATTGCAGATGGATCCTTGGCTGTAAACACTGAAGGACCTGGTTTTGGTGCATATTCATAGTTCAAACACAGTTTGGTGCCCTAATTAGCACACTGCAAACATCTGTTCAGCATCCAAAAATACAGCTCTTGTGCCTAACATGCAGACTTAAAAATATGTATCCTTCCAATCTTAGTGTACAGACTGCTAATGAAGATGTGATTTGAAGAGCTATATAATTTTACACCTTATTTTGAATGATGAATTTGGATTTCCTGCACTGAAACAAAACAGCCTATTTTATAAAGTTTCAAATAATTTCATTTCCCAAAAGGCTCAAAGCTATACGTGGGTTTTGTAGTTTTTTTTAAAAATGCTATGGAGTGCATAATTTTAATCTAATATTGGAAATTAAAAGGAGTGCAGTTTGTAGATTATGACATTCATCAGCTATGAAATGCAAGCTCTCCACACACCAGGTTTTTCGATCTATAGCCCTTGCCTCATTATACAGCTTTAGCATAATGGCATAACAGTAATCAATGGGCACTGAAAGTGAATTAAAGGTTGATTTTAGTGCTAATTAGTGCAAAAGGAAAACTGAATATTGCTGTCACTGTGACCTTAAAACTATAAAGAAGCCACATTACTGGAGCTCTCCATCGGAAGAAATGATTCATAAAGGAACACAATAAATCTCTGGTCTCAGTAAATCACTTTCACACATTACTAATCATCTAAATTTTGGAGCAAATATAATTGTTACATTTGATCCGGTGGCTGAATTTAGATACATACATTTCTAGTTTCTAATCAGCACGCTTTCTGATCTTAGCTTTTAAGGAATGTTCGTGATTCATTATGCAATATATCTAGTTTCTTGGGATTTAGTATAAACTTCCAGGGAGGCACCAGTCATTTACAATGTATTGAACAGTTGCATTCAAGCTCCTTGACTGATGGGTTTTATTTATGCAAAAGTACTATTATCATAAGTGCTCAAAATCTGGTCATGATGTAAAAAAAGGTGCTCACATCTGGCCTGTCCCTGATCACCTAAAATCCTGGTTGGAATTTTAGAAACATTTGCTCTGACATGATTTCAACATATGTATCCTTCACTCACATAGTATCATATGGCTCCATTTTATTGATTCTACTGAGAATCGCAAACCAATTTGATGGTTTCTTCTGTTCGATTCAGTTCAAAGATAGAGATTGTATAAATCTGGGCTTCTGGAAGTGCTGACTAAGTGAAAAAAAACTATTTCTCTGCCAGCAATTGCAACCGTGTCTATCACTGGAATAAGTTAGCTACTTTTTGTTTGTTCCAATTTATTTGCTCTGGACTCAATCATGTCTAGAAAAATCCAGTTCTATCAAAATTCAATAATAAGGTATTTTAAATATGAAGAAGAAAAATAAAATCTACTTAATATTTTCTAGCTGCCTTCATTACAAATTTAAAGCTGCACCAAAGACTAAATTCTATTCTCTCCTGATCATATTTTCACCCTTACTTGACTCTTCACATGATTTAATGTGTTCATTTTGGCTACAAAAGACAGAGTTTTGAGTTGTTTTGATCTTTTTGCAGTTTGTGCTTTTCTATATGTTAGTCCACATTTTCCTACCACAGATAATTGGGTTCTCATTGAGTTGGATATCTCGAAGTTTATTTACAACCCAAACTATTTGTAAGACTACAATATCATAAACTTGCACACATGGTTTGGGTTTTGTGCTTACCAATATTACTTGTACATAACATACAAAGGGAGAAAGTGAGGACTGCAGATGCTGGAGATCAGAGTCGAGCATGTGGTGCTGAAAAAGCACAGCCAGTCAGGCAGCATCCAAGGAGCAGGAGAATCGATGTTTCAGTCATCAGCCCTTCATCTGAACTGAGGCTTGTGGGCTGGGGGACTGAGAGGGGGGTGGGGTTGTGGGGAAGGTAGTTGAGAATGCAATAGGTAGATGAAGGTGTGGGAAAAGGTGATAGGTCGGAGAGGAGGGTGAAGAGGATAGATAGGAAAGGTGATGTACAGGTCAAAAGGGCTATGCCAAGTTGGAGGCTTGGGACTGGGATAATGGGAAATTATATACAAAGGACACTTAGCTTAAAAAACAGAAATAAAACTTCAGTTTCCAAGTTGAAGTCATTGTGAAAATTACGGTGAAAGTTAAATATCATAAAACAGTGTCATACAAGTATACAAATCACTATTTCAGGATCTTGAGCAAATGCCCCATGAGAATATAGAGTCTGGAAATTTCCCTTCAGTGCTTTTTCCACATATTAAATAATAATAATTGAAGGCAAAGTAATTTAAGCAAATTATTATTGATTGTATGTAAAATACCTCACCCACAATAAAATAGAGGAACATAATTCCATTGCAGTTTAATGCATCCAATTCTATCCAAATGAGAGCAGTAGATAAGAATTTTTATTTGTTCGGAACAGCAATTTAAAAAAAAACTAGCTGATAAACTCATGAAGTACAATTACATTTATAATTGATGCATGGACAACAAAAAATAATATTGAGAGCTAAATTATTTTTCTGAAAGCTTTAATTTTCCTCACTAATGCATGTACCATCAGATCTCTGCAAAAATCACAAGCAGGGCACAACCAGGAACACAAGAAAGGGGGAAGTCATAGTCATAAAGTCTTATACTACAGAGACAGGCCCTTTGGCCCAAACTGGTCCATGCCGACTAAGATGTCCATCCACTCTAACCCCATTTCCCTGTACGTGGTCCATATCCCTCTAAACCTTTCCTATCCATGTATTTGACCAAATGCTTTTTAACTGTTGGTAATGTTGGTAATGGCCTGATCCATTTCTGCTAGCAACTTATTCCGTATGTGTACCACCCTCTGTAAAAAAAATTGCCCCTCAGGTTCCCTTTTATTCTTTCCCCTCTAACCTTAAACTGATGCCCTCAAGTCCTTCATTCCCCAACCCTGGGAAAAAGACTGAGAGCATTCACTCAATCCATGTCTCTCATGAACTTATACAGTTCTATAAGGTCCCCCTTCAGTCTCCTGTGCTGTAAAGAAAATCATCCTAGCTTGTCCAGCCTCCCCCTATAACTCAGATCCTTAAGTCCTGGGCAACATCCTTGTAAATTTCTTCTGCACTCTCCAGTAAATTTCTTCTGCACATCCTTCCTATAGCAATATACCTCTGGCCTATGCTTCATCTTCAAGTCAATTGAGGCTGATCTGTATCTTAACTGTACCTAACCACCTTGTTTCAGCATCCATTGAATATCTTTGTCTAATCTCAGGTGTTAAAAGTTTTTTTTAAATTTCTTCTTTTTGTACCTTTTAGTTATGAGTTCTGAGGAAGTGACACACTGAACTCAAAATGTTAACTCCACTGCTGTCTCTACAGATGCTATCAGACCTGCTGAGTTTCTCTAGCATTCTCTCTGTTTATTTTAGATTTCCAGCATTCAAAGTATTTTACATTTGTGTTGTTGTAAGCAGCAATTGAAATATTGTCAACGTTGAAGTGGCTATTTCCATGTTTTTAAATGGTGTGGGCTTTACTGACTGGTCCAGTATTTATTGCCTGTCCTTAATTGTGCTTATGAAGGTAGTGATGAGCTGCCTGTTGACTTGCTGGCCTCCATGGAGGAACATCAAAAGGTATTGTTAGGAAGGAAGTTCCTTAATATTGACCCAATGACATTGAAGGAATGGTGATATTGTACTGATAGTTGTGTTGGAGAGGAACTTGCGAATGGTAATGTTCCCATGCATCTGCTTCCCTTATCTACATACATGAAAGAGGACACATAGAATCACAGAATTGTTAAGGTGCAGAAGGAGACTATTCAGCCTCTCATGCCAATACCGGGTTTATTATCTCGTGTTAATCTCCTGCCTTTTCCTCATAAGCAAACCTTTCATGGATAAATGTCAGCCGGTGGCTTCCCAAATAATAGAGAAGCCCTAATGCTGGTCAGTAAGTGCAAGAGGAGTACTTAATTCTAGGTGGCGTTCTCCAATGGAGATAACATGGGGCTCCTGCTGGTTCTGTAGCCTGCCAGTGACAGTCTTGATGCCAACCTTTAATTGTGACTAAATCATCTCGAGTTACTAATTTCAAATACTGGCTGTAATTTTTTTTTGTCCTGGCATTAAGATTTTCGCTGGATCATGTTTTTTGGGGAGACAAAAAAAAGACCCAATTAAAAATGGAAACAAGAAACCACTTTCATTTGTTCCATGCAGTCAGTATAGTTTTGGCTT